>NW_004444023.1:5784721-5814251 GCF_000243295.1 Trichechus manatus latirostris
AGGGGGCAGGGGGCCGCTGTGGTACAGGCTCTTCTCCCGGCCCCCCAAGCGGGTGTCGGGAGGGGCGGGCCCATCAAAGGAGGAGGGGGAGGAGGCTGGGTGGGGGCCCCCTGAGCTGGGATTGAAGGGGCCTCCCCGGAGGGAGGGGGTGAGGCGGCCGGAGGAGGAGGGGGCCGGTGGTGTGCTGTAGGGGGGCTCTGGTGGGGACGTGGTGGGCGGCGGAGGAATGTCCTCCGACCCAGGCACAGACAGGCTGCGGCTGAACTTCATGGCTGGGGGCGCTAGGTAGGGTCTGTCATCCTCTGCAGCCCCTGGGGGAACACAGAGGGTCAGGAGCAGACCTTGGGGGAGTGGGCCTCCTTGCTCCTCTATCCCACAGAACCACAATACTTAATGATGATGATGATAATGATACTAATAATAATGGCATACTAATAATACTACTAATGATGGCATAATACTACTAAGCGTATGCTAAGACTTTCACGTGGATTAGCCCAGCGCTTCCCCAACCAGCACAAGTCCCTTTGATACAGCGGTGAGGGTTGTGTACTGAACAACAGCAAACAGCAGAGGGAGCACAACCAGCTGCCCTCTAGTCGATTCCGACTCATGGCGATCCCATGTGTGTCAGAGTAGAACTGGGCTCCATAGGATTTTCAATGGCTGACTTGTCGGAAGTAGATCACTAGGACTTTCTTCGGAGGCAACTCTGGGTTGACTCGAACCTCCAACCTTTAGGTTAGCAGCCCACAGCTTAACCATGTGCACCACCCAGGGATTCCAGAGGGGGCAACCAAAAAAAAACCCAAACCCGTTGCCGTGGAGTTAATTCAAGGACAGAGTACAACTGCCCCATAGCGTTTACTAGGAGCAGCTGATGGATTCGAACTGCCAACCTTTTGGTTAGCAGCCGTAGCTCTTAACCACTGCGCCATCAGGGCTCCGGGAGGGGTGGTCAAGGAGGGGCTGAATTTCCTTCCCAAGCCTCGAGGGGGCGCCTTTTCCTAATTCGCACAAAGGCACACTATACGGTGGTGGTGGCTTGGGATGGGTAAATGTGGCTTGAGCTGGGAAGGGCTCTCGATGTTTTATTTGCGTTGTTATATATTTCTTTCAGTGCGTATTCAGAATAGAAATGTAAGTAGCACATCAAGCTTGTGATTTAATGGCTATAACTGTTCAGAATGAAACTAATGTTTACAAGTCAAAACCAAACCAAACCCGTTGCCATCGAGTCAATTCTGACTCATAGTGACCCTATAGGACAAGGTAGAACTGCCCTCCATAGGGTTTCCAAGGAGCAGCTGGTGGATTCGAACTGCTAACCTCTTGGTTAGCAGCCGTAGCTCTTAACCACTACACCACCAGGGCTCCAATGGTTACAAGAGGGTGCCCATATATAGAAAAATATTAGGTAAACGCTGAGACAGAAGCCCTGGTGGCACAACGGTTAAGCACTCAGCTGCTAACCAAAAGCAGATTGCCGCTCAGCAGGAGAAAGATGCGGCAGTCTGCTTCCATAAAGATTACAGCCTTGGAAACCCTATGGGGCAGTTCTATTCTGTCCTATAGGGTTGCTATGAGTCAGAATCGACTCGACGGCAATGAGTTTTTTGTAAATGATGAGACACAGGTCAAAACAAACAGTTGCCATCTAGTCAATTCTAATTCATGAAGATCCCATGTGTGTCAAGGTAGAACTGTACTACACAGGATTTTCAATGGCTGATTTTTTGGAAGTAGATCGCCAGGCCTTTCTTCCAAGGTGCCTCTGGGTGGACTCAAACTGCCAACCTTTTGGTTAGCAGCGACGCTCGTTAACCGTTTGCACCACTCAGGGACTCTGAGATACAGGTACCAAAAAAAACCAAACCCGTTGTCATCGAGTCAATTCCGACTCATGGTGACCCTATCGATCTCATCAATGCAAGAATCACACTGGTGGACCGTGAACTTCCGAAGTTTAGGAAAAGCTGGATCCAATCAGCAAAACCACTCAGAGAGACTCAGAGAAGTTAAATCTTTTGCCTGCTTATCAATTGTCAGGGCTCAGTTCGTGACCCTCTTCTGGTCTCTAACTACTCACTCCCTTGAGGTTCTCAACCAGCATCCCAGTGTCACGGTTTTATACGCCACCTCT
Organism: Trichechus manatus latirostris; assembly: GCF_000243295.1. Lineage (NCBI taxonomy): Eukaryota > Metazoa > Chordata > Mammalia > Sirenia > Trichechidae > Trichechus > Trichechus manatus. The sequence goes on from NW_004444023.1 coordinate 5,786,865, forward strand.
CTGCTGATGACTTCTCTGCCCAATCCTCTCCCCGGATCTCCAGGATCTTGTATCCAAATATCCACATCCTCTTAGATGTCTCACCAAAAAACCCCCCAAAAGACCAGATTACTGGGCTGAGAGCTGTGGGGACCATGGTCTCGGGGAACATCTAGCTCAACTGGCATAACATAGTTTATAAAGAAAATGTTCTACATTCTACTTTGGTGAGTAGCATCTGGGATCTTAAAAACTTGTGAGCAGCCATCTAAGATACCTCCTCACTGGTCTCACCCATCTGGAGCAAGGGAGAATGAAGAAAACCAAAGACACAAGGGAAAGACTAGTCCAAAGGACTAACGTACCACAACTATCACAGCTTCACTAGAGTGAGTCCAGCACAACTAGATGGTGCCCAGCTATCACCACTGACCGCTCTGACAAGGATCGCAATAGAGGGTCCCAGACAGAGCTGGTGAAAAATGTAGAACAAAAGTCTAACTCACACACACACACACACACAAAAAAAAAAAAAAAAAAGACCAGACTAACTGGTCTGACAGACTGGAGAAACCCCGAGAGTATGGCTCCGGACACACTTATAGCTCAGTACTGGTCACTCCTGAGGTTCACCCTTCAGCCAAAGATTAGACAGGCCCATAAAACAAAACGAGATTAAATGGGTACACCAGCCCCAGGGCAGGAAAGCTGGTAATGGGGAACCCAAGGTCAAGAAGGGAGAGTGTTGACATGCCGTGGGGTTGGCAACCAATGTCACAAAACAGTATGTGTATTAATTGTTTAATGAGAAACTAGTTTGCTCTGTAAACCTTCATCTAAAGTACAATAAAAAACAAACAAAACAAACAAAAAACCCAAAACCAAACCGTTGCCATCAGTCAATTCTGACTCATAGTGATCCCATGTGTTATGGAGTAGAACTACTCCATAGGGTTTTCTTGTCTGTAAGCTTTATGGAAGCAGATTGCCAGGCGTTTCTTCCACAGCACCACCGGATGGGTTCAGAATGCCAACCTTTCTGTTAGCAGCTGAGTGAAACTATGTGCCACCCAGGGTCTCCCTTGATGTCTCACCAAAACCAAAAAAAGCAAACCCGTTGCTGTCGAGTCGATTCTGACTCAGCAACCCTACAGGACAGAGAGAGCTGCCCCATAGGGTATCCAAGGAGCGGCTTGGTGGATTTGAACTGCCAAGCTTTTGGTTAGTGGCTGAGCTCTTAACCACTGCACCAAGAGGACTCTTGATGTCTCACAGGCACCTCAAATTCAGCAGGCCCCAAATCAAGCTCCTGATATCTCCCAAACAGGCTCGCTCCACCCCATGGTCTACCCCATCTCAGCAAACAGCAGCTCCTCCTCCTAGGTCCTCAGGCCCAAAAAGCTTGGAATTATCCTTGATGGCTTTTTTTTTTTCCTCACATCACCCACATCCAGTCCATCAGCAAATCCTGTTGCTTTAAAATGCATCCAAGCACTTCTCACCCTTCCACGGTCACCACCCTTGTCTACTAACCGTCAGTGCCCACCTGGACAGTTATCATCACCTCCTCTCTGGTCTCCATGCTTCAGCCCTCAACCCCCTCATTCTGTTCCCCACACGGCCACCAGAGAGCGCCTGTGAAAACCTAAGTCAGCTCATGTTCCCCCTCTGCTCATAACCCTGCCCTGGCTCCCTCCTTACTCAGAGTAAAAACTGAAGTCCTCACCGTGGCCCACAAGCTCTGAACCCTGTTCCCTCTTTGATCTCATGTCCCGCCCTCTCCCCGTCACAAACTTGGCTCAAGTCACACTGGTCTCCTTCTGTTCATCAAACATGTCAGGCACACACCTGCCTCAGCGCCTTTGCACTGGCTGTGCCCTCTGTCTGGAATGCCTCACCTCCAGGTATCTCCAGGGCTTCCCCTTCATCTCCAAATTTTAGCTGAAATCTTCCTCCTAGCACTCCCAATCTCCCCTTACTTTACTCTACTTTTTTTCTTTTTCTCCATAGCACTTACCACTGCTAACATGCTATATAACTTTCTTGTTTCTCATCTTTGTATTTTTTTGTTTTCTTCTGCTAAGAGAGAAGCTCCACATGGGCAAGACCCTTTAGTCTGTTTTTTCCCATTGATACATCCCTGGGAGTCTAAGACAATGCTTGGTATTTGGTTGGGAAAAAAATAAAATAAGTAGCCTTTGAGTTGGTTCTGACTCCATGTGCATCAGAACAGAACTGTGCTCCATAGGGTTTTCAGTGGCTGATTATTCAGAAGTAGATCGCCAGACCCACCAGCCATCTATCAGTTTGTCATATTGTGGTGGCTTGCCTGTTGCTGTGATGCTGGAAGCTCTGCAGTAGGGTCACCCATGGTGGACAGGTTTCAGTGGAGCTTCCAGACTAAGACAGACTGGGAAAAAGGCCTGGTGATCTACTTCCAAAAATTAGCCAGTGAAAACCCTACAGATCACAACAGAACACTGTCTGATATGGCACTGTAAGATGAGCCCTTCAGGTTGGAAGGCACTCAAAATACCACTGGGGAAGAGCTGCCTCCTCAGAGAAGAGTCACCCTTAATGAGGTAGATGGAGTAAAGCCTTCTGTACCTTCGTTTGTGGATGTGGTATAATTCAGAATGAGAAGCAACGGCTGTAAACATCCATTCAACAATGGGCTCAAACAGCAGTAATTGTGAGGATGGCACAGGACCAGATAACATTTCGTTCTGTTATACATAAGGTCACTATGAGTTGGAGCCAACTTGACAGCAACTAACAATCACTTCTGGGTGGACTCAAACCTCCAGCCTTTCAGTTAGTAGCCGAGCTCTTAACCGTTTGCACCACCCATATGGCAGGTACTTTATAAACACTGGTGGAATGAGTGAATGAATGAATGGAATCAGGTATAAGAGAGAAGGAACCAGGGTCTGTGGCAGAGGCTTAGAATCAATGCATCCAAGTAGGGGTGATAAACACCCTTTGCCGTCAAGTCATGGTAACCCTATAGGACAGAGAAAAACTGCCCCATAGGGTTTCCAAGGCTGTAATCTTTACAGAAGCAAGACTGCCACATCTTTCTCCTGCAGAGTGGCTGGTGGGTTCGAACCACCGACCTTTCAATCAGCAACCCAGTGCTTAACCACTGCGCCACGAGGCGCGATGACGCCCCCATTTTCTAGATGGGAAGCCTGAGGCCCAGAAAAGTGAAGCCACCTGTCTCGGTTCACACAGCTGGGAAAGGGAGGAGCCAGGATCAACCCTAAGTTTGGCCAGCTCCAACGCCTGATCTGTTTCACAACTTGATGACACTATAGTCCTGTATGGAAGTAGATAAGAACATTTCCAAGTCCCCTTACTCCCCCCTCAAAAACTGTCACCCTCCCAGGACATCATTAGGCATCCCCCCACATGCCTACATCCCTTTTAGGTGACATACCGATAGATTTTTGCCGGAGCATAAGCCCAGGTCCTGGGGGCAGGTACGAAGGACGTTCGTAACTCGGCTGGGAGCGGTGATGGGGATCAAAGCTCGACTTTGGGGTGGCAGTCAGAGGAGAGAGACAGAAAAGACAGCAGAGAAAGGTCAGTCAGGACGGAAAGATTCGTGGCTTCTTGGCACAACCACCCCCCATTCCTTCGCCAAGCTGGACTTTAAGCCCCTGCAGGCAGAGGAAGGAGCGTGAGGAAGGCAGAAGGGGGTTCAGGGGAAGGGAAAGGTTTCTGAGTCTGGACAAGGTAGAGGAGGAAAGGACAAGAAAGCAGATTATCAATCAGCCCTGTTTGCACTTCCAAAAACAAACCCATTGCCGCTGAGTCAATTCTAACTCATAGAGACCCTATAGGACAGAGCAGAACTGCCCCATGGGGTTTCCAATGAGCGGCTGGTGGATTTGAACGGCCAACTTTTTGGTTAGCAGGCGAGCTCTTAACCGCTATGCCACCAGGGTTCCTACGTTTGCACTACAGTACTTCCCAAACCCATTGCCAGTCTGTGCCCTTTTTGCCATTCCCTCTTTCACCACCCTTTCTCCATCGCTTGCCTGGTGTCTCTTCCTTTTGCCACTCTCTCTCTTTTTTAAATTGTTATTATTATTTTTTTGGTGGAAGTATACACATTTCAACAATTTCTACACTACAGTTCAGTGATGTTGTTTACATTCTTCAAGTTGTGCCAACCATTCTCACCCTCCTTTTCCACATTATTCCACTGTCATTATCTTAAACTCACTGCCCCCCAAGCTTCCCATCCAACCTTTCAAGTTGCTTCCCCAGGTGAATAGAGACCAATTATTGTACCTTGGCCTGCTGCTACTCTTGACTTCAACCTGGCCCCCTGTTTTCCACACAGGAGTCAGAGGGCTCTTTCAAAAACAAATTCAGGTTATGCCATTGCCTTGCTTGAAATCCTGCAGTAACATCCCACATCAGGTAGACCACTTGCTGTCAATTCTAACTCATGGTGTCCCCACGTGTGTCAGAGTACAACTGTCCCATAGGGTTTTCAGTGGCCGATTTTTCAGAAGTAGATTGACAGGCCTTTTTTCCAAGGTGCTCTGGGTGGACTTGAGCCACCAACCTTTCAGTCAATAGCTGAGCGCATTAACCGTTTGCACCACAGGAGGTACATCAGCTAGAACTAGTTGACCAGTTGCTGCTGAGTCAGTTCTGATTCATGGCACTCCCATACGTGTCAAAGTAGAACTGTGCTCCATAGGGTTTTCAATGGCTGATTTTTTTTCGGAAGTAGATTGCCAGATCTTTCTTCCAGGGCATCTCTGGATGGATTTGAACCATCATCCTTTCGGTTAGTAGCTGAGGGCCAACTGTTTGTGCCACCCAGGGACTCCTGATGCTCTAAAAGCATGTGTCAAATGAACAAGTGGTTGAATGAGAACAAGCTAACTCAGGCACTCCTGGGCCCTGACTCCCCAGCTTCTGCTAGGTGACCCGACATATCTCCCTTCTCCACTTCTGGCCTGAGACCAGAAGTGCGGAGAAGAGAAACACCCTTAGGATGAAATCTAAGCATGTAAGGCCCTTTCGTGTGTGACCCTCACTGCCCTCATCCCCCCAACACACCCCTTCCTGCCCCCTCACTCTACAGCCATTCACAACCATTCACCGTACTTCTAATTCTCTGAGCCTCAGCATATGCTGTTCCCTGTGCCTGGAACATCCTTTCCCCATTCTCTACTGGGAAAACTCCTTGTCATCCTAGTCTTCCTCTCTGGCCCGGATGCCCTTCCGTAGGCCTATGCTGTCTGATTCAAATAAATTTATTTAAATTCAGATTTAAATTTAAACGAATTAAAGTTAAATGTTCTGTTCCTCTGTTGCACCAGCCACATTATACACTTGACTAGTGGCTTCCATAACATCCCTGGGTGGCGCAAATCTGTTGGCTCTCGACCATTAATCTAAAGGTTGGTGGTTTGAACCCACCTAGAGGCACTGTGGAAGAAAGGCCTGGCAATATGCTTCCGTAAAGACTGTTGTTGTTAGGTGCTTTCAAGCTGATTTCAACTCACAGCAACCCCATGTGACAGACTAGAACTGCCCCATAGGGTTTTCTAAGCTGTAATCTTTATGGAGGCGGGCCGACACAGTGGTTAAGAGCTCGGCTGCTAAACAAAAGTCTGTCAGTTCGAATTCACCAGCCGCTCCTTGGAAACCCTATGAGACAATTCTACTCTATCCTATAGGGTCGCTATGAGTCGGAATCGACTCGACAGCAATGGGTTTGGTACGTATGTGTTTAATCTTTACAGGGGCAGAACGCCAGGTCTTTCTCTTAAGGAGCCGCTGGTTGGTGGGGGTAGGTCAAGTCAGTGAGCGCTTAACTGTTGCGCTACCAGAGCTCCTTCCATAAAGATTAAAAATCCTGTTGCCATTGAGTCAATTCTGACTCATAACAACCCTATAGGCTACAACTCTAAAGGCTACAGCCTTGAATACCCTATGGAGCACAGTTCTACTTTGTAACAATGGGGTTGCCATGACTCAGACTTGACTTGACAGCAACGGGGAGTGGCTACTATATGCCACAGAGAAGCTGTAGAACCCTTCCATTATCACAGAAAGTTCTAGACCTTCACAGGGGCTGTGCCACCCCTCTCACTGCACTCCCCTCCCTGGACTGCGACTGTCCACATCTGTGTTTATGTCATCCATTTGTTTCACAGAAATTTACCGAGCACCTGTTCTGTGCTAGGGACTGTTCTAGATGATGCAGATACATCAGGAAACAAAATAGACAAAAGCCCCTGCCCACACGAAGGGCAGGCAGGCCATAAACAAAACAAATTAGTAAAACAGAACATGGCTTAAACAGAGGTAAGGGCCAGGAGACAGGGACAGTATAATTTAAAATAAGGTATTCCCAGCTACCATTACTGAATGTTTTGATCAAAGAGTCTATAGAAGAATCCTGATCAAAAGGAGGGAAAAGCAGAACAGAATTTCAAATTCTCATAGAATCCAGACTTTTGGGAGCCATGAAGGCTGAATGAACCCCCGAAACTATTACCCTGAGATAATATTTAAACCTTAAACCAAAAATATCCCCTTAAATCTTCTTAAAGCCAAACAATAACTTAGCTTAACTAGTAGAGAATGTCTGCCTTGAGTATCATGCTCTTTTAAGAACTATCTACATGGGATTCAATTGACAACAGCAACTAGCGAAATATTAGATAGGAAGCTTAGGGGGCAGTGGGTTTATGTTAACGGTGGAAGAACAACTCAGAAAAGAGGGGTGAGACTAGTTGCACAACTCGAAGAATGTAATCAATGTCGCTTAATTTGTATATGTAGAAACTGTTGAATTGGTGTATGTTCTGCTGTGTATATTCTCAACAACAACTAAAATAAACTATATTATGGAATAAAAAGGAAATAAGATAGTCAAGGAAGGCCTCACTGAGAATGTACTTGAACAAACACTTGAAGGAAGTGAAGGGAACTATGTAGATATCCAGGGGAAAAGTGTTCCAGGCAGAGGGAACAGACAGTGCAAAGGCCCAGAGGTGGGAATGGGCCTGATTTGCTCAAGGAATAGTAAGGAGGCCAGTGTGGCTGGAGCAGGTAAGCAAGTAGGAAAGATGTGGGAGATGAGGTCAGACATGGTAGAAGTGTCAGATTGCCTTCAGATTTCCGCTCCAATGTCCCCTCCCTGGAAAGGCTTCCTCCTGCTACTCTACATTATAACTTCTTTCACTTACTACAGTTTGGAGCAATTATAATTATTTGCTTGCTTGTTTATTGCCTGTTTTCCTGGAAAGACAGCCTATCCAATACCCATTCTACCCTTCTTCCTGGGTAAGAAAACTCAATCTTATTTGGCACCTATTGCAAGACTGGGTGGTGCAAATGGTGAATGCATTCAGATGCTAACTGAAAGGCTGGAGGTTCGAGTCTACCCAGAGATGCCTCAGAAGCAAGCCCTGGCAATCTACTTCCAAAAAACTAGCTATTGAAAACTCTATGGAGCACAGTTCTCCTCTGACACACATGGGGTCGCCATGAGTTGGAATCGATTAGAGGGCAGATGATTATTGAAACACTACGTTTCTCAGCCTCCCTTGCAGCTACGTGTGGCCATGTGACTAAGGTTGGCCCAGGATGCAAAAAATGTAAGTGTTGTGTGTTACTTCTAGAAAGTCCCATTAGAGAGAGCCCAGGAAGCAGGAAAATGCCCTCTTTTGCCTTTTTGCCTTTCCACCCTTCCTTGTCCCTACTACCTGGAATGTTAATGCAACAGCCAGAGCTCCAGCAGCCATCTTGGACTATGAGGTAACCTTGTGGTCAGAAGCAAAGCAAGAATGGTGGAGCAGAAGGGGAGAAAGATCCTAGATCTTCATAACCTGCATGGAACACCCTACCCCAGATTTCTTCCACATGAGAGAGATACAAACATTTATCTTGTTCAAGCCAGTATTATTTGGGAATTCCTGTTATGTACAACCCAATTCTGCTCTATTTACCTACCAAAATGTAAATTATCTAAGGGAACTGACCTTGTTTGACTGGCTCACTCTTACACCCCCACCCCCAGAGCCCAGCAGCAGATCCAACACACAGTAAAAACCAAAAAACCCAAGCCCGTTGCCGTCGAGTTGATTCCAACTCATTGCGACCCTATAGGACAGAGCAGAACTGCTCCACAGGGTTTCCAAGGAGCGCCTGGTAGATTCGAACTGCTGACCTTTTGGTTAGCAGCCATAGCTCTTAACCACTACGCCACCAGGGTTTCCATAAACACATAGTAGCGGCTCAACAAATATTCATACTTACCCTGAGACCAGAAGAACTAGATGGTGCCTGGCTACCACTACTGACAGCTCTGATCAGGGCCACAATAGATGGATCCCGACAGAATGGGATAAAAACATGGAGCAGAACTCAAGTTCTTAAAAAGTCCAGACTTACTGGACCAGTTGCGACTAGAGGACTCCCTAAGACTATTGCTCTCAGACATTCTTCAAACCTTAAACCAAAACTATACCCTGAGGTCATTTTTTAGCTAAATAATAGATTGGCTCACAAAATAAAGAATATCAACCATGAGTACTGCACTCTTTTAAATAATCACCTATATGCGACCAAATGGTCAACAATTACTCTAAAACAGAGATGAGAAGGTAATGGGGCTGGGAAACTAGATTACTGGAAATGGAAAGACCACAATGGAAATATGGAGAATATTCATGTGTTGTGAAGAATGTAACCAATGTCACTGAACAACCTGTGCAGAAATGGTTGAATTATAACCTAATTTGCTGTATAAACTTCCACCAAAAACACAATAAAATACTATTTAAGAAATATATATTTGTAGAATGAAGGACTTGCTGGTGGTAACACAAGATACCCCATCAAGATAGGGGAAAATTCTGAGGGTAAAACTCAACATCCCTATGAAACAGCACCCAGCCAGCCTCAAGAACTCCTATTTTGGCCAATCCCCCCCACCCCCCATTAAGTTTTTCTTTGAATATGATCCTCAGCCTGCCCAACTCTCCTTGACTTTGCTTATTTTTTTTTTCTTTCTACCTTTCCCTTCTTCTTAAGCCATGGCCAAACACTCTGCTTGGTTTCCTGTCCTGTCCTGCAGCTGGTAATGAGCTGTGTTGTATTAGGAAGCAGATCCCCACAAGAGCTAGAAAGAGTGAGTGGAGGGGCAGAGAACAAGAAGCAGAAAGAGAAGGGAAACATTTCTGCATGAGCCCATTTGCCAGCTGCTTTGCGTGCATGTCCTCATGGATTCTTCCAATGCACAGACAGTGAAGTTAGGTTTGATTACACCCATTGTTGAAGCCCCGGTGGCGCTCAGCTACTAACCGAAAGCTTGGCGGTTCAAACCTTCCTAGCGATGCTGGTGATCTGCTTCCATAAAGATTACAGCCAGGAAAATCCTATGTGGCAGCTTTATTCTGTCACATGGGATCACTATGAGTCAGAATCGACTCGATGGCACACAACAACACACCATTCTGATGATACTCCCCAAAAAAACCCCAAAACCAAACCCACTGCTGTCAAGTCGATTCCTACTCAAGCAACCCTCTAACAGAGAAGGGTCTTGCCCTAGATGAGCCAGTGAGTGAGGAGATTAAAGAGGCTTCAGAGAAAACAGATCAGAGTGGTTAGAAAGTCGTAAGATCAAACGAAAAAGGTGAGGTGAGGGGTATGAAGAGGGAAGAGAAGAGGACAGGGTCAGTCAGAAAGGATGCTGGGACTGCTGAGGGCGGAAGAAGGCTGGAGAGGGAAACTAAGTCCGCGCTGGGGGAGGGGGGGCCGGAAGGCGATGATGAGGAGGAGGGAAGGAAGGGGAGGGAAGTTCCTGTGCGAGGGATGGGAGTAAGGGATGACAGCATGGGAGAACAGGGAGAGAGAGAGAATGGATGCTGAAAAGGGGAAGATCAACTGAGGGACAGGCAGGTGGGGTCAGAGGGACAAGGAAGGGGTCATGGTGACAGGGGAGGGGTTAGGGTGACAGGGAGGGGTTAGGGTGACAGGGGAGGGGTTAGGTGATAGGGAGGGGTTAGGGTGACAGTGGAGTGGTGGTAGTGACTAAGGGTGTAGAGTGACAGGAGAGGGATCAGATGGGCAGACTGACAGAAGCTTCCAAATCCAAGAGGAGTCAAAAATGGGCTAGCATGACATAAGAGGGGACAAACTGACAGAGGTGATGTTGGGCTGACAGCAGAGACATACTACTGTCCGAAGAGGCGTCCAGCTGACTGCCCCAGGAGCCGACGAACTCAGGACGGGACAGGCTGACCTCCATCAACAAGCGAGGAGCAGCGGCTCCCGCCCAGAGGGGACAGCCAATCAACGTGCGGCAGAGGTCAGTGACGTCACCGGCTGCCGGGCAGACTCCTCCGCAGTGAGTCTCCAGCAAGCTGGCCCCTCCACTGCACCGCGTGCGTCCTGGGTCTGGGGCTTCAATGGCAAAGTGTACGCCCTGGCACTGGGGGGACATAGTCTGGAGGCTGGATATGGGCTGGGAAATCCCCCTCAGGGAGCCAGCCCCTGACAGGGCAAATAGGGAGAGAGTGGAGGGGAGACAGATGGAGAGACGGTGAGGGAGTCAAAGACACAGACAGAGGGGGGGACAAAGACAGAGATGAGGAAAGAGAGACAGAGAGAAGGAGACAGAGACAGAGGGGGAGACAGAGACAGGGGTGGAGGACAGAAACAGAGATAGGTGAGAAAGTGATAGAGGGGGGAGACAGAGACAGAGAAGAGACAGAGAGGGGGAGACACTAAAAAGAATGGGAGATGGGAGCCAAGGAGAACAAGACCAGATCCTGACCCCAGAAGTGAACCCACTGCAGCGCAGGAACATCAGGAAGGGCCCTGAGTTGATTCAGAGGGTGAGAAAGACCAGGGTGGCAGATGGGAAGGAGCCTGTGTCAGAGATGGGGAGCAGAGAGAGCCCCCAACATGGCAGGAGGGCTTGGGAAGGCCCAGAGACAGACCCAAGAAATGAGAGAAGAAGAGGGAAGGTTCTCCTGCAGCCTCCAGGACGCGGAGGGAAAGGGGGTCCCACAGGAGAACTTGGGTGAGTGTCCCTGAGTGTCATTTCTAAGAGGTGGGGATAGACGGGCAGCTGGCTTTATTATTGGCAGGTCTCTCGTCCATCTGGGGGTCTTTGGCACTCAAACTGTAAATTCCTGCAGGGCCCGGATCTTGCCTGTTCCTATAACCATGGGTTGCAAAGGGCGAGCCTAACTCAGGGTGACCGTGCACCTCATACACCCTATGGGTGCTCCGTGCATTTGCTGAATGAATAAAAACAGGTCTGGCTCTAACTGGCTATTGGAGACTCCACTCTCAGCCCAATAGGCTTCTGTGGGGGTCTCTGGTATTGTGGGGTCCCTGGTGTTATTGTAGAGTCTCTGGGGTGCATACTGGGCTCACTGCTGAGTCCTGGCAGGGGTCTCCCATTTGTTATTTGATAGCAAAGGGGGGTTCACCATTTGTTGAGAGCCTGCTGTTCTAGGATTCAGTTGCATTTAATCCTCATAAGAACCCCGGTGGCACAACGATTAAGCACTCGGCTGCTAAGTGAAAGGTTGGCGGTTCAAACCTACCCTGTGGCTCCGCAGTTGAAAATACCTGACGATCTGCTCCTGTAAAGATTACAGCCTAGGAAACCCTATGGGGAAGTTCTACTCTGTCACAGGAGGTTGCTATGAGTCAGAATCAACTTGAAAGCACCCAACAGCAAGAACCAGCAAGGTTGGCTTTATCCCCATATTACAGCGCAGGAAACTGAGGTTCAGAGAAATGAAGCCACGGGGTCCCAAGTGATACATTAACTTAGCGGAAGTTAAGGATTTGGATCCCCATCTGTCTGTGGTATTATAGACTTTCTGGGGACCAGAAACAAAGGGAGACATCTGGGGGGTGGTTTATGGACACAGGGAAGGGAATTCAGTAAGGAAGGGAGAGACAGACTGGGAGGAGGCAGGAAGAAATGGCATTGTTGGAGTACATCCCAGGTCTCCAGTAAATATTGAATGAATGAATGAGTATGGTGGCATCCTAGATCTAAGTCTGCTTAGGGTCAACCCAGGACTGAAAACCTTCTAAACCTGAGCACGGAGTGGGGCAATGGTTTTCAATTGGAGATGATCTCCCCCACCCCCACCCCAGGGGACACTGGGCAATGTCTGGAGACATTTTTGGTTGTCATGAATAAGGATGGTGGGGCTACAAACATCTAGTGGGTAGAGGCCAGGGATGCTGCTAAACATCCTATAATGCACGGAACAGCCCCCTGGACCATCTTGACAACAAAGAATAATCCAGCCCTAAACATCAATCCGATTGCCCTAGAGTTGAATCTGACTCATAGAACCCTATAGGACAAAGTAGAACTGCCCCATGGGGTTTTCAAGGCTGTCACCTTTACGGAAGCAGACTGCCACATCTTTCTCATGCAGAGTGGCTGGTAAGGAGCCCTGGTGGTGCAGTGGTTAAGAGCTCAGCTGTTAACTGAAAGGTCTGTGGTTCGAACTCACCAGCTGCTCCGAAGAAGAAAGATGTGGCAGTCTGCTTCTGTAAAGATTTACAGCCTTGGAAACCCTATGGGGGCACTTCTACTCTGTCCTATAGAGTTGCTATGAGTTGAATTGACTGGATAGCAACAGGTTTGGTTTAGTTTTTAAATATCAGTAGTGCCAAGGTTGAGAAACCTTGGTGGAGGGGAGGGAGAACTTGGACTTTGGTTCTGATTGGACACCCCCTCAGGCAAGTCAATTCAAACCTCTGTGACTCGGTTTCATCTTCTGTAAAATGAGGATGCAGCCTCTCCCCTGTCCTACCCTCCCTCCCAGGTAGCTGTGAGGAATCTTGCTAAGGAATTGGAAGGTGGCACTGGAGGGAGTGAGGGTGGAAGGAAGTGGCATGAGGAACATGCCCACAGGAGGAAAACACATTGACATAAGAGGTGGTCCCCCAGGGGAGGTAGACTGGGACTCTGTATAAGGAAGAACTTTCTAACAGTCTGTCCAAATACAGACCAGCTTATGTCAGGAGGTGGTGAGCCCCTCATCTCCAGAGGCATTCAAGCAAAGGCTGGAAGAGGACTTACGAAAGAGATGGTCGAGGGGATTCAAAATTAAGATGCGGTCACTGAACTAGATGCCTTGGAGGCTGTGGAATTAGGAGCCTGATAGGAAATTTCAGAAACTCTAGTATGGGTGTTTTGGGAAATAGTGTAGAATCTTGTCCCAGATCAGAGAAAACCAAACCCATTGCTGTTGAGTGGATTCTGAATCATAGCGACCCTACAGGACAGAGTAGAACTGCCCCATAGGGTTTCCAAGGCTGTAAATCTTTACAGAAGCAGACTGCCACATCTTTCTCCTGCTGAACGGCTGGTGGGTTTGAACTGCCAACCTTTCAGTTAGCAGCTGAGTGCTTTAACCAGGGCTCCTTGTCCAGATCAGAGGGCACCAGAAAAATATCTCTGAGACTAGAGAAAAGGCAAAAAAAGGAAACTACCATTTGTTGAGAGCCTGCTGAGCTAAGAGTTGTTCTCATTTAATCCTTATAAGGTGGAGCCTGTGGTTGGTGCAACAGTTAACGCTCTCGGTTGCTAACGGAAAGGTTGGAGGTTTGAGTCTATCCAGAGGTGCCTTGGAAGAAAGGCCTGGCAATCTACTTCTGAAAAAATCAGCCATTGAACACCCTATGGAGTACAGTTGTACTGACACACATGGGGTCGCCATGAGTCAAAGTCGACTCAATGGCAACTGCTTACTGGTTAATCCTTGTAAGAGCCAGCAAGGTCAGCTTTGGCCCCATTTTACAGAGTAGGAGGCTGAGACTCAGAGAAATTAAGTAACACGGTGCAAAGTGACACAGCAAGTTAGAGGAAGTCAGGATTTCAATCTGTGTCTGCCTGGCTTCAACGCCCATGTATTTCTGATTTTGACACTGAACTTGGGAGGAGGTGTGCACAGAAGATGACCTGAACAGCCTCAGGACTTTTCAATTCCTTGAGAAATCAAGGATCTGTGTAAGATGAGGGCTGGCTGCGTGCAATACTCTCTGCCAAGTCTGAGAAGTTAACCACGGAGTCCAGGTGCAAAACCTGCTCCTGGTTCTTGTCAAATAATTAGACCTTCTAGAGCAAGGGGTCTAACCCTTAAGGGGGGCTGTGGATAGACTTCCAAGGGCTTGTGAACTTTGCCAGGAAAAAAAAATATTATGCTTTTATTTTCCTTACCCTCCAACTAAAATGCAATATTTCCTCAGTTAAGTATGTAGGCAACAAACCACACTAGTCTTAGCCAGACCTGTGACTGTATCGCTAATAGAAATCACAGATATTTCCATATAACACACTGTTGTCGTAGATTTCTCGAAATAGTGTTTATGCTTATCATTACTTTCAAATTAGACCAGTTAAGATCCACCGCCAGATCCTGCTGTCTAACGTGCTGACGAAAAAGGCACCCATATTACTATATCACACATTTGCTTTTTAAAAATATTTTGATGATTGTATTCCCATGTAACTGGCTTCCTTTGTAATCTTAGGTATTTTATTTTATGCACTTATAAGCGTTATTCTGAGAAGGACCACACCAGCCTGCCAAACAGGTCCACAGTCCCGCAAAGGCCAAAGAACCCTGCTTCAGAATAAATGGGCGGCCGGCCATTGATGTTGAGTGGGGCTTTCGAGAAGGGGCTGGGGGAGGAGCTAAAGGGCGGGGCTAGAGGGCGGGGTCAGGGCGGAGAAGACAGCTGTCTCCGCTCCACAGCAGGCCTGCTGGGTGGTGTCCGTGCGAAGGGGTACAGTCCAAATGGGGAGGGCCAGCAGCGCTCCACCAGAAGAGCCAGGATCGTAGCTGTACCTTAGGTTTGTTTGCCCGATTGCCTGGCTGAAATCCTGGCTCCCTCTCTGAGGCTCAGTTTCCCCCTCTGTAAATAAGCTCGTAACCTTTTGTACCTCACAGAACTACTCTAAGAAATGAATGAGATAATCCATGTAACACACAATGTCTAAAAACAATAAAACACCGACCGAGGGTTTGCCTCTATCATGGGGGAAAGCAAGTGGAGGGATCATAAGAATTAATATTTTCATAGCATGTTAAGCACCTGTGACTAGGGGCCCGGGCCAGGGGGTTTTCATCCATGACATTGTACCTTCCCAGAGACCCTTAAGGTGGGACAGAGATGGGCAGACAGAAGGGGAACAAGAAAGCATGAGGAGCAGGAATGGAGAATGGGATGAGGAAAAGAGAGACAGGATTTGAGGACAGAATAAGGAGGAAGAGGATAGGTGGGGAGAAGGGGAGGCCTCCAGAATGGGGGGAAGGGAGGGGACCGCCCAGGGATGGTGGTGCCCCTCTAGGGTGGGCAGTCAGCCCAGCCCGGGGGTGGGATTTAGGGGAATTAGATACACTAGGAAGGGTTTGGTGCGACAATTAAGTGCTTGGCTGCTAAGTGAAGGTTGGAAGTTTGAACCCACCCAGTGGCTCCAACTGAGAAAGACCTGGTAAAGATCACAGCCTAGCAAACCCTATGGGAGCAGTTCTACTCTGTCACCTGGGGTTGCTGCTGTGAGTCGGAAGTGCCTCAGCAGCACCCAACAACAAGATCTCTACATGGTTCACCTTCTCACTTCATTCAGGTGTTTGCTCAAACTGCACCTTTTCAGAGAGGCCTTCTTTGACCGCCCTGTCTAAAATAACCCCTTACCCTGTTCTTAGGAGTCCCGGTGGAGCAACGGTTAAGTACTTAGCTAACTGAAAGGTGGGCTGTTCCAACTCACCCATCGGCTCCAGGGGAGAAAGACCTGGCAATCTGCTCCCTAAAGATTACAGCCTTGAAAAGCCAATGGAGTAGTTCTACTCTGTCACATTGGGTTGCTATGAGTGGGAATCGAATCGACAGCACCCAACACAGGAAGCGTTTGGAAAGGAGAAAAGGATGGAGGGTCTGGATTGGCGTGTGCACCCACCCCCCCACCCCCACCCCCCTGCAAGCTCCCTCCCTCTCACACCCTCTGTTTCCCAGGCCGGGCCTCCTACCTCAGCGGCAAAGAAGCCCTTGGGCCGGTGTTTGCCCAAGGATGCCAGGCCACCAGGCCCAGGACTCTCGCTTGCACTGATGGTCTGTTGAGCTGCTGCCAAGATTTCATCCAGTTTGTCTAGGGGAAGCAGGAGAGGGATGGAGGAGAGACAATGAAATGAGTTGGCTTTGGCTTGGACTGGAGGCAGAGCTGCTGGTAGCTCATACAGCGCCTGGTTTGAACCAGACAAAGGCGCCCCTTCCTCCATCCCCGTGGACACGCACCCCGGAGGCCCTGCTTGGAGACAGGAGCTCCCAGCCCAGCAAGCAGGACGAAAGGAGGGTCCCAGAGTGCGGGCAGAGAAAAGGACAAGCCGTTGTGGGCGGGAAGGAGGGTGAAGGGGAGGCAGCAGGGAGGGGTGAGAGGAAACTGTGGGGGAAGGGGAAGAGGCTGTGGGCAGAGGGGCCCTCAGACTGGATGGACTCAGCATGGCTGGGTTATCAAAGTGGTCAGCACAGAGGCTGCTGAGGATGGGCAGCAGAGAAGGGGGGCAGTGGATGGAGTGGGGCATGGGATCCCACAGGGGGCATGGGCAGCCCGGGGAGCAGGGCCAGGGCCGTCTTACTGAGAGCCATCTGATACACGGTCCGTTTTTTCTCCATGCTGGGCATCGGCGCTGGTTGGTGCTCGTACTCTGTGGGCAAAGGACGCGGATGAAGCCCAGGGGCTCCCCGAAGCGGCAGGGCGGAGCGGGCTCGGCCAGTGGGCGTGGCCAACAGGCGAGCGCAAGCGCGAGGGGCCAGGGTGGGGAGGAGGTGGGGTCGGGACAGGGGCCCTCCCGCCAGTCCTGTGCCCACTCACCACTCTTCTTCTTCCAGGGGGAGACTAGCCCGGGGGAGAGGCAGTAGAGGAGCCAAGAGTTAGGATGTGAGGGGGGAGCGAGGGGCCCCTCTCTGGAACTCCCGCCTCCCTCAGGGCCCTAGGGTGGGGGCGGTCAGCTGCCCGACCCGTCCCCTGTCAGGGGAGACCGGACCCCCCAGGTCCACTCGGCTCTGTCTGGAGGGAGTGGCTCTCCTTCCTCTCGGTTGATTGGAGGCGGGGTTGGAGGTGGTGGAGTAGGGTGGGGGTGGGTTTGGTGGAAGGAGAGATGGAGAATGGGGGTGGGGGTGAGGTGGGACCGATGGAGATGGGCTAGGAGGAAGGGGATAGAGCGACCCGCGGAGAGGGACATACACAGACCCCGAGAGAAAGCCCGCCAGAGAACAGAGACACAAGCAGACAGAGGAAAATCGACTCTCAGACACTCCTCCCCAGCGGCGCGCGCACACACACACACACACACACACACACACACACACACACAGGCCAGGGAGAGTCCGACCCATGGATTAGGGGACAGGATGAGGACAAGGACCCCTGGTCACTAACGACACTAACGAACTCGGGGGAAGGCCCACTGTCCCACCTCCACGGCCCCCTCACCCTCCCAGAAACCCGGCCCCTGCAGGCTCACCCATCTCCTCCAGTTCTGAGGTCATGGACTTGGAACGCAGGGAGACGGCCGGGGGTGGGAGCCGCTTCGCCTGCTGGGGTGCTGAAAAATGGGGGGAGGGGCATTCATCAGCTCCCTGGGTGAGAAGCCCCCATGACCCCTCCCTCAGTGCTCCTAGAGCTCAGAAAATAGCCGCCCCCAGGATGCTGAGCCCTCCCTGCCTCAGTTTCTCCCCAGCAGGGTCACAAACAAGCAGCCTTGTTGGGGAAGGGGTGGCTGGAGGTGGGGATTGGCCATTGGGGCTCCTGGGGGGTCTTAGGCTTGTGGCAGCAGGGTTCCTGAGGGTCTGGCCACACTCGTGGGGAGGGGAGGGGCACCTTTCTTGTGGACGGACTCATCCATGTCAGGGTGCCTGGTGACCATCACCACCTTGACCATCAGAGTGTTGCCCCCTTGGCGGATCATGTTCACCACCTGTCGGTGGCCGACCTTCACCACATTCTGCCCATTCACCTGCGGCACCAATGAAAAAATCTGTTGCTGTCAAGTCACCTCTGACTCATGGTGACCCCATGTGTGTCAGAGAAGAACTGCACTCCGTAGGGTTTTCAAAGCTGGGATCTTTCAGAATTAGATCACCAGGCCTTTTTCTTCCAAGGCACCTGAGGGTGGATTCGAATTGCCAAACTTTTGGTTAGTAGCCAAATGCTTAACCACTTGCACCACCCAGGGACTGCATACCTGTGGTACAGACACTCTCAAACCACACCAGGCAGGGGAGGGGAGGGGCTCTTTCAGTCCCAGAGTCCTCAGAGAGGTGGCCTCCCACCCTGCCCTTTCCACGATTCTTTACCACCACTCTTCCCTCCCTCCAACTCTCCACACTTCCACTCTCCCTGTACAGGGCCCACACCTTCCTGTAACCCTGCTGGCTTCTGGGTTGGGGAAGCAGCTTACCCTAACCTAGTCACATATATCTCCCTCTCTGTCCCCCTGTATTGTGCGTTGGGGGAGAGTTCTGGGTAACTCTTTTGAGATCCTCCAAAAAAGGCCTTTATGTGGAATCAATGAAGAAGGTAGAGGCTGACTGGGAGGTGGGCCAGGGCACTGGGAAGCCTGGTGCCAAAGGAGAACGTCTGGGCATCAGGCAGCCTGATCCTGGCACAGATCATGAGGGACCTAGGATTGGTCTCGTGGGTCCCAGGAGAGAGGGGGGTGTCAGAGGCCTCCAAGGGAGCCAGGCAGGCCTGTGGAAGGTGAGCTGGAGGCTGGGGCTTGGAGAGTCCCCCAGGAGGTGTTATGTGCCATCGAGTCGATTTCGACTCATAATGACCCCATGTGACAAAGTAAAATTGCCCCATAGGGTTTCCTAGGCTGTAATCTTTACATATCGCCAGGTCTTTTCTCCCTCAGAGAGGATGGGTGGGTTCGAGTTGCCGACCTTTCAGTTAGCAGTCAAGCACTTAACCATTGAGCTTGGGCTCCTAATAGGTGCTGTGGAGTCGATTCCAACTCATAGCAACCCCACGCGACAGAGTAGAACAGCCCCATAGGACTTCCTAGGCTGTAATCTTTATGGGAGTAGATTACCAGGTCTTTTCAGAAGCAGGTGGCCAGGACTTTCTTCCAAGGCACCTCTGGGTAGGTTCGAATTGCCAGCCTTTCTGTTAGCAGCCAAGTGCTTAAACGTTATGCCACCAGGGCTGGAACTTACCTCAATGAGGAAGTCTCCCATCCGAAGTCCTGCTCTCCAGGCCACGCCACCCTCATCCACTGACTCCAGGTACTGCAGCGCCGGGAAGGCCGGGGTGGGGGTGAACTCCTCGATGGGGGTCTGCGCTGCAGATGGGGAGGAGCCGGCGGGGTCGGAGGGGAGGGGGTGGAGAGGCCGAGCAGGGGATGGGGCTCAGACCCAAGTCACAGAGTCCTCACCGTAGCTGAGGGACCAGCACCTCGGGGGGTGGGGTGGTGGGAGGGCTGGGGTCCCTTCCCTTCCCCTTTCCATGACCACTTTGGCCCTGCTTCCTTTTCCCATCCCCTCCCCAGCCGGCACTCACCCTTGGCCCCCCGGAGCACGAACCCAAAACCCTCGCTGTCTTTCTTCTGTAACAGGACTGTCTTCTCCTTAATGATGTAATCGCTGGTGGCAGGGGAGGGGAGGGAAAGGGGGAAAGAGGAGGAGGGGCAGGGCAGGGTGGAGAAGGGATCATGAGACTCAGAGCCTGTGCCCCACCCGCAGCCCAATGACACCGGAGAAGCCCCAGCTCCAGCACCACTCATGGCACCTTTTGGGATCTTTGTCACCCACTCCCTGTGCTCAGAGCATCCCTGACAGGCCTCCCCCTCAGAGCTCAATGTGTGCTTTCTCCCACTCACTCTCTCATTCATCCATTGGTGCATCCATCCACCCATCCATTCAGCAAGCAGCTACCCAGCCCACTGTGCACCAGGCACCGTGAGGGACCAGGGAGATGAGCTGCCAGATTCGGAGGCAGTCTGGCTCCAGGCCCCACTGGCCACTTCCTGTCTGTGACCTTGAGCCCATGATTTTCATCTTTAGTGCCTCAGTTTCCTCATTTACAAAAACAAAGATCAAACCAGTTGCTATGGAGTCAACTCTGACTCACAGAGACCCCATGTGTGTCATAGTACAACTGTGCTCCACAGGGTTTTCAATGGTTGATTGTTTGGAAGTTATGTTGCTAGGCCTTTCTTCTGAGGTGGCTCTGGGTGGACGTGAACTGTGAACCTTTCATATAGCAGTCCATCACTTAACCGTGTGTGCCATCCAGGGACTCCTATAATGGGGCACAATACTAGACCCTACTAGATGCAGATGATCTAAGACTTTGGAGGGCTAACATACATATGACATAGTAAGAGCTCAATAGGATTCATTTGCTGTTCTTAAGTCAAAGTATTTTTAAGACAGAAGGACACACATACTTCAATAATACCCCTTCCCACTCTTTGTTGTTGTTGTTAGAGCTGCCATCGGGTTGGCCCCCTGAATCATGGCGACCTCATGTACGATGGGATCCGACCGTTCTGATCGTGGCTGATTTGTGGAAGTACATCACGAGGTCTTGATCTGGAAGCTCCGCTGAAACCTATTCAGCATCATAGCAACACACAATCCTCCAATGACAGATGGGTGGTGGCTGTGCTTGAGGTATATTGGCCAAGAATCAAACCCAGGTCTCCAGCTTGCTTGGAAGGCAAGAATTCTACCACTGGACCACCACTGCCCTCTCCAACTTCTTTACCATATATATAGATATAGAAACCCATTGTCTTCGAGTCGATTCCAACTCACAGCGACCCTATAGGACAGAGTAGAACTGCCCTATAGGGTTTTCAAGGAGCGGCTGGGGGATTCGAACTGCTGACGTTTTGGTTAGCAGCCAAGCTCTTAATCACTGTACCGTGCTTATTCTGCACTGTTCAACATGGTAGTCACTAGTTACGTGTAGCTCTTTTATATTGAAATTAATTAGAATTAAATTTAAAGACTCAGTTCCTCTGTCTCACTAGCCACATTTCAAAGTGCCCAATAGCCACGAGTCGCAAGTGGCTACCACACTTCACAGCACCCATACAGAACATTTCTATTGCCACAGAGAGTTCTGTTAGACAACACTGACTTATACATCCTCTGCTATATCTCAAATGCATCTCCTTCATGCAGTCAGTATATTCTAGTAAAATGCAATCTACCTGTGCGTATGCTGATAAAAAACCCAAAACCAAGCCAGCTGCCACTGAGTCGATTCCAACTCATGGCGACCCCATGTGTGTCAGAGTATAACTGTGCTCCATTGGGTTTTCAATGGCTCATTTTTCAGAAGTAGATTGCCGGGTCTTTCTTTTGTGGAGCCTCTGGGTGGATTCAAACCAACAACTTTCTGGTTATTAATCGCATGCTTAACTGTTTCCACCACCCAGGGACTGCTGTATATGCTGATAAACCCATTGCTGTTGAGTCGATTTCAACTCACAGCGACCCTACAGGACAACGTAGAACTGCCCCATAGGGTTTCCAAAGAGCAGCTGGTGAATTCAAACTGCTGACCTTTTGGTTAGCAGCTGAGCTCTCAACCACTGCGCCACCAGGGCCCCCCATATGCTGATAGTCCCCAGTAAAACCAGCAGCACATTTAGGTAATGCTCACATAGCCAGGAAACTTGCGTTAAATTCAAGTGCATTCCCTTTCACGGAAGAAAGATGTGGCGGTCTGCTTCCGTAAAGATTACAGCCTTGGAAACCCTGTGGGGCAGTTCTACCCTGTCCTATAGGGTCGCTATGAGTTGGAATTTGTTTTTGGTTTGGCATTCCTTTTACCTCAACACCCATCAAGTTTGCTCGAATAACAGCACAAACCCCGACACCACCACTGTACACCTCAGGAATACACACCCATTCTGTGCCTGGAGCATCCACTACCTCAGTATAGGAGGAGTCCCTGAGTGGCACAAATGAGTCTGCTAACCAAAAGATTGGAGGTTCGAGTCCACCCAGAGGCACCTCAGAAGAAAGGCCTGGCAATCTGCATTCAAAAAGTCACAGCCACGAAAACCCTGTGGAGCGCAGTTCAACTCTGCACCTATGGGGTCTCCGTAGGTTGAAACTGACTGACGACAAATGGTAAAAAAAAAAAAAAAAAAGAAAGAAAAAAGAAAAAGTATAGGAGAGGAATACCCAAACACTGGCTCCAACCCCACTTCCTCTGTAATACTGGGAACACCCAGGAGACACCAACATACTTGCCCTGTTGTGCCTTAAACATCCACCAGCAATGTCTGAAACCTGTCCCACTACACACTTGCAGTGCCTCCACTCCCCCAAAATCTAGTGTACTTTCACATCCAGACCCCATGGCATATCCCAATAATATCCAGGCTGCCCTAATACACTCCAATAATAGCCAAAAGTGCTCCCCGGTGCACTCCAATTACCTGCCCCCACAGATTCAGCAAAACAGCCCTCCACAAATACTCCAGTATCTTTCAGCAACACCCCCACACACCCCAGTATGCTTCAATAATAACTCCCCCTCACTCTGATCTCAGTGTATTCTCATAACACACCCCCTGAACACTTCCCAGCGCAAACCAATAATACCTCACATGCTCCTACTGTATCTCGGCACTACCCCCTACAAGCACCCCTGTACACGTCCATGCCCCCCACAACTCTCATTGTAAAATCCACCCTTTTCTACCAGAGCGACAGTGTTCTGCATGTGTGCCTGTATTCCTAAGCGTATCCCCACCTCCTTATACCTCTGTGTGCTCAATGCACAGGCGCACACACATACATACCCCAACAATGCCCTTGTCCAAAGTTTAAGCCCATTGCTGTTGAGTGGATTCCAACTCAGCGACCCTATAGGACAGGGTAGAACTGCCCCATAGGGTTTCCAAGGCTGTAATCTTTATGGAAGCAGACTGCCACATCTTTCTCCCGCGGAACGGTTGGTGGGTTCGAACCACCCAACCTTTTGGTTTGCAGCTGAGCATTTAACCACTACGCCACCAGGGCTCCTGTGCAAAGTTTAGCATGATCCAATAAACACATCCCCACCATACAAGCCATGCCATGCTACCTCTGATCTTATATCCAATGCAGAGGGCGGCCCTCTTTGTAGCTGGGTGGAGGGGTGTTGGGAGAGAAAGAAGGAAGGGGTTGTTGAAAGGGATGAATGAAGGGGATAAATGGAGATGAGGAGGGAGGAAGGGGGCCAAGAAGGTTGAACAGTGAGTGGTCAGGGTCAACAGATTGGATTCAGAGGTCAGAGCTGCCTGCTCCCGACCACACCATCTGTGCCGCCCACCACTGTGCCACCACATACCCCTACAACCTCCTCCAACTCCCCATGCCCTTGTTGTTGTTGCTGTCGTCAAGTTGACTCAACTCATAGCGACCCTATGTGACAGAGTAGAGCTTCCCTGTAGGGTTTTCTAGGCTGTAATCTTTATGGGGGAGCGCTGGTGGTGCAATGGTTAAGAGCTCAGCTGCTAATGAAAAAATCAGCAGTTCGAATCCACCAGCCACTTCTTGGAAACCCTATGGGGCAGTTCTCTTCTGTCCTGTGGGGTCACTGCGAGTCAGAATCAACTTGACGGCAACAGGTAATCTTTATGGGAGCAGATCGCCAGGTCTTTCTCCCATGGAAATGCTGGGTGGGCTTGAACTGCCAACCTTTCTGTTAGCAGCTGAGCGCTTTACTGTTTGCACCACCAGGGCTCCTCCTTATGCCCTTGCTACCCCTATTCAAGTCTTCAGCCCCCTCCCAGCAGCCCCATTTTCCTTCATTTATGCCACAAACCCCAACCATTCCCACATCTGTCCCCCTGGACTCTTTCTCTCACCCCACACCTTCCCTATATCCTGTAAATAAAAACCCAAACTAAACCAACTTGTTTCTGCCAAGTGGATTCCACCCTATGGTGACCCCATGTGTTACAGAGTAGAACCACCCCATAGGGCTTTCTTGGTTGTAATCTTTACATAAGCAGTTCACCAGACTTTTCTTCTACAACAAAGCTGGGTGGGTTTGAACCACCAACCTTTAGGTTAGCAGCTGATCGCAAACTGCTTGGACCACTCAGGCCCCTATCTCCATAAATAAGCCCTCCCCAAATACCCTGTCCCCCAGTATAGTTCAATAAAATTCCCATCTCCATTCTACACCAAGAAAAAGCACTTGCTATATGCTGGACAATATCTGAAGCACTTCACAGGTAAATAGCTCAATTGTCTCCTTACAACCAATCTCTGAGGTAGGTATCATTACTATGTCCACTTTACCCAGTGGCCATCGCCTTGACTCGGACTCGTGGCGACCCCACGTGTGTCAGAGTAGAACTGTGCCCCATAAGGTTTTCAATAGCTGATTTTTCAGAAATAGATTGCCAGGCCTTTCTTCCGATGCATCTCTCGGTGGATTTGAACCGCCAACCTTTTGGTTAGTAGCCGAGCACTTAACTGTTTGCGCCACCCAGTGACAGGTGAGGAAACAGGCACAGAAATGTTACATGACTTGCCCAAGGTCACACAGTAACGCTCTTTAAGAACATCCAAGAAAACACCTGGATAACTACAGCAATACCCTCCACTCCCAGCACCCCAGTACCTCGAACACATATACATCAGGGTGAAATCCACCCATGCCCTCTCGCACCAGACATTATTCCAGGTTATGCCAAGAACACAACAAACAGCAACCAATAACAATTACTAAGCTTTTGCTGAACGCCAGCCACCATTTCAAGCACTTTACATTTATTTAGTCATTTAGTCCTCAAAACAATGCTGGGAGAGATTGACTGTGATTGTTCCCGTTTTACAGGTGAGGAAACTGAGGCCCAGGGAATGAACTGGCTCAAGACCACACCAGCTAGAAAAGTGTCAAAGCCAAAATTCAAACTTGCCACAGGCAACCCATATATCCCGATCATGTTCAAACACCCCTAGATCATCACAGAGTCCCCTTCTGCCCCTCCTCCACAAACCACTCATCTGGTGCATGCCCCCTCTCTCCTCCTTCCCCCCCCCAATCCCCAGTGGGTATATGGTGTCGCTTTGCCCTGTCACATTCTCCCCAAACTTCCAAACTGCTCTCTTGCCCACAGCTTCCTGCAGCTCTACTTCCTGTCCCCCACTCCTGTAGGTGTCCCCCTCTTTTCTCTTGCACCTCTATCCCTGCTCCTCTATGTCCTCTGGAAGCTCCACATGGCCCTAACCCACCTCCATGAGCCCTCACTTCTGAAAGCCCTCCTCGTACCCCACGAGACCACCTTCCCACCATCCATGTTGTCCTCATACACCCCTCAGCTTCACCACATCCTCAGCATCCCCCCTCAAAGTCCTCCTCAGACTTTTGGGACCTCCTCACCCCTCCAATGCCCACCTCTCCCCCCTCCACTGGCCTCATTCCTCCTATTTCCTTTTCACCGCTCCATAACCCCACTGTGCCCCTTTAAAGCCCTCCTAGTTCCCTTCATACTCCCCGGCCTCCCCCCCCCCCACAAACACAATTCTCATCCGTGGAAACCTCTTCCTACTTTTGCATCTTCAATTCTCTTCCTTGCACACCCGTCTGCCTCCTCTTACTTGCAGCTGCATTTCATTTACATTCCCCAGTCCTCTCTCCATCCTGCCCAAATCTCCACCCCCAAATCCTCTCCAGCTCTCCTGTATTCTCTCCCTACCCATTTCTCTTCTCTGCACACTCCGTGCACTACTCCCTCCCCACATGCACCGCTATCCCCTCCTCCCCCTGCATGGGCCCTGCTCAGGAGGCCCCCCCATTCATGCCCAGTACTGCTGACGACCTGCCCTGCTGGAGCTCACCCAATGTTCATGCCCAGACCACCCTTAGGGGGCCCTGCGCGGCCCCTGGAGCCCAGCAGCCAGCTCTTGTTCCCACACAGGGTGACTGCAGCAGCATCCATTCCCCCCACCCCCATCCAAAGTCCCTCTGCACCCCCAGGGTCCCACAGTGCAGAGCCTGCTGCTGCACACGGCACCCCTTTGGTACTCAGCCCCTTTCCGGGTGCTCCTCTGCACAGGCAGTCCCAGAGGCCCTAACGCAGAGAAGCCAGCCCCTCTTCATGCTAAGAAGTAGCACAGACATGCAGCCGCAGCTACCCATGCAAAGCTCTGCCGTGGCTCTGCACACGTGCTCCATGCAGCCAGAGGACAAGGCCAGCAGCTCAAGTGCCCACACAGGCACAGACCCCCTGGGGGCAGGGAGAGGGGCACCCTGGGACAGACACACATGGAGGGATTGGGGTGCGGGGGAGGGGAGCACTTTGGGGGAGGGGACAGGCTTGGCACGGGAGGGTGGGTGTTAGGAAATACAGCCGCAGTCTCTGGGACACATCCACTCCATCTCTCTCTCTCTCTCTCTCTCTCTCTCTCACACACACACACACACACACACACACACGCCCCCAGACAGCCCCACCGTGGGTCGCTCCAAGTCACACACAGAGACAGACACTGTCAAACAGGGATACACAGATGGGCCCAGCTCAGGGGGGTGGGCTAGGAGCCCACCACCTCTCTGTGTCTCTCTCTCTTATACACACACACACACACACACACACACACACAGCTGCAGGCAGTCTCACACACACGCACATTGACACAGCCACACTGACACACGCACAGTGACACGCAGCGGAAAACGGGGAGGGGAGGCCGGGGGCGGGATGTGTGTGACGGAGGGGGGGGGCGATGACTATGAATGGAGAGAGGGGTATGAATGGGGGGACTTGCCAACTCCGTGAAGGGGTGTGGGGCTATAGGGTGCAGAGGGGCAGGGGCCGGGGGTGTGGGCGCCTGAGAGGAGGTCAGTGTGGCTCCCGAGGGGCAGGGCTCCCCAGAGTGGGGGCGCTGAGGGCGGCAGAAAAGGCGAATGGGTTCTGAGACCCGGAGTGGGGTCCATATGAAGGGCCTGACTGGAGGGAGGGCTGAGGGGATCTTGGAAGGACCTGTGGGGAGGTAGAAGAAAGATTCCCAGGGCCGGAGAAGTGTAGGGGGGGTGGCGTGGGGAGAGGGGCCCAGAAACGCGGATGGAGAGGAGGGTTGAGAAGAGGGGTCTGGAAAGGGTTTAGCGCTGAGAGAAGGTTAGGGGCGACAGACGAAGGGGGGCGTCTTGAGGGAGGGGGAGGACCCCCAGGGGTGGGGGATTCTCGGCGTGGGAGGGTCGTTACCGCGGGCCGGAGCCGCCGGGCCAAGGAGAAAGGGGGTGGCGCGCTCCGTTACCTGTAGATGTACCAGACGCTGCGCCGCCGGGGCCCCAGGGCCGGCCAGCTGGAGGAGAGCGCGGGGGCCGACTGCTGCGGGGAGCCCCCACCGGGGCCACCC
>NW_004444023.1:5814686-5843993 GCF_000243295.1 Trichechus manatus latirostris
GGGGGGGCAGGAGAAGAAGGGGGAGGCACTTCCGGTCTGCCCCCCCTTAGCCCCCCTTCCCCCTCCCCCCTCCAGAGCCCTCCCGCGCAGGTGCAGAGCGAGGGAGCGCAGGGAGAGGGACGCACAACATCACACAGATGCCTCGAGACCGCCTGCAGGGACGCGCGGACCGAGCCCCACTGCCCGGGCAGGGTCGCCACGGGCGAGAGAGGCGCCAGAAGGGGGCGAGCAGCCCACCACCACAGACCGACACACCACGTCCGCAACACTGTCTGGAAAGGCCGCGAGAAGAAGGCCAGGACATTTAGACTGGGCCCCAAGGCAGTGAGAGACACCCCTCCCCCCAGAGAAGCCCAGGCGGAGGTACATCCACATAGCAGAGCTTACAGGAGGGCGGTGGACACTGAGGGAGAGGGGAGACGGGGGAGGGGCGCACGTTAGGAGGGGGTACCGTGGCAGGACCACACGGCTCCAGCAGGTGTACTGGGAGAGAGAAATGAGGAGCAGGGCGCACAGCACAACCCACGCCGCGCAACCACGGTCAGGGTCACGGAGTGCAGTGGGAGGGGGAAGGGGACGCTTCAACACCCCCCATACAGAGCAGCACACGGGAGCAGGCACCAGGAAGGGAGGAAAATGGGAAGAAAGGCATTTGACAGGACAGAGCTAGAGGGGGAGAAGGAGGCAGCAGAGGGCTAGAGGGACCACTCCTACCCAACTGGTGGAGCAAGTGACCCCAAGACCAAGGCCGAGGAGAGACTCACAGAGACTCTGAGGGAGACCAGAAGCAGAAGCTGATAGGTGGAGAGACGCAGGTTGGGAGGACCTCTATACTCACCGGGTGCCCAGAGCCAGAGACGTGTCCAGCGAACACGCACAACGGTCAAGCGCCTCAGACACTCGGGGCGCAGGGTGGCACCCGTCTCTCCCTCCCCTCATGTTGCTATATCTCTTCCCCTCACCCCCGACCCGTCCCCACGGCCAGAACACAGACACAAAGGTTTGGACACATTTAATGGAAGGATGCTACGAACAAGGGACCCTTCCCTGGATTGGGGGTAGTGGCTGGGGTGGGGGGGAGACTGTCATCTTTCAGACACCAAATTATGATGATCAGCCCTCCCCCACAGTCCTGCCCTGCTGGAAGCCCAAGCTCTGGAGTCTTCCCCCACCTCTTCCTCTTTTGCACCCCCACCCCTTGCTCTGCAACACCCCGGCCCTGAATTCCAGATCCATTAGACAGATACAAACGCATGCACACGCTCTGATGTGCGGATGCGCGCACACAGTGACATGCACAGAGAGGGACAGGCGTGTGCAGAAACCCACCTGTACCCATGTGCAGCAGACAAACCCACACTGCTGCCCACATCCTCAGACCCACAGACAGATTCCGAGAAACACAGGTGTGCAGGGCCACAAATGCACCCATGTACCCAGAGCAGGACAGACGCATGAGGCCGGGGTGTATGTCCACGTGGGGGCACTCCAGCCACACATGCACGTAGACACGGGTCATGCGCACCTACAGAGACACGCAGGCAAGGACACGATAGGGGAGGCTGTACGAGGGTGATCATTCGTGAGATGGGGAACTTCAGCTCCAGTCGTGCACACGCGCGCGCGTGCACACGCTTCCACTCCCCCACAGGCACCCCCTTCCTTCCCGTGCCTGACCCTGTGCCCTCCCTTCCCCTCCCCTCTCACCTCCCTGGGCCAATCCCATCCATCAAGCTTCCGAAGCAAGTCAGCCAGCAGCCAGGGAGGGGAAAGGCGTCAGTGGGCCCTCTCCACATCCCACCCTGCCCAGCCCTGCCCTGCCTGCCCCCCTCCCCACTCCCCTGCACACACACTTTCGCTGCACGTGATTTTGGCCCCCAGCCAGCCATACACAGGAGCTCCTGGGTCTGCAGGCATCCCCACCCCAGGGCCCCCCTCCCCTGTCCATCCCCTGCTCCCTCCACTGGTCACTGGAGTTGAGCAGTCTCAGTGGTTGCCCAGGATGATCTGGGGCAGGGCTATGTCGTTTGAAGCTAACCCTGCCTTCACCCACCCCCAGATCCAATCTTAAAAGGAGAAGAGAAACGGGGCCTTGAGGAGGTGGAAATATTTAAAGGTGTAGAGTGTGAAGGGAGGTTAGGGTGAGGGGTGCCCAAGAGTGTAAGGACCCTTACCTTGGGGCATCGAAGCTGTCGTAGGAGCCCACGGTATAATGCCGGAAGAGTCTTTTTGCCTTGTCGCTGCGGCTTTCTGCAGAGGGGGCAACAGACGGCACTGGATCCTCACTCTCAAAACCACAGGCCCACCCACCTCCCAGCTCCCCCATCTGCAGGGGGAAAGGAAGGAGCATTAGAATCTTAGGGTACACTGGGGACAAGAGGGGGTTCCTCATTACCTTGTTTCCCCTCCTGGGAGCGGTTCGCCACCTCTTCCAGGCAGTCAGAGGGAAACCAGCCAACACGACCTTTGACCTGGCCTTCCCAGAAGCCTCCTTCCCCGATGCTAAGCACTGGGTGGGGGGACAGGGACATAGAAACATTTCTGTGTTTCTATGCTGTTCTCAGTCCTCCACGCCCAGCCTGCCCACAAGTCCCAGCATCTAGCACAGGTGTATCCTTCATAAATGCTTGGGGGACAAGATGATGTCACTTCTGCATTCCAGCTTTCTAGATCCAGTGGGGATGTCCAAAGGCACTGGGGGAAAAGGCTGTCTTCCATGACACAGCCTCATACGTCAGGAGCATGTCCACACTCTGTCCTCCCCTCCCCTGGTCACTGGTCATAGCTCACTTGCTCTGTAATTTCCCTAAACTTGGTGGACTCAGATTACCTTTGCGGGGACGAGTTCTACACCCCCACCCTGAATGCTCCTGCCACCTCGCCCAATCTCCTCCCCACTTAATTTTTAATATTTTCCTCCCAGAGTTTTCCCTCCACCTCTCTTTGCCGCCCCGGCTCTAAAAGAGAGACAGGAGTAAAATCACATCTTTGCTTCTCCCCACCACCTCATAACTTTGAGGCGGCTTCCTCCCAGCCCCACCTCTTAGCCATTCAACACACAGTTACAGTCCGCCTGCTCCATGCCCAGCGCTGCACTGGGCGTTGAGGTACAAAGGATGACAAGGATGACTAATGTTTATCCAGCTCTCACTCTAGGTCGAAACCCTAGGAGGGGACATGTTCATTATCCCCATTTTACTGATGAGGAAACTGAGACCCAGAGTGCCAAGGTCACTTGCCCAAGGCTACATGGCTAATAAGTGGTAGAGCCTACATTTGAACACAGCTCTGTCTGCATGCAGAGCTAATGCTTTCAGTCACTCATGTTTTGCTACCTCTACTGCTTTTAATACGGAGCCCTGGTGGCGCAATCGTTAAGCACTCAGCTGCTAACCGAAAGGTCAGCAGTTGGAACCCACCAGAGGCTCTGAGGGAGAAAAGACCTGGCGACTTGCTCCCATAAAGATTATAGCCTAGGAAGCCCTATGGGACAGATCTACTCTGCCCTATAAGGTCACTATGAGTCAGAAATGACTCGAGGGCACACAACAACAATGCTTTTAATCCACCACCCATCTGTCAGTTTGTAGTACAGTAGTGGCTTATGTGTTACTATAATGCTGGAAGCTATGCACCAGTATTTCAAATACCAGCAGCGTCATCCATGGTGGATCGGTTTCAGTGGAGCTTCCAGACTAAGACAGACTAGGAAGAAAGGCCTGGTGATCTACTTCCATAAAATAGCCAATGAAAACCCTATGGATCATAACAGAACACTGTTTGATATAGTGCTGAAAGATAAATCCCCTAGGTTGGAAGGCACTCAAAATACATGGTGGCCGAAACAACAGACTCGAGCATACCAATGATGGTGAAGATGGCACAGGACCGGGCAAGGTTTTGTTCTGTTGACTATGGAGTCGCCATGAGTCACAGCCCACTCGGTGGCAACTAACAACAACAACTGCTGGGGAAACTGAGGCCCAGAGAACCGAAGTCACTTGCTCAAGTCTACACAGCTAGTCACTGGCAGAGCTTGGAGTGGAACCCAGCTCTATCGCCTTCTAGAGCTAATGCTTTTAATCGCTCATGTTTTGCTACATCTCCATCTAAACAATTTTGATATTGCTGTTGCTGATGATGATGGTCCCAGGAACAAACACACATTCTCCTATTTTCTCTAGTATTTTTCACAGCTCTGTCCCGACCTGTTTCAAGGTCCCTGGGTGGTGCAAATGGTTTGTGCTCAGCTGTGAACCTAAAGGCTGGCAGTTCGAACCCACCCAGTGGTACCACGGAAAAAAGGCCTGGTGATCTTCTGTAAAGATTACAGCCAAGAAAACCCGATGGAGCTCAGTTCTACCCTGTAACACATGGGGTCACCATCAGTCAGAATTCACTAGATGGCAATGGGTTTGGTTTTGCTTAGGTCCCCACTCTGCCTCTGACCTATTTACCCACACTAAATTCTTACACCCAGAGATGAGGTAATAAATGTTTTCCCATTTTATAGACAAGGAAGCTGAAGCCAAAGCAGGAAGGTCCCTTGCCCAGCGACGGCTCAGGTCAGACTAGGATTGGAGTCAAGGCCATCCGATGCTTTTCAGGAGGATCTGGGGAAGCCAAATAGAGGGGGAATGCAAGGGTGCAGAGGAGGGCAGGAGATGGAGGGTCAAGAAGTCTGCGTTCTCATCTGGCTCCACTGTGCCTGGCTGGCTGGTCTTGTAATTAGTCATCCACCGAGCAAATATTCATTTAGTGCCTTCATAAGTCAGGCCCCAGACTAGGCACTAGGCACTGGCTGTTGAAACACAACAAACGTGGTTCCTGCCTTCATGGAGCTTCCAGACTAGTGGCCATTAGAGGCATAAACCCACAAGTGACTGTATGATTAGAAATTGAGGTCAGTGCTCGGGGGAAAAGAACAGGTTGTCTGAAGAGAAGGTAGATGGGAGTATATAAATCAGATGGCAGAGGGGGACCAGCAAGGTGTCCCTAAGGAAGTGGCATATAAGCTGAGAGCTGAAGGATCCTAGGAATTGAGGAGGCAGAGAAGCTGGAAGGGTTTTCCAGGCAGGAGGAACAGCACATTTAAAGAGCTTGGTGTAGAAAAGGGCTTGGAGCATTTCAAGAATGGAGAGAAGGGTGAGGTCCCTGGAGCCTTGTGGGTGAAGGGGAGAGTGGCATGAGATGACGTTGGCGACATGGGCAGGGGCTGGAGGCCTTGGGGAGGGGCTTAGAGGCCAAGTTAAGGCCTCCAGATTTGATTCTGAGAGCAGAGGGAGACCATGGAGAAGCTCAGTGGCCCTGTGGATGTGGGCTTGCTTGGAGGCAATAAAGTGCCTTTTAATGAAGAAAACCAAAAAAACCAAACTTGTTGCCGTTGAGTCAATGCCAACTCATAGAGGCCCTATAGGACAGAGCAGAATTGCCCCACAGGGTTTCCAAGGCTGTACATCTTTATGGAAGCAGACTGCCACATCTTTCTCCCGTGGAGTGGCTGGTGGGTTTGAATCACCAACCTTTCAGTTGGCAGCCGAGCACTTAACCACTGTGCCAGCAGGGCTCCTTTTTACGATGAAGGTGGGGCGGGGGTATAAAAACAGAGAGCAGTGGGTCCTCTCCCTACACAAAAGTATTGGGCTTGAAGTTCAGGAAGATACTGTGCACAGTACTGTCTGCCCAGAAGGTCCCTCACTCCTGGCCTCAGCTTCCCTTTCTTCTTTGCCACTCTCTGAAGCACAGACACCCCACCCCTCCATGTACACACACCCCAGGCACACTGGCTCCCAAAGGCATTGCACCTGGCCCCCACGTTTAGCTCCTGTATTTGGTCATTCATTCTCTCAGCTAGTTCATATTCAGCCCTCTGTGTGCTGGGTCTGTAGATTGGGTCCTGATGACCCTGAGACCAGTGACTTGGACGTTGACCTCAGGAGCTCAGTCTATGAGGAGACAGACTACAAAATAGATAATGATGCAGTTGTGCAACCCGCCTGATGGTCTGATTCCTGCACACACTTCAAGGCCCTGCTCAAGCTCCACCTCACATGGCAAGACCTTCTTGGCTTACTCAGGCAGTTGGGGCCTCTCTCCTCTAAGTGTCTGTAGCAGGGGCCGCCTATGACAATGATTGTTGGCACTTATATGGCGTTTGTTATGCGCAAACTATGGTAAAATTCTCACCTTCCATGCGGGAGACCTGGCTTCCATTCCTGGCCAATGCACCTCATGTGCAGCCACCACACATCTGTTGGTGGAGGCTTTTGTGTTGCTATGATGCTGAGCAGGTTTCAGCGGAACTTTCAGACTAAGACTAGGAAGAAAAGCCTGGCGATCTACGCCTGAAAATAAGCCAATGAATACCCAGTAGAGCACAACAGTCTGATCCCCAATCCATCATGGGGGTGGCACAGGACCAGGCAGCATTTCATTCTGCTGTGTGTGGGGGCACCGTTAGTCAGGCCCTAACAACAACAGTCTGTGCAAAGCATTGTTCTGAGTGCTTTACATGACCAGACTCATTTAAACCTCACAAGGGTTCCATTTTCAGATGAGGAAACCAAGGCCCAGAGAAGTCACTTGCCTGAGGTCACACAGCTAGGAGGTGGTGGAGCCAGGATTTGAACCCGGGATGCCTGGCTCTCCACCACCACACTACACAGTTTCCCTGTAGTCTAGGGTTTGACAAAGAACCATGCCTGTCATATTAACTGCCACATTTGCAGCGTGCTTCCCTGCCTCCAAAGCCCTGTGCTATCCAAGGACATAGTCAAAAGCCCTGCGGGGTCTGCAGAGTAGGGACTGTTGCAGGTGAGAACTGCAAAGCCAAAGAGTTTTCGCCATGGACCTCACATGGCGTGTCCGCTCTCTCATCACAGCCTCATCCCAGCCCCACGAGGCAGGCACCGCCCCATCCTGCAGGTGACAACACCAGGCAGAGCCTGGCTTCACGCTCAGCATCAGGTAAGAGGAAACACCTTGACCCTGAGCAAGTCACCTCTGAGAAGCTCCGTGTCCTCCACTGTACAATGGGGCTCATAGAACCTGCCCTGGAAGGACGACTGTAACGAAGATGAGACCACGCAGGTGAATCGCCCTAACAGTGCTTGGCTCAGAATCAAAAAAAAAAACAAAAAAAAAAAACCCACAAACCCATTGCCGTTGAGTCGATTCCAACTCATGGCGACCTCATAAGTTTCAGAGTGGAACTGGGCTCTATAGGGTTTTCAATGGCTGTAACCTTTGCAGATAGGAGCTCCAGTGGTGCAGCAGTTAAGCACTTGGCTGCTAACCGAAAGGTTGGTGGTTCAAACCCATCCAGCGGCACCATGGAAGAGAGGCCTGGCGATGTGCTCCCGTAAAGATCACAGTATAGAAAACCTTATGGGGCAGTTCTGCTCTGTCACATGGGGTTGCTATGAGTCGGAATCAATTTGACAGCACCTAACAAAAATCTTTATGGAAGGAGATCGTCAAGCCTTTCTTCCACAGCACTACTGGGTGAACTTGAACCACCAACCTTTTGGTTAGTTGTTGTTCACTGATATCTACTCAGCTCCAACTTACGGTGACCCCATGTGTTACAGAGTAGCCTGTAGGGTTTTCAATGGCTGTGATCTTTACAGAAGTAGATCACCAGGCCTTTCTTCCGTGGCACCACTGAGTGGACTCAAACTGCCAACCTTTTGGTTAGTAGCTGAGCACAAACCCTTTGTGCCACCCAGGGACCCATGTCGGTGCCCTACAAAGGTTCATTTTTCCTCCTTTCGCCTCAATACTGCCTCCCGCTGGTGTCACCTCAGCTACATTTGATGCTCCTCAAAGGCGGAGGGGGCTTCTCAGCGCTCACCGGAGTGCTCTGGGCATATTAGGAGCGGAAGCATTGTTTGTTAAGTGACTGAGTGACATCTCCTGCCTGAGTTTTTAGCTCACCTCCTCCCACCCTTGCCCCACGCCTGCACCACCTGCCCCAGGTACCTTTGATTTTCTCGCCCTTGCTCAGGGAGATCTCCCCCTCGCCTTGCGCCTGGTACGACTTCACCGCCATGAAAGAGCGCCCAGGTACAGCCGAGTAGAGCTTCCTCCGCCTCCCGCGACTGCCCAGGGAGCCCCCGGGGCCCCCTGAGCCCCCTGTGCCCCCGGCCGGCCCGTCCCGGGGCGTCCCGCTGGAGCTGCGTACACAGAGGGTGTGAGAGGCAAGGGAGAGTGGAGGGAGGGAGCACCGCTGGGACAACAGGGGTCCTTGGGGTGCGGGTTGGAGGGGGGGATGGAGCATCAAGGTGAAGGAGGGGATTTGAGTATGTTTCCCAGCTCTGGCATCCTCGGGGGCAGGGGGCGTTTGGGGGCTGCCTCTGCCTGCCCGCTGCCCCCTCCCACCCTCCAGCACACACTGCCTGATTCAGCTTCCTGGAGCTGAGCTCCGACTGTGTCATCCCTCAGCTCACGAGCCTTCAGTGACTCCCAGCTTCCTGCTGGGTCAGGTCCAGCTCCGCTGCCTGCCATCCCCAGCCCGCCACGATCCGCCTCCCCCCACCTCCACTTCCTCAGGACGCGCCTGGCCCGCCCGGCTCCCCTTCCTACCCCTCTCCCTTCTGTCCACCCCACAGTGTCCTTCCCGGAGTGACCTCTCTGCTCCCCCTCCCAGCCCATCTCCTCCTCCAGGCTCATCTCCAAGCCCCTAACACCCCTCTCCGAGCCCCTCGCCGCCCCTGCCGCCGTCTCTCTGCTAGGCCTCCTCTCACCTCCCCCGGGCTTTCTCAGTTTGCCCAGGCGCTGGCACGGCCTCCCGCCTCTCCCAGCACTCCTAAGTGTCCTCCCTTCTTCCCTACCTCCCTATGTCTTCTTCATGTCCTCCCAACGCCAGCCCCTGCAGCCCTACCACTGTCCTCCCGGCCCTAGACCTGGAAGGGGGGTCTGTCCATTATTATTCTTCTGGGTGTCTTGCCCCTACTTCCAGGCCCTGGGTATGGCGCAGGCGCTTAGCTAAAACCTGGGGTGCATGTGGGGATGGAGGTCAAGAGAGGGGCTCCCTTGCCTTCACTTTCCTCTGGGGGAGGCATGGAGAGTGATGGAGGGTCCGAGGGTGGGATGAGGAACTTGGATGGATGAGAAGAATTGGTGGGGGACCAGCCACCGGAGGGACAAAGTAAGGAGGTGGGGCTCCAAGGAGGAGGTTGGGCTGGGTTGGGGACTCTGGGGCCAGGGCTGTGTCCCTCCCCTACCTGGGTCGTCCACGGGGCTGCCTCTTGGCCTCCTCGGGGTGCCTCCCACGGGAGGGGGAGCGGGCCCGGGCTCCCCGGGGGCTGCTTGCACTTCGGAGGGTCCCGCTGCTGAGCTTGGTGCTGGGGGCTGAGGGCTGCGATTGGCCCTGGGGCCCTGAGGTTGGCCCGGGGGCCCCGGAGGACGAGGTCCCTGGGGCTGAGAACACCATCCAGTCGGGCAGGGCCATGCTGGTGTCACTGTTGGCCCGCAGCAGCGCCGGGGGCACTGTCAGCCCTGTGCCTGGGGGTCCCCGCCGCCGGGCCGCATACTTGGGGGACTCCTGGAAGGGCACTGGGGGGGCAGAGGAGGTGGGGGAGACACAGGCAGACAGGCAAGAGATGGGGGAGAGAGAGGCATGAGGGAGGAAAGTGGAGATGAGAAAAGTGGGGAGGGGCTTGGAATCGTTCCCCCTAAGTGCACATAACAACAACAGGAGTCCCTAGGTGGTGTGAACAGTTAATTTGCTCAGCTGCTAACCAAAAGTCCACCCAGAGGCACTTGGAACAAAGCCCTGGCAATCTACTTCCAAAAGATCAGCCACTGAAAATTCTATGGAGCACAGTTCTACTCTGACACACATGGGGTCACCAGGAGTCAGGATCAACTTGATGGCAACTGATTTATATATTGTTTTGTTTTCTGCATTGGCAGTTACTCCTGTCCCTGGATGGTGCAAATGGTTAAGTGCTCGGCTGCTAACCAAAAGGTTGGAGGTTTGAGTCTACCCAGAGGTACCTGGGAAGAAAAGCCTGGCAACCTGCTTCCAAAAAATCAGAAATTGAAAACCCTATGTAATGCAGTTCTATTCTGACACAATGGAGTCACCAGGAGTCAGTCGACTCAGCGGCAAGTGGTCAACTGGTTCTAGCTGATGTACTTCCTGGGTGGCGTGAACGGCTAACGTGCTGGGCTGCTAACTGAAAACCTGGCAGTCTGAAGCCATCCAGAAATGCCTTGGAAGAAAAGCTTGGCAATCTACTTCTGAAAAATCAGCCATTGAAAACTCTATGGAGCACAATTCTATGTAGATGTACATAAGGTCAGCGTGAGTCAGACTGAACTCAGTGGCAACTGGGTGGTTAGTTGGTTACCACTACTCAGATGTTCACGGCCCCCCAGAGTTTTCTCCATCCCATCCTGGCCCCCCAAATCAGGTCCTCCCACTCCCCAATCCCATCCCTTGCCCCCAAGTGCCCCAGGTTCTCCCCTCGACCCCAGCTTCCACTCACTCACCCACATCCTGCTCTCGATGGTTTCGGATCAGCTCCCCCAGCTCGAAATTCCCAGCAATCACTGCCACCTGGAGGGAGGGAGTGGGGGTGGGGGATGGCAGGGGAGATTGTGAGGTCCCTGCAGCCCCTCCCGCCCAAAACCTTCCACCCCAGCAATACTCCCCTCTCTTCTCTCCCAACACTCCTAAATGTCCCCTCTTCTTCCTTAACCTCTTCTGTTTTCTTCATATATCCTCTCCCAATGCCAGCTCTGCAGTCCCAGCACAGCCCTCCCAGCCCCAGACCTGGAAGGGGGTCTGTCCATTGTTATTCTTCACATCCTTGTTGGCCCCTCGGTACAGGAGGATCCTGGCACAGGTCTCCTGAGGGAAGGGCAGTGGCACAGAGTGAAGGGAAAAAACACACACGGTCACCATTAGTGGACGCAGCACCAGGCACTGTGCTAAGAACTTCAGGAACCATAAGCCTGTGCTGCCCAGTCCTGAGTCCTTTAAATGTGGCTGGTCCACACTGTGATGTGCTGTGAGTGTAAAAAGGAGCCCTGGTGGTGCAGTGGTTAAGAGCTCGGCTACTAACTGAAAGTTTGGCCTTTGGAACCCACCAGCTGCTCTATCCTACAGGGTCACTATGAGTTGGAGTTGACTTGATGGCAACGGGTTTGTTTTTTTTTGGTGAGTTTAAAATACACATTAGATTCAAAGACCCAGTCCGCTTAGGTGGCGCAAATGCTTAAGCAGTTGTCCGCTAACCCAAAGGTTGGCAGTTAGAGTCCACCCAGAGGTGCCTCAGAAGAAAGGCCTGGTGTTCTACTTGTGAAAAAATTAGCCATTGAAAACCCTATGGGGCACATCAGCTATACTGGACTCATTGCTGTTTCTCCAACACACCAGGTACTCCCTTGCCTCAGGCTCTTTGGACCTACTGCTTCTTCTGCCTGGAATGTTCTCAGAAATCCACATGGCTTGCTGCCTCACTTCCTTCTTCATTCAAATAATTACTTCGCAGTAAGGCTATTCCCTGTAATCCTGTTTAAAACTGCAACCCCTTTGCACCAACACTTCCTATTTCTACTTCCCTATTTTATTTATCTCCCTTGCACTTATCATCCTCTCTTACTTTACTTATTCTTAAATATTTTGTGGTCTCCCTCCACTAGAATGTAAGCTTCATGAGGGCAGGAATTTTTTTTAATTTTATTTACTTATTTATGTTGTTGAGCCTATACACAGCAAAGCATACACCACTTCAACAGTTTCTACATGTACAGTTTAGTGACATTGATTACATTCTTCAAGTTATGCAACCATTCTCACCTTCCTTTTCTGAGTTGTTCCTCCTTCATTTACATAAACTCACTGCCTCCTAAGCTTCCTATCTAATCTTTGGAGTTGTTGTCGTCAATTTGATCCCATATAGATAGTTCTTAAAAGAGCATAATGCTCAAAGCAGACATTTTTTACTAGTTAAGTGAAATTGTTGTTGGTTTTAAGAAGAACTTAGGGGATATTTTTGGTTTAACGTTTAAAGATTTTCTCAGGGGAGTGGTTTCAGGGGTTCATCCAGCCTCCATGGCTCCAGAAAATCTGGAGTCCATAAGAATTTGAAGTTCTGTTGAGGGCAGAGACTTTTTATCTATTTTTTTTTTTCACTGCCAAATTCCCAGCACAATGCCTGGTACATAATAGGTGCTCAACATTTGTTGAATGAAAAAGAAAAAAACCCTATGAGCACAGTTCTAACACACATGGGTTTGTCATGAGTTGGAGTCAACTCAACAGCAAATGGTTTGGTTTGTTGTTTTATTTCAAAGACTTAGTACTGAAAAAAGAATTTAAATCTCTCCAATAACTTTTATATTGGCTACATATTGAAAAGATACTATTTTGGATACATTGGTTTAAATAAAATATACTACTGAAATTAAAGTCACCTGTTTCTTTTTCCTTTTTTTTTTTTTTTAAAATGTGGTGACTAACCAGTACCAGTTGCTGTGAAGTAAGTTTCAACTCATGGCGACCCCACGTGTGTCAGAGCAGAACTGTGCTCCTCAGGGTTTTTAATGGCTGTGATCTTTAGGAAGTAGATTGCCAGGCCTTTCTTTCAAGGCACCTCTGGGCGGGTTCGAACAGCCAACATTTTGTTTAGCAGCTGAGCAGGACTCCCAATGTGGCTAGTAAAACCAAAAAAAACCAAACCTATTGCCACTGAGTCAATTCCGACTCATAGTGACCTACAGGACAGAGTAGAACTGCCCCATAGGGCTTCCAAGGAGCACCTGGTGGATTCAAACCGCCAACATTTTGGTTAGCAGCTGCACTCTTAACCACTACGCCACCAGGGTTTCCATGTGGCTCCTAGGAGGTTTAAAATTACATATACAGGAGGTGGAATAATTTGGAAAAAAGTAGTGAGAATGGTCGCACAACTTGAAAAAAATGTAATCAATGTTACTGAATTATACATGCAGAAATTGCTGAACTGACGTACATTTTGTTCTGTGTATTTTCACGACAATAGAAAAAAAGTTTAAATTACATACATGGCACCCCTCATATTCTATTCAACAGCGTTAATCTAAACCAAGATTTATTAACTTTTGCACTACTGACAGAAGGAGCCTTGGTGACGCAGTGGTTAAGTGCTCAGCTGCTAACTGAAAGGTTGGCAGTTTGAGCCCCCAGCTGCTCTGAGGGAGAAAGATGTGGCAGTCTGCTTCCGTAAAGATTACAACCTTGGAAATGCTATGGGGTACTTCTACTCTGTGCTATGGGGTCGCTATGAGTCGAAATTGACTTGATGGCAACGGTTGTTCTTTTGTTTTACTTTTGCACTGCTGACATTTGGGGCTGTCCTATGCATTGTAGGAAGTTTAGCAGCATCCCTGGCGTCTACCCACTAGACACCAGTAGCGCCCTCCCATTACCCCAAGGGTGACAGTATCTCCAGACGTTGCCAAATGTCCTCTGGGGGCAGAAGCACCCCTAGTTGAGAACCGCCCATCTGAACCTTATCGAGGGTTTACTATGTCTCACACTAGGTGTTCAATACTTTAGAGGCAAAAAAGCTCATTGAGTCCCCCAATAATTCCATGAGGTGGAAATTACTGTCTCTATTTTAAGGACGAGGAAACTAAGATAGTTCCAAAAAGACAAGCTCAAAGTTACGCGGCTGGTCACTGTCAGTACCAGGATTTGAACCTGGGTCTGTCTGACTCCAGAGCCTTTGTTCTTAATCACGCCCTCTGCCAGACCCAGAAGGAAGAGGACACACATCACAAAGGGCAGTGGGGGTAGGGATGCCATCTACATCTAGATTAATCCCTTACTAATGTCAACCACATGTCAGTGTGCATCGTTGGGACCAAACACAATGTCCTTGCCATGGTGTAGGAGGCCACAGTGATCTGGATCCCTAGCCTTGACAACTTCCTTTTCTACCGCCTTCCCTTGCTCCCTGGCCTCCTTGTTCCTCTGACACTCTAGGCATGCTCCTGCCTCAGGGCCTTTGCACTTACTGCTCCCTCTACTTGGAATTCTCTGCCCCTAGATCTCCACATAAGGAGCTCTGGTGGCACGACAGTTAAGCGCTCGCCTGCTTGGTGGTTCAAAACCACCCAACAGCTCTGAGCAAGAAAGACCTGGCAATCTGCTTCCA
Source organism: Trichechus manatus latirostris (assembly GCF_000243295.1). Taxonomy (NCBI): domain Eukaryota; kingdom Metazoa; phylum Chordata; class Mammalia; order Sirenia; family Trichechidae; genus Trichechus; species Trichechus manatus. Next base: position 5,828,837 of record NW_004444023.1, read on the forward strand.
TAAAGATTACAACCTAGAAAACCCATTCGGGGGGAAGTTCTACTCTGTCACACAGGGTCGCTATGAGTAGAAAATAGGCACGCAAGAACAACAGAGCCCTGCTCTTATTTGTTTCCTGTTTGTTTTTATGTCTATGACACTCACCATGTGCCAGACATTTTTCTAAACCAATCTTAACTCATTTTCTTCAGAACACTGTTTCCCTGAAATTGCATTTTCTGTTTCTTTTGTCTCTTTGAGAGTCTCTCCCACACTAGACTGTAAGTTCACAGAGGCATGAGTTTTGTCTAGCACCCACCACCTGGAATAGCACCTGGCCCACAGGAGCTGCTCAATAAACAGTCGCTGAAGGTGGGAATGTCCTCCTCCTTTGTCTTGGCCTGACCAGCCCCAACCTGGTCCTCAGCGCAACTCTACTGCTAATTCAACCAGCATTCACCAAGCACCTTGATCCTCCCTGGCCTGCCTGACCACCCCACCAAGGATGACTGCACGGGGCCATTCCACAGGACAGGCTCGGAGAAGTCCTATCTCTTGCCCAAGGTCACACAGCCAGCTAGTGGCGCAGTTAGGATCTGAACCTGGCCTCATTCTAGTGTTCATCCATCTCCTAGGAATGGACTGCCACTCCCGGGACAGCAGAGGTAGCCCAGTTAGTTTCCTGAGTGTAAGTGCGTGTGTGCACGTGTGTGTGTGCTTGTGGGCATGTGTGTTTGTGTATTTGTGTGAATGTGTGTGCCTGTGTATGTGTGTGCATGCGTGTGTTTTTGTGAGGCAGCATGTGTGCATGTGAGTGTGATTGGGTGATTGTGTATGTATGTTTGTGTGTGTCAGTATGTGTTTGTGTGAGCGTGTGTGTGCATGTGTGTGTGCACATGGCAGTGTTTGTGTGTGCCTGTGTGTTCATGCTGTCTCCTCAACTAGACTACTGATTCCTGCCGCGCGTGCGTGTGTGTTTGGGTTTTTTTTTTTTTGCATATTTGCACTCCCCACCCCACCCATCCCCAGGGTCAGAGCCTCATCCACCAGTTCAGCAGCTCTTCATCCTACTTTTACTAAGCCGAGAAGGTATCCTGGACTAGTGACTCCCTCCCCGGGGGCTCCTAGAGAACCTCATACTTACTGGTATTCTAGCACTTGTCTCGTAATATTGTAATTATTTGTTTACACGTCTGCCTCTTCACCAGACTGGGAACTCCCCCCACCCTTCTGAGGGCAGACACAGTGTCTGATTTAGCTCTATATCCCCAGTGCCTGGCACAGGGCATACAATAGGTGCTCAAGAAATGTGCACTGAAAGAATGAAGATGGAAGATATGGAGTTGAGTCATTCAAAATTCATTTGTTCAAGTCATTCATTCGTTCATGGATTCATTCAACTGATCATGAAGCAAACACCTGTTGAATGTTCTGAGCCAGGCACTGTTCATTGTCCTGGGGGAAATCCGAAATGGCAGATGCATCATTCCCTCATTTAACAAAGATGTATCTAGACCTACTGTGTGCTGGGGCCTACGCTCAGTCCCTACCCTTGGGAGCTCACAGCCTAGACATGGACCCAACAATCACCACGAGAGACTAAAAAGGCATGTCAGGAGGTCAGGCGAGCAGAGAGGGAGGAAAAACTGTCAAACTCAGCTGACCCTTGGAAAGCTCAAATTCACTCACGCACGAAGGGAGGAAGTAAAAAAAGAACCCATGTTTGCTAAGCATCTATTTGTTAAGTCCCAAAAGCAAACACAATGTTAACCCACTTGATCCTTTGCACAGTGGGTGTTATTAACCCATTTTACAGATGAGGAAGGGGAAGCTCAAGGAGGGAAAGTGATTTGCTCATCTGCCCCACTAACAGTAAATGTGCACACTCTATCATTCTTTATACTGAATGTTCCCTGTTCAGTGCAAACAACTGACATGCCCATCAACAGATGAATGGATAAACAAAACATGGTACATACACACAATGGAATACTACTCAGCGGTAAAGAGAAACGAAGTCCTGATGCCTGCCACAACACGGATGAACCTTGAAAACATCCTGCTGAGCAAAATAAGTCAGTCGCAAAAGGACAAATACTGTATGATATCACTTATATTAAATAATCAAATATATAGAAACTAAAGATTATTAATGGTTACCAGGACTGTGAGGGAAGGAGGAAGGGGGAGATCTCCTGATTGGACCCTGACTGATATGGTAATGATGATGATTTTATTAATGAATGTTAATATTGATTATTAACAAAACATCACTTAATATTAATGAATCATTTATATTACATTATACTATATAATATTAATTATATTATTATATTATACTATATAATATTAATAGTAATAAATGTATCACGGTTATGGTTATTGTTGAAGGATCCCTGGTGGCTCAACGGTTAACCACTCGACTGCTAACAGAAAGGTTGGTGGTTTGAACCAACCCATTGGCTCCATGGGAAACACCTGGCGATCCGCTCCCACAAAGATTACAGCCTAGAAAACCCTATGGGACACTTCTACTCTGTCACATGGGGTCGCTATGAGTTGAAAATAGACTCTACGGCACCTGACAACAACAATATACTATATAATATTAGTTATATTATTATACTATTAATAGTAATTAAATGTATTATGGCTATGGTTGTTGCTATACCTGCCTTCTATAGACGAGTACTTAATATACATGATCATTCATCTCCAATCTGTTGATGTTATACCCATTTCAGGGAGGGGGTGGAGCCTCAGGGAGGGGAATGGGATTGTTTGGGGCCCCCTGGTCTGCTGGGGCCTCTGCCCTCTCTGCCACACATGGGTTGTGGAGTCAGAGGCACCGGGTGGGAGGCCTGTCTCAGGGAGCACGAGAGGCAGTCACACACACGGGGAGGGGGAGTGACGGCCCCGTGCTGGTTTGGTTTCGCAAACACAGAGTCCTCCCTCGGTGCCAAACATACTGCTTGCCGCCACAAGGCAGCGCATGGCTACTTGCCAGAGTCCCAGGACTGCAAGTTCTGATGAGGCAGACGGGGCTGGGGGCTGTTTTGGAAGACTTCCTGGAGAGGTGGAGCATCACATCAAGCCCTGACCCCTTAAATCTCCACAATAGCCCTTCAAGGGTGGGGAGGATGTGCAGACTGAGGCTCCGAGAGGGGCTGACTTGCCGAGGATCACCTGGGTGCATGCATAGGTGACACAGGTGCAAAGCCACCAGACTGAAAGCACCAGCTCTTGCTAACCATCCCCACAGCATGGTGTGAGCTGTGGCATGATGACACTCCTGCCAGCTGTCTATGTCCACCTCTCCGGGGCTCTTCTGAAGTGGGAACCATCCACCCAGCCCTGAATTGTCAAAACTTGCAACACACACTTGCCTCGCTGGCCCCCTTCCAGGGCTGTGGCTCAGCTTCTCCTCTGTCCCCTGTAGCACCCCTAGATAGCACCTGCACACAGTAGGTGCTTTATTGCCAATGGAGAATCACGGGAAATAAGCACCACTGAACACCTTTCAGAAACCCTGGTGGCGGAGTTGTTAAGAGCTACGTCGGCTAACCGAAGGGTCAGCAGTTCAAATCTACCAGGTGCTCCTTGGAAACTCTGTGGGGCGGTTCTACTCTGTCCTATAGGGTAGCTATGAGTCAGAATCAACTCAACGGCAACAGGTTTGGTTTTGGTTTGGAACACCTTTCACTTCCTGTCATGGGCCCTACTATCTCTCAACTCTGGATTTTTGCATAGGCTGTTCCCTCTGCTTGGAACACCATTCCTTCCCTCTCTGACTTGGCCAGCTCCTGCACATCTTTCAGCTCTTAGCACAGGTGGTCCATTCTCCAGGAAGCCCCCTCTACCGCCACCCCCAGATCCAAGCCCAAGTCCAGGATGGGGCTCCCACAGGACCTGGGTTCCCTGGGACTTGGCTCTGAGCACTCTGGATTGTAGTGGCCTCATGTGTGGTCTGACCCCTGCTAGACCATCAGCACCCTGGGGGTAAAGAGCTGTCCATCTTGCTCACCGCTTTATCCCCAGCACTCAGCTCGGGGCCTGACACAGGGAAGGTGTTCAGTAAATACTTGCTGAATAAATGAATGAATGAGAATAGTGAAGGAGCTCAGTAAATATTTGTTGAATGCATGCATGTGTGCATGCATGAATGAATGAGAACAGTGAAGGAGCAGAAGGTGGGGAGGTGGCTGAGGGTGGGTGCGTGGGCCCCTGGGACAGGTGCTGCCAGGCAGACCTTGTTGTAGAGGGCGCAGATGTGCAGGGCTGTGTTCCCCGAGGCGTTCTGGGCTCCGGGCTCAGCCCCATAGAAGAGCAGGTGTTCCAGGTGCTGGGAGTGACCCCGCTGGCAGGCCTGGGGAAGGGGGGACAATAAGCAGAGGAGGCCAGATTCAGACCCAAGTGTGAGTCCTCCCTGGACTCCCAGGGCCAGGAATCAGTCTATATCCTCTGCTTTGAATCCAGGAAGCCCTCATTCACTTCCCCTTCTCCTTTCAGCCCCTCTTCCTGCTTAGGGACCTAGATGGTCAGTTTTACAATTTCAATCATTCCAAGGGCCAGGTGTCCACCCATCTCAGGGATCAAGGTATCCAGCCCCCAGCCCACGGCCCCTCAGGGTCCCAGTGTCTACACACCCATCCTCATCCTCTTTGGGGATTATGCTACCCTTACCCTCTGTGAGGACCCAAGCATCTGGATCTCCAGTCCCTCGGACTTCAGTGACCCAGCACCAAGGTCCCCACCCCTGCCTCCCTCAGGGTCCAGACTCCCTCTGCCTCCAGCCCCCCCGGCCCATTCGGGAGCACCTGGTGGATCTCCTGCCAGCCGTTCTCATCAGCGATGCCCAGCTGGGCTCTGTTGTACAGTAGCAGCTCACAACAGCGGGGATCGCCCCCCACCATAGCCGTGTGGAACAGAGGGGTCAGCCCCCGGCGGTCCTTGTAGTTGGGGGAGCCCCCAAGGTCCAGGAGTGCCTAGGAAGGGGGAGAGGGTCCAGGAGAGAAAGACAGATGACAGTCATGGGGGAGTCAGTGGGTGGGTGGGGGGTCCTGGATGCCCACACTGGCCAATGGTGGTCTCAGTTCTATCATTACACCTTTGTTTGACCTTGAGAAAGGCCCTCAAGACTCAGGTCTTGTATTGAAATAGAGGCCAGGGATGGGGTGGGAGCAGGAGTGGATTAACCAGCAAGCAAGGTGTGCACAGGCTTACATCAAGCAAGGTATGCACGGGCTTACTTGTGTTTATTTACTAGCTTGTAGTGCACAATTTTACATGGGTTTCACCACATTTAATCCAGGTGAAATTGTGCACTACTGATTAGTAAGTAAGCACAAGTAAGCCCGTGGGTACCTTGCTTATTGGGTAATCTGTCCCTGGGTGGGAGGAGAGACTCAGAATTAGGGGTCTGGGGAGGAGAAGATGGGGAAGCAGGGCCTGCCTGCGCCACTTCCAAGCCTCTTCCATTCCCTGTGAACAGCGAGGGGGCTGGGGAGATGCATCCAGAGGGCCCTCTCACTCTGACATCCAACTCCAACCTTCCTTCCATGGCTGACTTGGTTGAGCCATTGAAGGACCTGGAGCCTCAGCAGCCTCAACTAGCTGCCTACTCTGCAAGGTGATTGTAGGTGACAAATGAAAGAGTGCAGCCTGGAAATAATAGGATCCCTGGCCAAGCAGGAGCTGTTACTAGGACCAGGATCCCCAAGATTGGGCACAGAGAGGGGAGACTCGTGGAAGGGCAAGTTGAGTTAAGGGAAGGATTGGGTGGGCCCAACTGGGGCTGGGGGCTTGGGGACAGGGAGTGGTCATACAGAAGGGAAAGCTTGCATGGCAGGGTGACAGCATGGGGCATTATTAGGAGAGAGTATTGGCAGTGGCGCTGTCCAACAGAACATTCTGCGAAGATAGGAACGTTCTATATCTGTGCTGTCCAATATGGCAGCCACATGCGGATACTGAGCACTTGAAATGTGGCAAATGGGCCTGAGGAACTGAGTTGTTTATTTTATTTCATTTTAGTAACTTTAAATTTCATCAGCCCTACCACAATAGATAGACCCTAATAGAAGGGGAGAAAAATGTGAAACAGAACCTCAAATTCCTAAAAAAAAAAAAAAAAAAGCAGACCTACTTGACTGGTTGAGACTGGAGGACTCTGTGAATCTCCAAGACTATTGCCCTGTGATACTCTTCAAACTGGGAACTGAAACTAACCCTTGAGGTCACCTTGTAGCTAAATAACAGACTGGCTCACAAAATAATGAATATTACCTGTAAGTACTGTGCTCCTTTAAAAAATCACCTATATGAGAACAGTCAACAATTACTTTAAAACAAAGATGAGAATGTAAGGGGGCAAGGAAAGTAGATTAATGGAAACAGAACAACCGGAACGGAAATAATGAGAATGTTCACGCATTGTGAAGAACGTAACCAATGTCACTGAACAACTTTGTGTAGAAATTGTTGAATGGGAACCTAAACTGCTGTGTGAACCTTCACCAAAAACACAATAAAATATTATTTAAAAAAAAAATTTCAATAGCCACACATGGCTAGTGGCTACTATATTGGCCAATATAGGTCTAGAGTCTTGGGGGAGGGGTTGTGAGCAGGATCTGTATGTGACCCTAGGTGTTATGTACAATAGGGATACATAAAGAGAGTCCGTTGATTCCAGGGGAATAAGGCAGTTCTCTGTGTTTGACTGCATTGTGTTTGACTCATCTGTCTTAAGATCAGAAACCCTGGTGGCATAGTGGTTAAGAGCTACGGCTGCTAACCAAAAGGTCAGCAGTTCAAATACACCAGGTGCTCGTTGGAAATCATATGGGGCAGTTTTACTTTGTCCTATAGGGTCGCTATAAGTCGGAATTGACTCAACGGCAATGGGTTTGTTTTTTTTTTAAATCCTGAGACCAGAAAAACTAGATGGTGCCCGGCTATCACCAATAACCGTTCTGACCAGGGACACAATAAACGGTTCCAGATAGAATGGGAGAAAAATGTAGAACAAATCTCAGATTCTTAAAAAAGACTTACTGGATTGGTACAGACTAGAGGATCCCCCAAGACTATCACCTTGAGATACCCTTTAAACTGGTAACTGAACTCACTGCTGGACGTCACTGTGCAGCCAAACAGTAGATTGGCTCATAAAATAAACAGTGTTACCCGTGAGTATTGTGCTCCTTTAAATAATCATGTATATGAGAGTAAACAGTCAATATTTACCATAAAGCAAAGATAAGAAGGTAAGGGGGGAAGAGAAGCTAGATTAATGAAAACTGAACAACCAGAATGAAAACAATGTGAATGCTGACGCACTGTGAAAAACGTAACCAATGTCACCGAACAATATGTACAGAATTGTTAAATGGGAACCTAGTTTGCTGCATAAACTTTCACCAAAAATACAATTAAAAAAAAAGAGGGATTTGAGTTTGGGGAAGGGAGGAGAGGGCTCATTAATCTGGAGCATTTAGGAGCTGGGATGTTTATCAACAGCCGGGTATTCTGAGGGCAGTCTAGTCTGGCATATGTATGAAGCGGGGACAAGTGACCTGGGCTGTGGGAGAGGAAGGGCCTTTTTGAATAAGACTGTGTGCAAGCTGACTCTGTGTATTTTGTGGGTGTATGAGGTTTGTAAGGAGCCAAGGTGGTGCAATCATTAAGCGCTTGACTGCCAACCTAAAGGTTTATGGTTTGAACCCACCCAGTCGTACCACGGAAGAAAAGGCCTGGCAATCTTCCATAAAGATGACAGCCAAGAAAACTCTAGGCGGCAGTTCTACTCTGTAACATCTGGGGTCACCATGAATTGGAATTGACTTGACAGCAACTAACAACATGAGGTTTGTAAGGTCCCTAGGTAGTAAAAACAGTTTGCCCTTGACTGCTAACCTAAAGGTTGGTGTTTCGAAACCACCCAGCCATACCGAGGAAGACAGGCCTGGCAATCTGCTTCCGTAAAGATTAAAAGCTGTTGTCGTCGAGTCGATTCCGACTCATAGCAACCCTACAGGACAGAGCAGAACTGCCCCATAGGATTTCCAAGGCTGCAATCTTTTACGGAAGCAAACTGCCACATCTATCTCCCGCAGAGTGGCTGGTAGCATCGAATCACCAAATTTCTGGTTAACAGCCAAGCATTTAACCACTGTGCCACCGGGGCTCCTTCCCCATAAAGATTACAGCCAAGAAAATCCTATGGAGCACAGTTCTATTCTGCACACATGGGGTCGCCATGAGTCAGGATCAACTTGATGGCAACTAACGAGAACAATAACATGGGGTTTGTGTATTTGGGAGAGTGAGGGATATAGAGACTGTATCTGGGGGACCGTATTGAGGAGGAGGCTATAGCTGCATGTGAGAGAAGAGGGAGCGTATTTGGGGGATGAGAGGGGGTTGGTTTTGGAAGGACAGATGTTGGGATGTGTGAGGGCCAGTGTTTGGAGGATGCAAGCAGTGGGGCTGTGTTTTCAGAATGTGCATGGAGGGTCCGTATCTGGCGACACAGAAGGGAGCTCAGACTGTATTTAAGGGAAGAGAAGGATCTAAAGCCCTGGTGGCGCAACAGTTAAGCTCTCGAAACCAACCGAAAGTTTGGTAGTTCGAACCCACTCAACAACTCCATGGGAGAAAGATCTGCTCCCACAAAGATTACAGGCTAAAAAACCCATTGGGGTGGTTCTGTCACATGGGATCGCTATGAGTTGGAAAGGACTTGATAACAACAACAACAAGGAGGGTCTATACCTCGAGGAGAGAGAGGTAGGCTCTGTGTTGCGTTAGGTCAGAGGGAATGGAGAAATTCCGGGAGGAGAAGGCTGGGACCTGGGGGTGTGAGTGAGAGGATATGATCGACCTGGCGGTGGGGGGAAAGAGTCTGCGAGGGTCTGCTGTAGCCAGAAGAGAGCTCAGGAGTGTGGGTGCACCTGGGGGCCTGGGAGAGGGTCTCTGATTCAGCCAGAGAAGTGACAACAAGGACTGTGTATCTGGCAGTCCCTCGGTGGTGCAAATGGTTCGAAGCCACCCAGAGTTGCCTTGGAAGAAAGGCTGCCCGATCTAATTCTGAAGAACCAGCGACTGCAAACCCTATGGAGCACAGTTCTACTCTGATACATGTAGGGTCACCAGGAGTCTGGGTCGATTCCATGGCAACGGGTGAACTGGTTCTAGCTGATGTATTACTTGCTGGGTGGTGTGAATTGTTAACACACTCGACTGAAAGGTTGGAAGTTTAAGCCCACCCAGAGGCGCCTTGGAAGACCTGGCAATCTGCTTTCAAAAAATCAGCCATTGAAAACCTTATGGAGCACAGCTCTACTCTGACACACATGGGGTCACCAGGAGTCGGAGTCAACTCGACAGCAACTGATGTGGTTATTTGGCAGTCTGTGGAAAGGGGTTTTGTGCGGGGGACATGAAGAAGGGCTATTTTCAACCAAAAGGAAAGAACCGGGGTTTGAGAAATAACAAAGGCCAAAGGGGGAAACGGAGGAGGGGTCTGGGAGGCAAACAGGGGGGTCTCGGGGGTAAGGAGGGAAAGGAAGGTAGGAGGAAGAGTCTGGGGAAATTCCCTTTTGGAGACCAGGGAAGTCACAGGGGACATAAGTTGAGGAGTGGGGAGCAAGGTACGGGGGCAACAGATATACTGGGTGGGGGAGTGATCCTTGATTTGGCCGAGAGTTGGGGGATGGGATTAGGGGTACTGCAGGGTGTGTCTGAAATGACCCCTAAGCAGAGGGAAACTAGGTATCAGGATCACAGGCCAAGGGCAGGGAAAGCAGTCCATGGTAAGGGGGGGAGGGTCTCTGGGAGAGGGTGTCTGGGGGTCTTGGGGGTCTTGCAGCCTCACCGTGAGAGCAAGGCAATGGCGTGCGCAAGCGGCTTTGTGCAGCGCTGTCATGCCATCCCGCGCCCGGAAGTCGATGTGGGCCCCGCCCAGGCACAGAGTTCGAATCACCTCCACCGAGCCTTCAGTCTGCGCAGCTAGCGTCAAAGGGGTCTCTGAGGGGTGGGGAAGCGCAGTCACACGCAGTCCTCAGTCCCCAGACGCCACGTTCTCAGCTCCCCAGTTTTCTGCCCACACCGTCTGTTCCCCGGCCTCTCCCTAAGCCCGGGCCCCCTACCCACCTCCCGAATCCGAGTCATGATAATTGGGGTCCAGCCCCTTGTCCAGCAGCCGCGCCACCTTGTCGGACGTCCCGAGCTGCACATACTCCAGGAACTTCTTCAACCCCGTCTGAGCCACGGACAGAGACAGAGAAAAGACAGGGGAAAATTGGTGGTTCAAATCCACCCAGAGGCACCTCTAAAGAAAGGCCTGGTGATCTACTTCCGAAAACTCAGCCATTGAAAACCCTATGGAGCACAGTTCTACCCTGACACATGTGGGGTCGCCATGAGTTGGAATCGACTCCACGGCAACCAACCACAACAACGATGGGCATCCCCGTGAGATGGAGATACACTTTCAGCAAAAGAGGTCATTGCAAATGTGGTTATTTGGCGGTCTGTGGAAGGGGCTTTGTACTGGGAACATGAATGGGGCATGAAGAGGGACTATTTTCAACCAAAAAGAAAGAACTGGGAGTTTTCGAAAGAACAAAGGCAAACGAGGAAAGGGAGAGAGAAGGAAGGCCAAGGAAGGAGAAGAATAGCAACCCCTTGGGATGTGTCTGTCTTTTTTTTTTTTGGGGGGGGGGTCTAGTAGTTACCTTAAGAAAAGAGAAATCATTTTATTGAAATTAATTTTAACAATCTCTGGTATTTAACCAAAGTGGTTGAGCACTTGGCAGTTCGAGTCCATCAGCAGCCTTCCGGCGAAAGATGTGGCAGTCTGCTACCGTAAAGATCTACAGTCTCGGAAACCCTATGGGGCAGTGCTACTCTGTTGTATAAGGTCGCTATGAGTCAGAATCCACCCGACAGCAGTGGGTTTGGTATTTAATCCAAAAGATCCAAAATGTCACGATTTCAACATGTCATCCGTATAAAAATTGTTAATATCTTTTAACATAAGATAAGGTTACATTTTCTTTTTGGTCCTAAGTCTCTGAAAGCCAGTGTGTGTTGGACACTTGGTTGGGACCTGCCACAGTGGGAGTGGCTGTCTCATTGGGAAAGGCGGTACAGTTCTGGAGAAATGGAACATTTAGGAGAACGAACAGTTGAAATGTGTGGTGTGGTGGGAGGGGTGTGGGGGGCTTCGGATGATCACAGGGTCTTTCTTCCTGAATGTCAAGACTCCTTCACATCACCTCTGACCAAAGGAGCCACCCCCCACCCCTCGTCCTCCTACCTCTTACGAGATCAGGGGAGTCACAGGGAACATAAGTTGAGGATTGGGGGACAAGGTACTGGGGGATAGACATGGCTGGGGGTGGAGGAGTGAGCCTTGGATTCGGTGAGATTTGGGAGATTGGATTGGGGGATGTGGGGTGTGTCTGAAATGGGCCCTAAGCATGGAGAAACTGATGTCAGGGTCACAGGCCAAGGACAGGGGAAGGGGCCTGAATGGTATATGGGGAGGACTTGGAGGAGATGAGAAGGGGAAGTCAAAGGGTGAAGAAAATGGGAGCCAGGTGGTGTGGGACTGGGCAGGGGGCTGAAGGGTGGAATAAGGAATTAAGAAGGGGTTATGATGGGGAGAGGAGCCTTGGTAGTGCAGTGGTTAAAGCACTCAGTTGCTAACCGAAAGTTCAGCTGTTCGAACCCAGGAGCTGCTCTGTAGGAGAAAGATGTGGCAGTCTGCTTCGGTAAAGATTTACAGCCTTGGAAACCCTATGGGGCAGTCCTACTCTGTCCTATAGAGTTGCTATGAGTCGGAATTGGGTATGATGGGGAAAGTGGAGGCTTTGGGGGCATCCTAAGTTAAGTGGAGGGCCCTGGAAAAGGAATAGGTGGTTTGGGGAATACCGAGGGTTGCTGGGAAGGTATAGAGAGTTGGGGAGAGGGTTCAGGGAGGGGCATTGGGAATAAATACGGGCTTCGTTCTCTCACCTTTGTGTGCAACTTGGCCAGCTGCTTCTCATCCAGGTTGGTCTGTTTGTAAACTCGGGTCTTGTATCGAAACTGAGGCCAGGGGCGGGGTGGGAGGAGAGACACAGAGACTCAGAATCAGGAGCCTAGAGAGGAGAAGTTGGGGGAGCAGGGCCTGCGCCATGCTTCCGGGCCCCTTCTGAGCCAGGGGTCAGCTCAGGGTTGAAGGGAAGGGTTGGAAACCGCCATGGAGCCTTAGCTGGGTGGACAGAGGGGTGGTAGCTGGCTTTTCTGAGGGCACCAGACCATTGTGGGGTATATAGACTGCAGCCTCTATCAAGAAGTAAGAGTCTGCAGTGAATGTTCTAGAATGCTTATTGTATGCAAGACCCTTTTACATCTATCCCCATCCCTGTAATTGGGAGGCCCCCATTCCCTGTGGTGGGTTAGGAGAAGCTTGGGGTGGGGAAGTGACTTGCCCCAGGCCACTGAGATCCGAAATCACCCACTAGGTTTCCAAGGTCTTAGATAAAATAAGGGGGAGGGTAGATGTGTTGGGGGACACTCCTCTGTTGTCAGCAAAGGGGGTAGGAAAGGCTGTGGGCCTCACCTCCAGGTAGGGCACCCCCTTCTCGAAGGACTGGGGGTACTCCCGCAGCAACCTCTCCTCCTCCAGGAAGTTGGCGTCGCGGCCAGAGGTGGCCGGCTGGAACAGGCCGTAGTTGAGTACGTCCTGCAGGCTCTCGCTCAGGGCACAGAGCACCTGCTGCTTGGCCGTCCAGATGGTGGCATCGGGGTTGAAGCGCAGGCATTTCTGGTGGGGGAGGGGATAGGCCAGGGGGAGGGTGTGTCAGGGGCCAGGGAGGAGCCTGAGGTGGGTTGGGAGCAGGTGGAGGGCTGGGGGATGGTGATGATGGTACTGAAGGCAGGAGGGAGACAAAGGGGCTTCCTGGGAGGGCACCTAGGACCGGAAGTCCCCCCACGCCCACTCAGCCCCCCTGTGTCCCCGCAGTCGCTCACCGTTTGGTGCAGATCCGGGATGCCGATCCTGAAGACCATCATGCTGAAGTGAGCGTCGTCGGGGACAGACATGGAGCGGCCCTGGGGGCCTCTCACTGAGGCCAGATTACCAGGTGCCCCGCTGCCCCGGCCCCGGGTCCCCCGGGGGCCTCTCCCGGGCCCGTCTGGGGAGCTGTCGGACTCTGAGCCCCCCTCGGGACACTCGCTGGCACTGTGGCGTTCCTCGTCCTCGCTGGACGCAGGGCTGTGGGGCATCGTGGGGCCACGGGGCGACGGGGGGTGGCAGCATCACAGGCAGCTGCGGGGGCCAAGGGACGCCGTCAGACTGGGAGCCCAGGGAACACTCAGAAGCCCGGGGACCAGCAGCCGCGGGCGCCCCCCATTGCTCACATTGGCCGGCAGGAAGTAGGCTGGGCACACCCCCAGACACTCCGCCCCTCTGCCGCCTCCGCGCGCGCACGCACACGCACACACCCCCAGCCCGGCCATGCTCCCAGCACAGGTCTCCTTCCCTGCCCTTGGCCTTCCTTGCAGCCCCCCGCCCCCCTGCGCCCCACTTTGCCGCTGACCCAGCGTCGCTGTGTCCCAGAAACCGCAGAATCACCGCGGGAGCTACTGGCCCACTTTGCCAGGCCACAGAAAAGACAGCTAAAATTAGCAGAGGACAGACAGGTGGACTGAGCGGCCGGCATCCTGCCCTCCTGGCCCCGGCCTGGCCCCGGCCTGGCCCCTCACCCTAGGCCCTCCCCTCCTCTTCTCCTTCTGGGGAGCTGGGGAGAGGCTGAAGCCGCGAGGTAGTAAGGGAGACACGGAGGTGCTGGCAGCCTGGGGTGGGAGGAGCGGGTGCTGGGAGCAGGTGGGGCCGTTGACTCCACAGGCGAGTGGCTGCCAGCGTGTGTGTGTGCACAGGGCTGTTAGGGGATCGACTGTCCCAGGAGAGCAAGGGGGCACCAAGATGGGGTGTCACAGGGCAGGGCGTCATGCGTGGGGTGTCCCTGAGGGAACCACCAGAGGTGACCTATGGAGGTTGTTGGGAGCATCCTGAAAGGGCATGCGGGTGGGCGGGAGGCTGACCCCTGGAAGATCAGGGATGCAGTGGCCTGGGTCGGTGTCGGGCGGCTGCGGGTGACCTATGGGCATGTTCCAGGACTAGTGCTGCGGGTGGGCGGATTGGCATGGACTGGTACTCGTGGCTCCACTCCGTGGGGGGGGGGGGGGTTGGCGGGCTGGTAGGGAGACTAAGAAGTGGGATGAGGGTCTGGGGACTGGGCTGGGAGATCATCTGCAAACCCCCACTGTTCTCTGAGGTGGCCTTATAATGGTGGGTCCCAAATGGGGTCCACCTCCCCCATATTTTCCCAGCACCGGAAACCAGAATGTCTGGTCTGGTCCCTCCCCCCCACGCCAGGCCCGGCTCCGGCACCGTTGCCATGGAGATGGGAAGCAGTGGAGGGTACTGCTGACTTTGGGGGAGTGGGGATGGGCTGGGGGGTGGGGGAGAGAAGACAAATGTGTGTGGGGGACAGGAGAGTTCCAAGAGCCATGGTGAGGGAACACCTAAGCGCCGGCCAGCCAACCCCTCCCCCACGAGGGGCTAGGGCTTCGCAGCCCCCGCGCTGCTTCACCCTGCCCTTCCAGAGACCCCAGCCTCCCTTTAACCCCTCTCCCCGCGCTCACCCCACATCCCACCTCTAGCCCTGGGGCCCGCAGCCACTCCCCCTCGACTGACCCTGGCTGATCCTCGGCTTCAGCTCGGCACTAACAAGGTGACTGGGGGGGGATGAAAGGAGAGCCGGCCCAGGCCCCCCGCGCGCGCGGCTGTCCCCGAGCCCCAGGACCAGAGCCGGCCCCTCCCCCTCAGGCCCCGAGGGAGGGAGCGGGCACACTCCGCCGGGGCGGCATGAATCAAACGCTCCTCGGCTAAGAATAGCTGGCACGCAGCTGGTACCGAGACGGGCTGAGGAATTGGCAAGGGGGGTGGAGAAGAGGAGAGAGGGGGTGCCCTGGGAGGCTGCGAGGGGACGGGGGGCGGCTGGCGGGACCCGACAGCGGGCCCAGGACAATGATTGGAGGCGGGGAGACGGAGATGGGGCTCTGGCTGAGACACTAGTGGGAGACAGCCCCGGCCAGAGAGAGAGGGCGGGGGCACCGGGAG
>NW_004444023.1:5845356-5852752 GCF_000243295.1 Trichechus manatus latirostris
GCAACAAATATTTGTTGCTGAGATCTACACCCCAAATTGGATTGTGAGGGTTGTAGATCCCTGTCGCCTTCTCCCCAAACACACACACACCCCTTCTACCTGAGCACACGGCACATGTGGACACACCTGGCGACTCAGGCACACTTGACCGCAGGCACAGGTGCACACGCACAGCAGGGGACCCCCACGCAGACACCGCCCTTAGACAAGCCCTCCAGGGCATGCATACCCAGACACAACGCACCTGGGTGCACCTTACCCAAACCCATCCACTTGGAACATGGGCATATTAGCACATGCACCACAGCAGACTTGCTGCCTGTGTACACATGCAACCACCCCCACCATGGGCACAAATCCCCATGTGCATGCCCAGATCTGCTGAAACAGGAGGCACCCAACTGTAAGGGATGGTTGCATGCATTCCCAACTCACCCATTCCCCACCTGACACCCAGGTACTTATACACACACCAATTCAGGTGCCCACCGCAGCCATGGGCCTAGCTCCCCTTCACGACAATTATAGCTGCCGTGTATGGAGAATTTCCTGTGTGCTGGAATCTGGGTTAACTCATCCACTCCTCACACAAACCCTGTGGATGAGGAACTTTGATCATCCCCATTTTACGGAGGGGAAAACTGAGACCCAGAGAGACGAAGTAACTTGCCCAAGATCACACAGCTAGGAAGAGGGGGTGCCAAGCAGGCTGGCTTCAAACCTGTCACTCAACCACTACTCTATCCTGCCTGGCACACACCTAGTTGCGTATCCTTGTTCATCTCATACACATACAGACACATTCAGCTCACATGCACACAGACACACACAGACAGTCTGTGCAGAAAGCTCACTCATGGCTGGAACACACCCGCAGACACAGGGCAGGTCCCAGAGGATGGTGAGTGCAAGTCCTAGGGGCCCAGGCTGCCACCCTTCTCCCCAGCCCCAACAGGACCCCCAAGGCTGCCAGCTTAAGCACAGGCGTCTAGAGTTCCAGGCAGCCTCTGGGTGCACCTCCAGCTGCAAGCTTTCCAGGGTCCCGTCCCCCCCCCCATGAGCTAGAGCAGGAAGACCTGCTTTTTAATGCACACCCGGCCCAGGTGGTGAGCAGCTGGGCCCGGGGAGAGAACAGCTGCCTGTGTTGGTGCCAGCATTGAGAGAGGCTGGACAGCCTTCTACAGTTTACAAGGCCTTTCTGGGCCTATGCACGGTCCTTCTGGTGAGGGGTCCTGGGCCCCCACTGGGCACCTGAGAGGCTGGGGCTTTGTTGAGCAGCCTGCCAAGGTCACGCTGCCCTTTGCTGTGCATAAGGCTTTCTTGGAAAACCAAAGGCTGGATATGCTCATTTCCAAGGCCCCTCCTGGGGCTCCCAGCAGCTGAGGGCAGATGCCTTGCTCTTGCTCAGAGCCAGAAGCCTTGGCTAGCTGCCGCCATGCTGGTGACCTCCAGTAGGCCACAGTCTCCCCTCCCTGCACCTCGGTTTCCTCCTTTGACAAGTGGACCCCGTGATCCCTGGCTAGGGCACTCCATGCTTGTTGGCAAAACCAGGTCAGCCGTGGCTGGGGAAGCCCTGGGTGACTCACTGGGCCTGGCTGGAGCAGGCCTGGCCTCTCCACCTCCACCCCCGCTGCCACCACCACATACCACAGGGGACTCAGGGTGCCACCTAAACACACCAGCCCATCTGTGACCTTGGGTGCCACAAGTCCAGTCTAATGCAGGCAGCCTGGCTCTTTGGGGCCCTGATGGTCCCCCAGTTCCTTGGCTTTGGCTGTGGGGCTCAGCAGAGCTGAGAGGGCGTGGGAGGGAGGATGGGGGGGTTGACCTTTGGCCAAGCTGTTACCCTGCCAGGAAACACAGCCTCAAGATGCTTCCCCAGACCCCCCAATTCTAACTAGATTACAGCCCCTGAGCTATTCCGGGGTAGTTAAATCAGTTGCTGTAGAGTCCACTCTGACTCATGGAGACCCCATGTGTGTCAGAGTAGAACTGTGCTCCATAGGGTTTTCAATGACTGTGATATTTTGGAAATAGATTGCTAGGTCTTTCTTCTGAGGTGTCTCTGGGTGGACTTGAACCTCTGAACTTTTGGTTAGCAGCCAAGTGCATTAGCTGTTTGCACCACCTAGGGACTCCTCCAAAAAGCAAGCCCTGATGCCCTAGAGTTGATTCTGACTCATGGCGACCCCATGACACCCCAGACACATAAACAAATAAGCGAGATAAAGCCAGACGTAATTATACTAAAGAGATACCATGGGGGAAGGGGCTAACAAGGCAACTTGTGGAGGGGAAGCTTCTTTAGATAAGGTGGGTAAAAAAACTCAAACCAAACCCATTGCTGTTGAGTCAATTCCAATTCATGGCAAACCCTTGTGTTACAGAGTAGAAATGAGCTCCATAGGGTTTTCTTGGCTGTAAGCTTTATGGAAGCAGATCACCAGGCCTTTCTTCTGAGTCACCTCCCAGTGGGTTCAAACTGCCGCCTTCGATTAGTGTTGTTTTTGCTAGGTGCCGTGGAATTGATTCTCTTAGTGACCCCACTGACAGAGTAGAACTGCCCCATAGGGTTTTCTAAGCTGTAATCTTTATGAAAGCAGATCGCCAGATCTCTCTCACAGAGCCGCTAGGTGGGTTCAAAATGCCAACCTTTTGGTTAGCAGCTGAGCACTTAACTGTTGCGCCACCAGGGCAGTAGTAGTCGAGTGCAAACCCAAACCGTTTGTACCACCCAGGGACCTAAGGTGGGCAGAGAGCCCTCAATAATGAGAAGGAACTGGGCAAAGAGCATTTACGAGGAGGAAATGGCTGGTGCAAAAGCTCTGGTGTGGGGATGAACTTCGCATTCTGTAGACAGCAAAGAGACCAATGTGACTGTAGCTGAGGGGCGAGGGGCGGGGAGATGGTGCAAAGGGTTCATCGTTCCCAGCTCAGCCAGGCGAGCCAGGCTGGGTTTGGCTTCACTCCTGCATCTGATGGGAAGCTGGGGGCGCAGGGAAGGGGGAGTGACGTGATCTGACTTACTGTTTGGAAAGACTGCTCTGGCTGCGGCAAGCAGCGTGGATTGGAGGGGCTCTGGAGGAAGGAGGGGGAAAGCAGAGAGGAGGTGACTGCAGTGGTCCAGGCGGGAGACAGGCACCTTGCCAAACGCTCAGAGCTCTCCATGAGTCCAGAATCTATTCCACCTTCTGGAGAAACCTGCCCTGACCCTACCTCTCCCTGCCTGCTGCCTCCCTCCACTCAGCCCCAGCCCCTCACCAAGTGGGACTGTCTGTCCAAGTCCATTTGTCTGTGAGCAGCTGAAGTCCCATCACTGCTCAGCACTGGGGTCCGGCCTGCAGGAGGCATCTAGTAAAATGTGGTAAATGAACTCCTGGGGCACACATGTGTCCCCTCAGGCATGCACACACTCACATATACACACCCTGGGACAAGGGCTTGGAGGGCGGGGAAGAGAGATTTGGGAGCAGGAGTCACCCTGGAGCCTGAGAATGGTTGCAGAGGTCTCTTCTCTATCGGGGTGTGTGGGCGACGGTGGCCACGGGGTAATAACAACCTTAGCTGAGACCCTTTCCTCAGGAATGGCTGGGGGAGAGGGACAGGGGACAGGGCCAAAGCATTGCCTGGTCCTGAGGGGCTCTGGTGCTGGCTGAGGCTGGGCCTGCCACCTCCCAGGAAAGCCAGTCCCAGCCTCTTCCTGGCCCTCTGAGCTTTTGGCCAGGGCAGAAAGGAAAGAGCAGGGAGGGACCAAGCTCTGGAAAGTGGAAAGGGGCGGGGTAGGGGGGGGGTGTGGGAAGACACAAGGCAGGCAGGATCCTGGCTTTGGAATGTTGGAGGTTGGAGGTTTCCGGCCACAGAGGCAGGCCTCAGGGGAGCCAAGAGGGGTGGGGAGAGACACACACAGAGGAGATAAACGGACAGAGACAGGAGTCAGGAGGACAGTCAGGAAGACAGGGCAGGGCACAGTCCAGTCTCCGGAGACTGCTAGAGACAGCCAGACATCTGTGGCCTTGGGTGCCACAAGCCCAGTCTGATGCGGGCAGCCTGGCTCCTCGGGGCCTTGGTGGTCCCCCAGCTCCTTGGCTATGGCCATGGGGTTCAGGGAGCTGAGAGGGAGTGGGAGGGAGGCTGGGGAGGCGCCCAGGAGGAGGAACGTGAGAGGGAGGCCCTGATGTTGAAGGTGAGCTGGGGTGTGCTGGGTCTTTATGGGGGAGTCCTGGGCTTGGGAGAGGGGAATTCCAGGGTTAAGGAAATAGGCTCAGAGGATAGGGGTGACAGGTTCAGAGAAAGGACTCAGGCTCAGACAGCAAGTTCAAGTTTGGAGCTGGAGAGGGGTGGGTGGAGAATGGGGGGGGGCGGGTAGAGCCCAGTGGCCCTGACCTCCTCTCCCCTGCTCCAGCATTTACAGGAGGCCCTGGGAC
The DNA here is from genome assembly GCF_000243295.1 of Trichechus manatus latirostris. Lineage (NCBI taxonomy): Eukaryota > Metazoa > Chordata > Mammalia > Sirenia > Trichechidae > Trichechus > Trichechus manatus. Next base: position 5,849,781 of record NW_004444023.1, read on the forward strand.
TGCCTGCTGGGAGAGGGGACGAAAGTCTTGCCAGGACCTCTGAGGGCAAAGAGGCCTGGGGGGCAGAGGAGGATGTGCAGGGAGAGGAAGAGGAGGAAGAAGCAACACCACTACCCTCCTTCAGCCCTAGCCCCTCTCCCACCCCTGAGGACATTGTCTCTTACATCCGTGAGTACCCAGAAGCCCCGCGCTGTCCCCAGGCCTCAGCAGCAACTTTCACAAAAATGAACCCTTAGTCCACTGTCCAGGGACCTTTCCGCAGCCCCGGCCGCTGATCTCTACCTTCCAGAAGTCCTGGGTCTCCTCTAGTCTCGTCCCCAGGAGCCCCAGGTCTCCACCCTGCCCCTCTCCCGGTACACGGGTCCCCGACCCCGCTCCTAGCCCCCCACCCAGCGCATGCCCCGTCGCTCCGCAGTGGGCCGCCTGGCCGGCCTGGACGCGGGCCTGCACCAGCTGCACGTCCGTCTGCACACGTTGGACACCCGCGTGGCAGAACTGACCCGGGGGCTGCGTCAGCTGCGGGAGGCGGCGGCCGACACCCGCGACGCTGTGCAAGCTCTGCAGGAGGCGCAGAGCCGCGCCGAGCGCCAGCACGGCCGCTTGGAGGGTGAGTCCGCGCCGGGCCGGGCGGAGAAAAGTGGGCGACCGGGGCCAGGTGGGGTACTGGTGGGAGGGGAGGTCTTAGGCTAGAGGGGGACCCTGAGGGTCAGGGGCAAAGAGCTCCTAGAGATTTGGAGTGTGTTGGCAGATGGCGAGGGTAGAACAGCTGCGAGAGTGAATGCGGAGAGCGGGAGGGGCTTTGGAAGAGGCCCTCCTCCCTCGGAGTGTCGGACCCCACTCCGCCCGCGCCACGCCCCCTCCAGTCCCGCCTCAGACACTCTGGCCCCACCCCTGGCGGCCGAGAGGTTCTGACTCCGCCTCCTCTAAGCCCCGCCCCCAGATGCCCTGACCCCGCCTTGACCCCGCCCCTTCCCTTTCCCACCCTGCTCACAGGCTGCCTGAAAGGGGTGCGTCTGGGCCACAAGTGCTTCTTGCTCTCGCGCGACTTCGAGGCTCAGGCGGCGGCGCAGGCGCGCTGTGTGGCTCGGGGCGGGAGCTTGGCGCAGCCGGCCGACAAGCAGCAGATGGACGCTTTGAGCCGCTATTTGCGAGCGGCGCTCGCCCCATACAACTGGCCGGTGTGGCTGGGCGTGCACGACCGGCGCGCCGAGGGCCTCTACCTTTTCGAGAACGGCCAGCGCGTGTCCTTCTTCGCCTGGCACCGCGCTCCCCGGCCCCAGCCCAGCGCCGCGCCGCATCCGCTCAGCCCGGACCAGCCCAACGGCGGCGTGCTGGAGAACTGTGTGGCGCAGGCCTCGGACGACGGCTCGTGGTGGGACCACGACTGCGAGCGGCGCCTCTACTACGTCTGCGAGTTCCCCTTCTAGCGGGCCGGCCGGGGTCGTGCATCCTCCGAGGACGCTCTGCCCTTCCCCCCTGCCGGCCGACGGAAGTGTGTTCCCCGGCTGGAGTTCCTGCAGGCCAGGACCCCTTCCTTCTCCTTCTCTGCCCTTGGAACAGCCAGCACCAGGCTAGATCTGGCGCCAATAAAGCCTTGTGGAATCTGACTTGAGCAGCCTGGGGAAAGGCCGGGAACGGGAAGACCTTGGCCTTTGGGCTCCTGTCCTGTCTTGCCTTTACAGGTATTATTTGAGCGCTGATGGCGCAGTGGTTAAGCGCCGAGTTCAGTGGTTGGAACCCACCCAGCTGCTCTGACTCCGCTGGAGAAAGACTTGGCTATTTGCTCCCATAAAGATGATTTGCTCCCATAAAGATGACAGCCTAAGTAACCCTGTGGGGCAATTCTACTCTGCCATATAGTGTCGCTATCTGCACACAAGAGCAACATTTGAGTACCAGAATCAGAGTGATGGAGAATATATTTGCGTATGTACACGCGGTCATCAGCTCTCCCGCACTGATGCCCGGAGTACAGGTGCACACCGCTAACAGACACCTCCATCCCCGAAGTGCCCCCACTTGTGGCGTTTGGGTCCCAAGGTCTGTCAATCATTGGCCTTGGCCTTGGCCATGAAACTGGGGAAAGAGGTCTGGGAAACACTAAGGAGCTAAAGGCTCCTGGTTCTGCTGCTGCCTTTTCTCTGCTACGCTTGCTGCTGCTTCTTGCTATCTAGAGCCTTCTCCGTTGTTACATCTCTCTCTGTCTGCGAAGTCTAGTAGGTTGTCAGTGCAGGGACCCTGGGTCCAAAGGACATGCTCCATTCTCGGCTTTTCTTTCTTGGTGGTAGTGAGGTCACCCCTCTTCCTGCCTCTGGGATGGCTCATCTTAAGGTTAGCAGGATAGCAAAACTGACCAATCCCTTCGTTAGGGTTCCATACACCATATTTTCATAGTCCCACCCTCACAAGGGTTTCATACACCTTATTTGGATTGCTAGCAAGCTGTCCAGTTTCCTTGATGGATCAAGAAAAAAAAAAACAAAAAAACCTTTTGCCATGGAGTCGATTCCAACCCATAGCAACAGAGTAGAACTGCCCCATAGGGTTTGCAAGGAGTGGCTGGTGGATTCAAACTGCCACCAGGGCTCCCTTGATGGGCCACAAGCACCGTATTTGCATAGTACCACCAAATCGCTGTGTGGGAGTTACAAGCCCATGCATGTCTGAAAGGGCTATATTAAGTGATTCACTGCACCGCACAGTGTGTCTCAAACTTGTTTCACCAGACAGATGGTATCTTTCGTGTAATATCTGGCTCTGGTCTGAGGTGAGAGACACCCTCTATGCCGTACCCTGATCCTCTAGGGCATGTGTTGAGATACAAACTTAAAGCCCCACCATACACAGGCACCAAACTGTGAAACTCAGGATCCCTCCCAACACTCCTCTGCTTCCTGTCTATGAGAGCATAGGTCAGTCCCTTCCCCTCTCTGAGCCTCAATTTCCTCATCCGAAACATGAGCACAGTGACC
>NW_004444023.1:5853547-5854840 GCF_000243295.1 Trichechus manatus latirostris
AGCCGAGCACTTTAACCACTGCACCACCAGGGCTCCTTCCAAAGCCGCATAGGAGGTGTAGAATAGAAGGTGCATGGCTTCAGGTCAGGAAGGTTTCATAGGGGTTCAGACTGAAGACCTCGGCTCAAAATTCTCCCCATCTGAGCTTCAGTTTCTTGGGATGGGTGGAGGTGGGGCAGCAGGAAGTATTGAGGGCACCAAGACGACAGATTAGGCAGACATTGACTAAGCACCTGTTGTTGCCCGATGTTCTGAAAAGTATGTGGGTGGGATAGTGCAATGGTTACCAGCCTGGATCATGAAGCCAGACAGCCCAGGTTCCAATTTGCTTCTGCCACTTACCTACTGGGCAAACTTGGACAAGCAGGACACAACTCACTATGCCTCAGTGTCCGCATCTGTACAATGGGGATAATAATAATACCTACGTCTTAGAATAGTGCTGGACACAGAGGGGTCTTTGCCACACTCACCCCTCAGCAAGTCAACCTCATCTTCACTTCTGCGGGGCTCTCTCCTAACACTATGTCTTCACATATATGAAGGTCCCAGTTCTCCTATCCCTTCTCTGCTAGGTGAAGGCCACCAAGAATCAGCCTAACATGTCACCCTAAACAATTCCACCCAACCCTGCCCTAGGCGGGGTTAAGTGCCCTCTTTGGGATCCAGAGCCACTGGCACCTTTCCAGACCCAGCCCTGATCAAGCTGGCTGTGCCTCCCCTACCAGACTGGGGGACCCCAAGAGTCCTTTGAATGAAGGAAGATGCTTGTATGGAGCCATGTTGGGTACTCTGAGTCCAGTGGGATGCTTGAACTGCTTCTCTTTCCTCCCCTCCCCCCAGGCTCCACCAGGCTGAGCCAGTTGCCTCCTCTGGGTTCTCACCCGGTCCTGGGCTTCCCCGGTTACAGCCCCCATCACTGTAGGTGCTACTGTATGGTCAATGTGCGTCTCCCCCTGAACGTCGGGGGTTGCCATGTCTCCCCAGCACCAGTGAGGTCCAAAGCGGGAAGTGGAGGACATTTGCAAGGACTGTTTATGCATCAGATCAGCTGTTCGCAGCATTTGAGGCTGAGTCGTGAGTCAGGCGCGGCATTCCAGGCTGATTCGTGACTCAGGCCTGCGTGTGAGAGCCCTGCCCCCTCCTACACGAAGCCCTCTGGGGCCTCCGCAGGCCACAGTTGGCCAACGTCCCCTCTTTGGTTCTCCGCAGTGCACCTGCGGTTTGAGAAGCCAGAGCGAGTACCATGGAAGGCCTCGGCATATGGTTGGAATTGATGTGCTTAGGGATCCC
>NW_004444023.1:5857543-5886797 GCF_000243295.1 Trichechus manatus latirostris
TTTTTTGTCTTTACAGTGACCTTTTGCTTTCTTCATGTATGATGTCATTGATGTCATCCACAACTCTTCTTGTCTTTGGTAATTAGTGTTGAATGCATCAAATCTATTCCTGAGATGGTCTCTAAATTCAGGTGAAATATACTCAAGGTCATACTTTGGCTCTTGCGGACTTGTTTTAATTTTCTTTAGCTTCAACTTGAATTTGCATTGAGCGATTGATGGTCTGTTCCACAATTGGCCCCTGGCCTTGTTCTGACTGATGATATTGAACTTTTCCATTATCTTTTTCCACAGATGTAGTCAATTTGATTTGTGTGTATTCTATTTGGTGAGGTCCACGTGTATAGTTGCCATTGTGTTGGTGAGAAAAGGTATTTGCAATGAAGAAGTCGTTGGTCTTGCAAAATTCTATCATGGTGTCTCCGGCATCATTTCTATAGCCAAGGCCGTATTTTCCAACTACTGTTCCTTCTTTGTTTCCAGCTTTCACATTCCAATCACCAGTTATTATCAATGCATACTGACTGCAAGTTTGATCAATTTCAGACTGCAGAAGTTGCTAAAAATCTTCAATTTCCTCATCCTTGGCATTAGTGGTTGGTGAGTATATCTGAATAATAGTCATATTAACTGGTCTTCCTCGTAGGTGTATGGATATTGTCTTGTCACCGACAGCACTGTATTTCAGGATAGGTCTTGAAATGTACTTTTTGGCAATGAATTCGATGCTGTTCCTCTTCAATTTGTCATTGCCAGCATAGTAGACCATATGATTGTCCGATTCAAATGGTCAATAACAGTCCATTTCAGCTCACTAATGCCTAGGATATCGATCTTCCAATGTTCCATTTCATTTTTGACAACTCCCTATTTGCCTAGATTCAAATGTAGTATATTCCACATTCCAATTATTAATGGATGTTTGCAGCTGTGTCTTCTCATTTTGAGTCATGCCACATCAGAAAATGAAGGTCTTGAAAGCTTTACTCTATCTACATCATTAAGGTCAACTCTACTTTGAGGTGGCAGCTCTTCCCCAGTCATATTCTGAGTGCCTTCCAACCTGAGGGGCTCATATAGTGCTGGAAGTGGCACTATATCAGACAGTGTTCTGTTGCTATTCATAAAGTTTTCACTGGCCAATTTTTTCAGAAGTAGATCGCCAGGTCTTTCTTCCAGTCTGTTTTAGTCTGGAAGCTCCACTGAAACCTGTCCGGCATGGGTGACCCTGCTGGTATTTCAAATACCTGTGGTATAGCTTCTAGCATCACAGCAACACGCGAGCCACCACAGTGCGACAAACTGACAGACTCATGGTGGACCCATACAATCCAGGATAATTCCCCAACTCAAGACCCTTGACTTAATCCCATCTGTAATGTCCCTTTTGCCACTGGAAGTAACACACTCACAGGTTCCTGGGATGATGACATGAACATCTTGGGGGCTATTATTTAGGCAACCACAGGTGTTAGAAGTAAGTGAGGTCCGACTTATCCAGCACTGAGCTGATACAGGGTCAGCAGCCCAACGCTTGAGAGCAGGGATGACGTCCCAGTGACTCTGTGCAAATGAAGGCTCAAAGAGGGAGAAGTCCAGGCGTGAACCCACATGGTGAAGCGGTGGGATATGAGCCCTGCGGGCTGACCCTGCCCCACCCCTCATGGTCACTTCTCTCTGAGGCCCAGCCCTGTGACCCCGGAGGACAAACAGCCCTGCAGGGGCCCTCAGCCTCCTCCCAGCACCCCAGCCAGAGCTGCTCTTCCTCTGCTGAAAGGACCCAGACTCTGGCCAGGACCCCTGCCATGCTCGGGGCAGGAGGCAGGAGCTGCTGGAGAGGGGAGGACACCGTGGCTGCCCTGGTCACAGGCCTCCTGCTCCTGGGTGAGGGCTGTGCATCTGGGTGGGGAGTAGGGGGGAAGAGCCAAACTTTCAGGGCCCTGCTTTGTGGGGGCAGGGGGGAGTTGTTTTTCCCACGCCCTGTCTCCCACAGGATTCTTCTGGGCCACACTGATGGAGGCTAAATTGCCTAGTAGGATCTGGACAGCCTAGGGAATGAGCATGGTCATGGGGGGGAGGGGCAGGCCTTAGAAAACCACTGACTTCTCTGCACCCTGGGAAACCCTGACACTGGTTCCTTCTAGTCTTAGATGACAAGCCAACCCTTTGGTTTGAGGCAGAATCACTTGCCCATCCTTGGAACAATGTGAGCCTAATACGCCAGACCTCCCAAGAGACTGAAGTTTTCCAGTTACTGAAGGACAGGTTGGCACAAATCCCCACCTGCCTCAGCTTTCTTAACCTATAAGCACCAGTTTCCCTTGGGGAAGGTGACAGCAGACACCAGGGTCATCTACCAGTGCTGCTATAAAATCCCTAAGTCCTGGTCCGGGGTCTGTGACCCTGTGGAGCTGACTGGGAGAGGTGAGCCTTGGCCACACGGAGACACCTGCTAAATGAAAAGCAGCTCAGGGAGCAGGAAAGGAGAGGAGAGATGGATGGGGGTGCCTGGAAGCCATGGGGTCATCTCTGGAGAAGGTGGCCCTGACACAATACCCTCCCCCTCCGCTCTGCTGTGTTTCTCTTCTTCTTTGCCTGATTCCGCGATCCTCCATCCTTTCTCATTTTTCTCTTTCTCAACCTCTGTTCTCTTTCTGCTTCTTACCTCACTGAAGTTCTTTCCCAGCACCGGCATAACCAAATAGCACACACCAAGTGCCTTATAACAACAGAAATTTATTCTTTCAAAATCTGGGGGCTAGAAGTCCAAAATCCAAGTGCTGGCAGTGTTAGTTCCTTCTGGAGGCCCAGAAGGAGAAATTCTGCTCCGTGCCTCCCTCTCTCCTAGTTTCTAGTGTCGGCTGTCAATGCTTGGCCTTCCTTGACTTGCAGTCACATCACTCCAATCTCTTCCTCTGTCTTCCCATGGCCTTCCCCTCTCTGGGTGTCTCTGTGTCTCTTCTCCTTTTCTTGTAAGGACACCAGTCCTATCGATTTCAGGCCCACCCTAATCCAGTGTGTCCTGTCTTAAATTAACTAATTACGTCTGTGAAAGTATAACTAAAAACCTGTCGCCATCGAGTCGATTCTGACCCATAGCGACCCCATAGGACAGAGTAGAACTGCCCCATAGGGTTTCCAAGGCTGTAATCTTTACAGAAGCTGACTGCCACATCTTTCTCCCAGAGAGCAGCTGGCAGGTTTGAACCACCAACCTTTTGGTTAGCAGCTGAGCACTGAACCACTGTGCCATGAGGGCTCTTTCAAAAGGACAACTACAGGAGTATAAATCAGCATAAAGCTAGTTCTTATGAGGCAGAAGTCAATTATATCCCCAGTTTCCAACTTCTCCATTGTCTGACACCAGCCCCACCTCCTCCCCCTCATGGCAATCTTTGTCTATTGTTAGGTGCCATCAAGTCGATTCCGACTCATAGAAACCCCAGGTGACAGGGTAGAACGGCCCCGTGTGGCGTTCTAGGCTGTGATCTTTATGGAAGCACATCTTCAGGTCTTTCTCCCGCGGAGCCACTGGGTGTGTTCAAACTGCCAACCTTTCGGTTAGTAGCTAAGTGCTTAACCTTTGTGCCACCAGGGCTCCTTTTCTCTGTTGGGTTCAATAATTTGCCGTAACATTTCACAGAGCTAATAGACTATATTTACAATTATGTGGTTTATTGGGGTAGTAACAGGATATAACAAGAACAGGATACAACTAGAAGTAACGGGATACAATGCAGATTCAGCATCAGGAAGAAGTATGTGAACAAGATCTGGAAAGGTCCTTGAAGCAGGGGGCAAGTCCCTCCTTTCACATAAAAATGGCATGGTGAAGGCATCTGACCTCCTCTAACTTCACAAGGGGGAAGGGCAATCAAGATAACAGCTCAAGGCTGATACCTGTTAGGTGGAGGTCAAACATGCCTCCTCTCTCCTCCGTCTTTACCAATTCTGACACCAACCGTACCTTCCATGGCACTCTCTACTTCTCTGCTGACTTTGGTAATTCATTGCAATGGCCACATAAAACTCACAGACCATACACACAGTTATAGTGTTTATTAGGGAAGTAAGAGGTTACAACTCAGGTTCAGGAATGCTCAGGATATAGTTCTTCCGTCAGGACAGCCTTTTCTCAGCAGTGCCTGCAGGCACACCTCTCTCTGGCCCCTCAGCCTCAGGCCTGTTTGGGCAAGTGTTACAAAGCTCTTTTAGCTCTGTCAGTAAGTGCCAGAGGCTCCCCACTGCACCAGTAAGCCTTGGTCCAAAGACGCTCAGCTTTCTTGCTTCATGGCCTGGGAAACCAACTGCATCGTTTCCTGCCCGATCTCTCCTGCTGCCATTTCTCTGCCACCGCTTCTTGCTGTCTTCAGTGTTATAGCTCTCTCTCTCTCTCTGTCTCAGTCTCTTGGTTCCAGGAGATTCTCAGCTCAGGAATCCCAGGTCCAGAGGACATGCTCTGCTTCTGGGTCTTCTTCCTTGGAGGTGGTGAGATCCACTTCTCCCACCTCTGGGTTGGCTTATTTTAAGCCTAAGCCTAGCAAGATGGCAAAACTGACCAATCCCTTCTCTAGGGGTCTATAAACCTTATTTGCATAGTCCCACCCCCACATGTGTGCCATGAACTTTATTTGCATTATTAGTGTCATGGATTGAATTGTGTCCCCCCAAAATATCTGTCAACTTGGCTAAGACATGATTCCCAGTGTATGATTGTCTACCATTTTGTCATCTGATGTGATTTTCCTATGTGTTATAAATTCTAAAACTATGATGTTAATGAGATGGATTAGTGGCAGTTATGTTGATGAGATCTACAAGGTTAGATTGTGTTTTAAGCCAACCTCTTTTGATCTCTTTTGAGATATAAAAGATAGAAGTGAGCAGAGAGACATGGGGGACCTCATACCACCAAGAAAGCAGTGCCAGGAGCAGAGCGCGTCCTGAGCGGAGAAGCTCCTAGCCCAGGGGAAGATTGATGAGAAGGACCTTCCTCCAGAGCCGACAGAGCGAGAAAGCCTTCCCCTGGAGCTGAAATCCTGAATTTCGACTTCTAGCCTACTATACTGTGAGAAAATAAATTTCTCTTTGTTAAAGCCATCCACTTGTATTTCTTTTACAGCAGCACTAGATGACTAAGACAGTTAATAAGCTATCCAATCCCCTTGGTGGGCCACAATTACCTTATTCGTATACTCTCACCCAATCACTTATCAAGACCATGGTGAGAAAGGCCATACAAAAGTGCTCCATCACACTTCCCTTTGGCAATCAGGACAGCTGTCGCCCAGGAGAGCCCTTGGAACAGATATGCTCCCTGCTGATGCAGCCCTGGGAGCAGCAATGCTCCTTGTCAGTTCAACTCCCACAGCTCTTGAACAGGACCTCAGACAGCTCTCTGCCAAACCAATTCTCTGGTGCATTTCTCTGCAATCTATGTGCAATTGATATTTTTATATGGCATGCAATAGAGATCAAGATTCACTTTTTTCACACATGGATATCTAATTTATTAGAAAAACAATCCTTTCCCCAACACGGAGGTTAATCTTAAATAATACTGTATTCTTTTCCTGGGGCTTCTGTAACAAAGCACTGCAAACTGAGTGGTTCAAAAAAAAAAAAAACAACAACAACCAGAATTTCATTCCCTCACAGTTCTGGAGGCTGGATGTGCAAATTTAAGGTGTAGGCAAGACTGTGGTCTCTCTGATGACTCTACAGGAAGATCTTTTCTTGCCTCTTCCAGCTTCTGGTGGTTCCTGGCAATTCTCGATGTTCATTGGCTTGTAGATGCATCACTCCAATCTCTGCCTCCATCTTCACATCGCCATCTCCCCTCTGTGTCTTTGTGTTTCTTCTCCATGTTTATGAGGACACCACTCATATTGGATTAGGACCCATCCTACTCCAGTATGACCTTGTGTTAATTTAACTGATAGTATTTGCAAAGACCCTATTTCTAAACAAGGTCACATTCATAGGTATGAAAGTGTCTTATCTAGTGCTGCTATAACAGAAATACCACAAGTGGATGGCTTTAACAAAGAGAAATTTATTTTCTCACAATCTAGTAGGCTAGAAGTCCAAATACAGGGTATCAGCTCCAGGGGAAGGCTTCTTCTCTCTGTTGGCTCTGGAGGAAGGTGCTTCTCATCAATCTTCCCCTGGACTAGGAGCTTCTCCATGCAGGAACCCTGGGTCCAAAGGAGACGCTCTGCTCCTGGCGCTGCTTTCTTGGTGGTATGAGGTTTTTCCCTGTCTCTCTGCTCACTTCTCTCTTTTATATCTCAAAAGAGATTGGATCAAGACACAATCCAATCTTGTAGATTGAGTCTTGCCTCATTGACATAACTGCTGCCTATCCCACCTCATTAACCTCATTGAGGTAGGATTTACAACACATAGGAAAATCACATTAGATGACAAAATGGTGGACAATCATACAATACTGAGAATCATGGCCTAGCCAAATTGATACACATATTTTGGGGGGACACAATTCAATCCATGACAGAGAGGTTAGGACTTCAGTATATCTTTTTGGAGGACACAGTTCAGTCTGTAACAGATCCCTTGTAAGTGGGTGTATGATTGGTTATACTTAGACAGAATTCAGAGAAAATTTACAAGAACGGAAGGGATTATCCATGATCCTTGAAGTATTTGGACACATATTCCTGGAAATACCTGAGTAGGCATTCTAGGAAAAAGCATAGTATAAGTCAGGACATAGAGGCATTTGTAAGAAAAATGGAAGTTAGATGTGAGATGGAAAAGGCAGTTCAAGCCCCATCCTTTGTCAGCTCACACCAGAGGTGATTGTTTAATGAGTCCTTGCGTTTTGAATGAAAAGTCCTCCAACCTAATTTTTCAGGGGGTGTCTTGATCATTTGTTCTTCTCATGCATTTTAAGATCAGCTTCTCAAACTCCTTGAAATTCCATGTTGAATTTGTCATTAAGATTGCATAGAATCCTTCATTTGCAGAGAACAAGCATCTTTGGAATATTGAGTTCCCCTATCCATGTACATGGTATATCTCTCCATTTAATTATATGTTCTTTACCATCTTTCAATAAGATCTTAAAATTTCCTTCATAGAGGTTTTTGCTTTATTCTTTTGTACTTTGTGTGATTTTTTAATATTAATGTAAATGGTATTTCTTTTTAGCACATTTCTCCTGTTGCATAGAAATTAACTTGATTTTGCTTATTTATTTTTTTATTGCGGTATACTATGCGCCAGTCACTCCTTTTATAGACAACCATATCATCTGAGAATGAAACCAGTTTTATTTCTTCTTTTGTAATTCTTAGCTTTTTGTCATTTTTCTTCCTACTGTGCTGGCTAGGAATTTTAGTTTCTAAATTTAAAAGAATGTTATCTGCTGTATTTTTAGTAGATACCTTTTATCAAGTTGACAAAATTCCCTTGTGTTCCTATTTTGTTTTGTTTTATGACTCAGTTGCAGAAGTTGAACTCTCTGTTCAAGGCACATGAGCATCATTGGTCTTTATAAGGTCTTTGTAGAGTCTTTTTTTTTAAATTAAGTAAATTACCCCCATACACCATTCAGTGGCATCACTAGGGGGGTTCAGGGGGTACGGATCACACTGGGTGATGCTGTCAGAGGGGGTGACACCAACATGACTGTCTATAAAATTTTTGTGCAATGTTTCAGCAGAAATTTATTATTTTTTGGAAAATATCCCTGTAGTTACTGATAACAACTAAAACATTTTTCGTAAGCCCTGCTTACGTGTATCAATATACCTACTCTATGCTAATTTACTTTTTGAACCTTTTGATGCGCTCTGGTCAGAGCTGTCATTGTTACCCAATTACAATGATGCTTCGAACCACATGGTTTTGTCTGCACGTGCTACAAGCATGCGTTGTTTTCATTGCTGGTGGTGTTTTTATAGTGGCTGATTTTGTCAAATTTTCTGGTATTTTAGCTAAAATATTGTGGTAATTAATATTTCTGAACCTATATTGATAACTTTTTAACAGTGAAGTGGTAATTAAAAGAAAAGAAGGAGTGAGATACAGAAATTACAATTTACCAGTAATATTAGTACAAACAGGCCATGGTGGCGGAGTGGTTAGGCATTCGGCTGCTAACTGAAAGGTCAGCAGTTCAAATCCACCAGCCACTCCTTGGAAACCCTATGGGGCAGTTCCACTCTGTCCTATAGGGTCGCTATGAATTGGTATCCACTTGATGGCAATGGGTTTGTTTTTTGGTTGGTATTAGTACAAAAAACATTACTAAGGATTCTGTGTGGTCTGGTATGGGAGGAGGTCCATGATTGGGGTGACACCATGAGTTACCACACTGGGTGACATCAACCACTGGCACCATTCCCATTCTTCTCCACACTCTGCCTGTGGTATACACACATCTGCTAATAAATTTAAAGTTACCTTTTTGTGTGATTGTGTTAATGCCACATACATAGTCTTTTATGTGAATTTTAAAGTTACAGAAATTATACTATGTTTTGTATCTAATTCCATTTTAATTTTTTCATAAACTGTACTTTTTAGATACATCCCTATAGCTCTGTGTACATTTAATCCATTCTTTCTAATTGCTGAGCAGTGTTCTATGACATTCACTATCTTTTACCTATTCCTTCTCCCTGTGATGGACATCCAGGTTTCCTCCACCCAACACAAACAGATCTGCAGTGAATGTGTATGTACACATCCTCATAGGGACTTTCATGGACATTTCTTTGGGACAGATTCCCAGGAGCAGAATTCCTTGATAATAGAATGTGCACATATTTGATTGAATACATATTGCCAGATGGTCTTCCACACGCCAAACAGCTGTGCATGAATGTTCACACATCACCACCAACATTTGCCATTGTCCAGGTGCATAAATTTTGCTTATAAAACAGATTGGTTTGATATTTTCTTGAATTTTTTTTTTAATCTGTAGACTAGAGACATATAGCTTAAATACTGTGTTCAAAAGTTCCATGGATAAGCAATGAGCATTCTGAAAAGGAAAAAATGCTATTTATAATAACATCTAAAAAATAAAATACTTAGGAAAATTTGACAAGGTGAAAGACTTATACACTGAAAACTATAAAACGTTACTAAAGAGAGTAAAGAAGACTTTAATAAATGTAAGGATATTTCATCTCCATGAATTGGAAGGCTTGATATTGTTGAGATGTCAATGCTACCCAAAGCGATCTACTGATTTGTCTTAGGTATCTTTTGCTTCTATAACAGAAGTACCACAAGTTGGTGGTTTTAATAAACAGAAATTTATTTTCTCACAGTTTAGGAGGCTAGAAGTCTGAATTCAGGGTGCTGACTCTAGGGGAAGGCTTTTTCTCTTTGCTGGCTCTGGAGGAAGGTCCTTGTTTCCTCTGAGCTTCCACTACTGGGCAATCTTCATATGGCTTGGCATCTCTTCCCCCCCATCTCTGCTCTGCTCACTTGTTTAATCTCTTTTATAAATCTCAAAAGAGATTGACCCAAGATACACCTTACACTAATTCTGCCTCATTAACATAACAAAGACAATCCCTTCCCAAATGGGATTATAACCACAGATATAGAGGTTAGGATTTACAACACATATTTCTGGGGGACACAGTTCAATCCATAACATTTCACCCTTTGCCCCCCCCAATTCGTGTCCTTGGTACATGCAAAACACATTCACCTCATCACATCACCCCAAAAGTTTTAAATCCACTTCAAGTCCAAAATCCAATCTTCTTAATCATCTAAATCAAATATGAGTGAGACTTTAGGCATATTCTGGCCCTGGTGGCACAGTGGTTAGGTGTTTGGCTGCTAACCAAAATGTCGGCAGTTCAAATCCACCAGCTACTCCTTGGAAACCCTATGGGGCAGTTCTATTCTGTCCTATAGGGTCACTATGAGTCGGAGTTGATTTGGTTTGGTTTATCCTGGGGCAAAATTCTTCTTCGTCTGTGAACCTGTGAAATCTAGAATACAAGTTATCTGTTTCCAAAGTACAATGACAAAACAGGCACAATTAGACATTTCCATTACAAAAGGGAGAAATTAGAGGGAAAAAAGTGATAATAGGCATCAAGCAAGTCCAAAGCCCAGCAGAACAAATTACACTAGCTCTCAAGGCTTGAAAATAATCCTCTATTCTCTGAGACCATCTGGTCAATGGCCCTGTCCTCCAGACTCTGGTTGTTGGCCACGCTCTCTAGATTATAGGTGGAGGACCTTCAGTTCCAACCCTGCTGAAGATGACAACTTTTCTTCCTCAGCTTTAGTCGGTCCCATTCTCCTAGTCCATCTGAGTGGTCATCCCACCCCCTCGACCCCAGCAGGCCCCATTCTTCTGCCCCTTGGACATGGCAGCCCCGCCCCTTCAGGAAGGACTGAGTAAGTGCCCTCATATCTTCAGGAAATGCAGGGAAGGGCACTGGGGGCACATAAGGGAGGTGAGAGACACGGTGGTGCATTCCCAGTGTGGAGGTGACATCTCAAAGTGACTTTCTCCACCAGGAGCTCCGTGGGGTCACTGTTCTCAGACCACGGATGGAGGATTCCCTGCCAGGAGGATAGTGGGGGCAGCTGTAGTTTCCTGGGGTCCCACATTGGACAGGATGAAATCAGCTATGCAGCTGTCCAACACACACCAGCTAGAGAGCACCACGTCTCTGGCTCACAGGAGCTCAAATTTCATCTCTGTGAGCAGGCTCATGCACTGCAGCGTTGCGTCTGTACCCAGAATCACAGTGTTGCTCCACATGGAGCCGAGCAAGGGCTTCGGCAGCAGACCTGGAGGACAGGCAGGACAGCATGCACTGCTGGGCTCAACTGCGGGCCTGAGGGTCTCGGGCCACAAAGGAGGAACTTGTGACATGCAAGGTCTAGCCCCAAATTCAGTGTCAGGAAATGTCCAGTATGATCCCACCTCTGATACTTTCCCAGGTGGACAGGAAAGAAGTATGAGGAGGATTGATGGCATGATGGTAGACTGAGGTACTGCATCGACCACCTAGAGTTTTACGCCAATTTAATTTAAAGAAAATAAAAAAATCAGGTCCTCAGTCACATGAACCACAATAAAGTGCTCAACAGCCACATGTGCCCAGTGTCTACCATGTTGGTCAGCACAGATATAGAACATTACCATCATTCCAGAAAGTTCTACTGGACAGTGCTGAGTTCCATATCAAGTATCTCCACAGGTCCCATGCTTGCTCTGACTGTTGTCCCAGCTCCAAACCCACCTCTCCTGCTTCCCCACCTGGTTAGCTTACCCTCTACACCAAGCTCCAGGGCCTCACTGAGCCCAGACCCGGAGCTCCCATTCCCAGTCCCCAAATACAGGCAGCTGTGGATCCCCGTCTGAGCTCACCACCTGCAAGGGTTGCTGCACATCCTCCTTGAGCAGCATAAATGTGGCTCCAGCCAGGGATTCTGGCACCACAGGACCACGTTGCTGCCTATGTCAGATTCAGGTCTTTGGACGCCAAGGACAGCGTGGCCTTGGGGAGAGACCCTGGGGAGGGGGAGACTCAGGGATTTAGCCATTAGATGGTGTTTGGGCCCTGCCAGAATCGACCTTCGTCCTACCTCAGTGTTATGGATTGAATTGTGTTCCCCCTGACCCTACATGTTGTAAATCCTAACCTCTATGGCTGTGGTCATAATCCAGTTTGGGAACGGGTTGTCTTTTTTATGTTAATGAGGCAGGTTTAGTATGAGGTATGTCTTAAGTCAATCTCTTTTGATATATTAAAAAAAACCATTGCCGTTGAGTCGATTCCAACTCACAATGACCCTATAGGACACTGTAGAACCGTCCCATTGGGTTTCCAAGGAGCAGCTGGTGGATTCCAACTGCAATGTTTTGGTTAGCAGCCATAGCTCTTAACTACTGTGCCACCAGGCCTCCATTTTTTTTTATATATAAAAGAGATTAAACAAGCAAGGAAGCAAACAGATATGGATGACGGTAGATGCCAAGCCACGTGGATATCCCCAAGTGTCTTAGTTATCTAGTGCTGTTCTAACAGAAATACCACGAGTGGATGGATGGCTTTAACAAAGAGAAGTTTATTCTCCCACAGTCCAGTAGGCTACAAGTCCAAATTCAGGGCATCAGCTCCAGGAGAAGATGTTTTCTCTTTGTCGGCTCTGGAGGAAGGTCCTTGTGATGCATCAGTCTTCCTTTGGTCTGGGAGCTTCTCTGCGCAGCAACCTCAGGTCCAAAGGACGCGCTCTGCTCCTAGCACTGCTTTCTTGGTGGTATGAGGTTCCCATGTGTCTCTGCTTGCTTCTCTCTTTTATATCTCAAAAGAGATTGCATTAAGACATTATCGAATCTTGTGAACCTCATCACAGTGATAGAATTTACAACACATAAGGAGATCACATATAATCTCATCATAGTGTTAGAGTTTACAACACATAAAGAAATCACATCAGATAACACAATCATACAATACTGGGAATCATGACCTAGCCAAGTTGCTACACACATTTTTTGGGGGACACAATTCGATCCATGACACCAAGGAACTAGAAAACAGAAACTGAAGAGTTAACAGCCCTCCTCCAGAGCCAGCAGAGAGAGGAAAAGCCTTCCCCTAGAGCCAACGCCCTGAATTTGGACATCTAGCCTCCTAAACTGTGAGAATATAAATTTCCGTTTGTTAAAGCCATCCACTTGTGGTATTTCTGTTATAGCAGCACTACATAACTAAAACAGAATTTGGTACCAAGAATGGGGTGCTACTCTAACATATACCTAAAACATGGAAGTGGTTTTGGAATTGGGTAATGGGCAGAGGCTGGAAGAGTTTTAAGATGCCTAATAGTAAAATCCTAGATTGCCTTGAAGAAACTTTTGGTAGAATTATGGACGTGAGAAGAGCTATAGAGAAAGTCTCTATTGGCTTAGAGAATACATATGGCGCCAGCAACAGAATGTTGCTAGAAATGTGGAGGTTAAATGTGCTTCTGGTGAGGCTTTAAAAGGAAATGACGAACATGTGATTGGACAATGGAGGAAGGGCGATACTTTTTATGCAGTGGCAAAGAACATGTCTTAATTATGTTCAAATGTTTTGTGGAAGGTAGAACCTGCAAGTGATGAACTTGGCTATCTGGTTGATGAGATTTCTAAGCAAGATCTTAAAGGGGCCATGTGGTTTCTCCTTGCCCCTTATAATAATAAAATGTGAGAGGAAAGAGATGCACTTAAAAATGAACCGTGCAAGATAAAAACAAAACTTAAAGATTTGGAAAATTCTGTTGTACAACCTACAGACACCTGTTCTAAAATTTCACCAAGGACATGACTACACAACCTTTTGCTAAAGAGATTAAGTCTGTGACAGATGAATCTAACCAACTACCACAACAGAAAACCCATCAGTTTAGACTGAAGGGGACAGAGATAGGACAAAAGGTAGGAAAGCTGTCTGCCTCTTGGAATTTTACAAGTAGGAAACAAGCCAAAGGAGCTACATCTGTTGTCCTCCAAGGAAAGAAAAGAACCATCCCTGGAGCAGTTTGGAGATCAGCAGAATTGTTGGAACGAGCACTAGAAGCAGAACTGCACTAGTCTTAAAGGGTAAGGCCACAGCCTTTGGGGTCTCAAAGGGTAGAGCCCCAGCATCTTAGGTTTCAAAGAGTCAGAATTTCACCAACTTGGTTCTGGAGTGTGGGGCTGCCATTCATTTTGGCCAAAAGGATGGGCCTGCTGCCCAAAGCTGAGGGAGCAGGGCTGCCATGCCCAAGTGATGGAAGAATGCGGCCTGCCGGGGCTGAGCATGTGGGGTCACCACTCTGATGGACTGGGAGAATGGAATCGCCCAAAACTGAGGGAGCAGAATTGCCATCCCAGTGGGTCTGGAAGTAGAGGCTGAAGCCCAGGGCTGAGAGGCCTCCACACAGAATCCAGAGAGTGTGGCCAACACCCAGACTATGGAGGGCAGAGCCATTGCCCAGATGGTCTCAGAGAACAGAGGATTATTTTCAATTGAGAATATATTGAGAGCTAATGTAGCTTGTTCTGCTGGGTTTTGGACTTGCCTGGTGCCCATTATCCCTTCTTTCCCTCTAATTTCTAACATTTGTAATGGAAATAGCTACCTTGTGCCTGTTTCCACCATTGTGCTTCGGAAACAAATTACTCATAGTCTAGATTTCACAGGTTCACAGATGAAGAAGAATTTTGCCCCAGGAGGGAAGACGCCTAAAGTCTCACCCATATTTGATCTAGGTGATTCAGATGATGAGATTTTGGATTTGGAGTGGATTTAAGACTTTTGGGGTGATGTGATAGGGTGAACGTGTTTTGCGTGTGGCAAGGACATGAATTTTGGGGGGCCAAAAGGTGGAATGTTATGGATTGAATTGTGTCCCCCAGAAACATGTGTTGTAATCCTAACCTCTATAGCTGTGGTTATAATCACATTTGGGAATGAATTGTCTTTGTTATAGTGAGGCAAGATTAGTGTAGGGTGTGTCCTGAGTCAATCTCTTTTGAGATGTAATAGAGATTAAACAAGCAAAGGAGCAAGCACAGATGGGGGAAGATAGATGCCAGGCCACAAGGAGATCTGCAAGGAACCAGGAAACAAAAGCTGAAGAGACAAGGACCCTCACCCAGAGAGGACAGAGAGAGACAGAGAAAGCCTTCCCCTAGAGCTGGTGTCTTGAATTCAGACTTCTAGCTTCCTAAACTTTAAGAAAATGAATTTTTGTTTGTTAAAGCCATTTACCTGTGGTATGTCTGTTATAGCAGCACTAGATAACTAAGACACCCAGGTATAAGGACCTTTGCGATCACGGTTGGCACATGGGAAGTGTAATCATTATCGAGTAACCTGGGTCACTGTAACCAGGGGGTGATGGAGACAGAGTTAACACATAAATTTACATCCAGGTGAGGGAGTTTCCTAAAGGCCGATTTGGATATGTACAAGGCAGTTATGGGAAAGTAGACAGCCAGGCCTAATCTGGGTGTTGTAGGGCATACAGTGAACAAGACAGAAAGACATCTCTGTCCTTAGGAAGCTGGACAGAGGATAAAGTCTTCGTCAGCCCCTCCCAGAGGCTCCCTGTGGCCCTTTGGGACCCACATAGGCAGGATAGACCCCATGGTCTCCCCAGCTGGCTCCCTTCAGGAACTGGGCACCTGGAATCTGTGTTCCCCATACGTCCTGCAGCCTGAGGTCCAGGGTGGGCTCTGCTGAGAAAGTACCTGCATGGTGTGTGGTCAGGGGTCTCCTGTGTACCCCATGCAACTCCAGACCCCTGAGCACCCTCCAAACATTTTTCATTCACCCCGACATTGCAAGCTTTCACAAACCTTATGCAGGTCAGTTATATTCCCTTGGACCCCAATGCATCTCCACCAGGTACATGAAACCCTCATTTCTCAAAGTTCCAATTCAACATGCATGAGCAGGACAAGCTCCGGGAGCTCAGGGATCATGGAAACACCCAGCACCAGGACCAAATTCATGTCCTGAGACTTTAGCACCCACTCTGAGGCTGTTGTCTGACCCCCGACACCTGTCGCCTCACCACTCCCCCATCCCAGAATCCATGCTGAGCCACTCCCACCTCCGCAATCTCATTCTGGTTTCCATTTTCCCTCCGGTCTGCGCTGCAATTACAGAATCACCCAATACGAGGGTTCCATGTGGTGAGATCTGTGTTGTCCCTCAGCCAGCTGGCCGGCTCAGAGCCAGAGCATGGCTCAAGTCCAGGCTTCTCCAGTCTCTCCTGGGTGCAGGGCACATGGTGGATCCCACCCCACCACTCACTGTCGCTCACCAAGAGCTCCAATGGGCTGCTGTCCCTGGACCAGTTAGAATAGATGCTTCTGCTTCTATAGCAGCAGGTGAACTGGCCTCTCTCCTGAACAATGGCTGTGAACAAGGCTGACGAGGGACTTGACTTAAAATTTGATTTACTCAACACTATTTCTCCTGCCTTCAGCACTATAAATATCACATTTGAGAAGTCTGCTGAGCACCACAGGGTCACCAGAGACCCTGGTTTGCAGACTACACCGGGGCTCCCGTTGTGAATCGTGGATACAGGGAAGAATTTTACAAGGACAAGCTAGGCATCAGGCCTTAGTCACCCTCTCTGCCCTTTGTCCTGGACTCTTTCCCTCTCCCAACACTTCCCAGAGAACGCCTCTCAGCTGAACCTACGTTGTGGCTCTTCCCTATATTTGGTGTCCCCTCCATCCTAATCCAAGCCTCCTGGCCTTTGCTTTGAATTGCAACCTCCTAGAAGGCCATGCTCACCCAGCTCCTCAATGGTCACTATCTAACTGAGCTCCGAGCGGGCTCTGAGGGAAAGGTCTCGTAGCTGCAGCTGTAGCTCCCAGATTGGAGAATAGGGAAGACAGCACTGGTGCCTGATCCATTCCATGTCTTCGCCAACGGGAGGTCCTCCTCCTTCCTTAGCACAAAGATCTCTCCACTCAGGGATCCTTAGCAAACCAGCTTGGTCATTTCACCTGGGGTCAGCCAGGGGCCAAGTAGAGCTGAGCAGGAGGGTGGGGGAAGGGAGCCTGCAGGGGAGGAGTTAGTGGTGACCATCAAGCCGCCATCACCAACTTCTCCCTCATCCAGGTCCATGGGGAAAACGTGAGAATGAGCCACCCTCTTCCTTACATTATGACCTGGTTCAGTGACCCCTTATCCCTGGACACACCAACTGGTTAGCGATTGAGGACTTGGAGAGAGGAGGGAGGAGGGAATGAAGGAAAGAAGTATTTGGAATGAGGGGAAGGAGAGGGAGCTAGAGAGAGGAAACAGGTAAAATGTGAGTGCTCTGGGTTGAAGGGTGGCCTCCAAAATCCATCGACCTGGAATTTCAGATGTGACCTTCTTTGGAAATAGGGTCTTTGCAGAAGTAATTAGCCAAGTTACCCCCAGCCATCTGTCAGAAGTCGTACTGTGGGGGTTTTTGTGTTGCTGTGATGTTGGAAGCTATGCCACTAGTATTCAAACATCAGCAGTGTCACCAGTTATGGACAAGTTTCAGCTGAGCTTCCAGACTGACTAGGAAGAAAGAGCTGGTGGTCTACTTCCATGGTAGAAGTTCCCTCAGCAGTGGAAGAAGAGTGACTCTGGCTGGGGTGCTGGGCAGAAGTTGAGGGCCTCTGCAGGGTTGTTTGTCTGCTGTGTCAAAGGGCTGGGCCTCAGAGGGAAGTGACCCTGAGGAGGTGTGATCATTAAGGTTGTGTGTCAACTTGGCTGGGCTGTGATTCTCAGTTGTTCGTCAGTTATGATGTAGTTTGGCAGTCATATAATTATGTGATCACCTCCATGATGAGATCTGATAAAACGTGATCACCTCCATGATGGGATCTGCTGTGAGTGGCCAATCAGTTGAAAGGGAGTTTCTTTGGTGGTGCGGCCTGCATCCAGTATAGGTGGACTTTCTGACAAGGCTTGTGGGCATTTGTTCACTCTGGATCCTGCAACCGGATCTTGGGAATTGAACTAGCAGCTTACCTGCTGTCTTGCCTGCCAGTCTTGAATTCGCCAGCCCCTGCAGCTATGTGAGTCAGGAGAAGCCTCCAGCCTGACCCACGGACTTGGGGTTTTTCAGCCTCTACAACTGCGTGAGTCATTTCCTTGCTATAAATTTCTCTCTATATATATTTATATGCTTTATTGGTTTTGCTTCTCTAGAGAACCCAGCCTAAGACAGAAAGTGAGGCAGCGTTAGCCCCCAGGGCTCACTTCCTATGCATATTCCACGTGGGCTATTGCCTGGACTCCACCTTCTCTGCCCTCCATTTGCACCGTGTCACTGGGAGGTCCTCTCTACTCTCGTGTCTGGCTGCTAACCCTTTGTTAGCTCAATGCTGGACAAGGCGGACCTCACTTATCTTGAAACACCTGTAGTTGGTTGAATAACGGACCCCATGATGTCCATGTCCTAATCCCAGAAACCTGTGAATACCTTACCTCGTATGGCAGAAGAATCTTGCAGATGTGATGAAGTTAAGGATTTTGAATTGGGGAGATGATCCTGAATTATCCAGGTGGGCCCAATCACAAGGGAGGCAGGAGGTCAGAGTGGCTAGTCAGAAATGTGAGGACAGAGGCAAGAGGTTGGAATGACATGAGGAAGTGGTCATGAGCCCAAGAATGCAGATGTTTTCTGGAAACTGAAAAGGGCAAGGAAGTGGATTCTTCTAGAGCCTCCAGAAGGATCCAGCCCTAGCCTTTCTCACTTAACAGCTTCACCTCATGGCACCCCCTGCTAGCAGTATCAGTTTTGTTTTATTTGTTGTTAGGTGCTGTCGAGTTGGTTCCGACTCATAGCAACCCTACGTACAACAGAATGAAACACTGCCTGGTCCTGTGCCATTCTCACAATCATTTCTATGTTTGAGCCCATTGTAGCAGCCACTGTGTCAATCCATCTTGTTGAGGGTCTTCCTCTTTTTTGCTGACCCTTTGCCTGACCAAGCATGATGTCCTCCTCCTTATAACATTTCCAAAGTACATGAGACGAAGTCTCGCCATCATCCCTTCAAAGGAGCATTCTGGCTGCACTTCTTCCAAGACAGATTTGTTTGTTCTTCTGGCAGTCCATGGTATATTCAATATTCTTCGCCAACACCATAATTCAAAGGCATCAATTCTTCTTTGGTCTTCCTTATTCATTGTCCAGCTTTCACATGCATATGAGGCGATTGAAAACACCATGGCTTGGGTCAGGCGCACCTTAGTCCTCAAAGTGACATCTTTTGTTTTTAACATTTTAAAAAGGTCTTTTGCAGTAGATTTGCCCAATGCAATACATCATTTGATGCCTGGACTGCTGCTTCCATGGGCATTGATTGTAGATCCAAGTAAAATGAAATCCTTGAAAACTTCAACCTTTTCACTGTTTATCATGATGTTGCTTATTGGTATAGTTGTAAGGATTTTGTTTCCTTTATGTTGAAGTGTAAGAGGAAAGAATTATTATTCTAAGAGGTAGATATTATTATTACCCTATGGTACAGATGGAGGCACTGAAGTACAATGAGTTATGTCTTGTTTGTCCAAGTTTGCCCAGTAGGTAAGTGGCAGAAGCCAAATTGGAAACTGGCCTGTCTGGCTCCAGAATACAGGCTGGTAACCACTGCACTGTACCACCCACATACTCTCCAGAACATCTGGGCAACATGATGTTGCTTATTGGTCTAGTTGTGAGGATTTTTGTTTTCTTTATGTTGAGGTGTAATTCATACTGAAGGCTGTAGTCTTTGATCTTCATCAGTATATGCTTCAAGTCCTCTTTACTTTCAGCAAGTAAGGTTGTGTCATCTGCATACCACAGCTTGTTAATGAGTTTTCCTCCAATCTTGATGCCATGTTCTTCTTCATATATTCCACACCCAACTTTCTGCATGTCATTCTTTCATTCAATGCATATTTTTGAACACCTCCAATTGACCAGTTATTTTATCCATTGGAGATAAATCAATGAGAAAAACAGACACAAGTCCTCCCTCAGGACTCTTTCTTCCCTTGGAGGCTAGGTAGCCCCTTCCTTCTTCTGATCCTTCAATTCTCAGCTTAAATTCCACTTCCTAGGACAAAGCTCTCCTGATGATCCTATTTCAGTAATTTCCACCCCCACCCCAACTGCTCATTGCCTCACTTTACTTATTTCTTAATCTGCACTTGGGGTTTAATGATCTACAGTAATCATCTTGAAATTCATAACAAATTTACCTTTGGAGTTTTGTTTTATAAGTGAAGTCTGATAAGACACATTATATTCAAGCTCTTCAAAGCTAAACATAAAGAGGGAATCTTGAAAGCAGCAAGAGAGAAGCAAATTTTAACATATAAAGAATTCTCAATAAGATTAAGTGCTGATTTTTTCTTAGAAACCTTGGAGGCCAGAAGACAGTAGAATGACATATTTAAAATGGTGAAAGAAAAGGACTGCCAACCAAGAAACCTATATCTGGGAAAACCATCCCTCAAGAATGGGAGCAAAATTAAGACATCCCAGATAAATAGAAGTGAGAGAGTCTGTAACCACTAGACCTACCCTACAAGAAATGCTAAAGAGAGTCATTCAGACGGGAAAGAAAGGACACTAGACAGTAACTCAAAGTCATACCTAGAAAAAAAAAAGATTTCCAGTAAAGTTAATTTTATTGCAAGTTTATGGACCAAGTCATCAAGAAGATATAACATTATCAATATATATGCACTTAACATCAGAGCCCCAAAGTATATAAAGCCAACAGTGACAGACTTCAAGGGAGAAACAGACAGTTCTAATGATAATAGTTGAAGACTCTAATACACCACTTTCAATAATGGACAGAACATCTAGAAAGAATGTCAATAAAGAAATAGAGGATTTGAACAACACTATAAACCAGCTAAACTTAACAGACATATGTAGAATACTCCACCCAAAAATATACATTCTTCTCCAGCGCACATGGATCATTCTCCAGGATATATCACATATTAGGTCTCAATAAATTTGAAAAGATTGTAATTATACAATACTCTGACCACAATGGAGGGAAATTATAAATTAATAACAGAAAGAAAACTGTAAAATACATAAATATGTGGAAATTAAACAACAACACATTATTAAACAACCAATGGGTCAAGGAAGAAATCAAGAGAGAATTCAGAAAATACCTAAAGTCTAATGAAAATGAAAGCACAACATAGCAAAACTTATGCAAAGGCAGGAAATTTATAGCAGTAAATGCCTACATGAAAAAATAGAAGGATCTCAAATCAACAGCCTAACTTTACAAATTGGGGAACTAGGAAAAAAAAAAAAAGAGTAAACAAAGCTCAAAGCTACCACAAGTAAGCAGATAACAAAAATTGGAGCAGAGATCAATGAAATAGAGACTAGAAAAACAATAATCAATAAAACAAGTTCATTTTTTGAAAAAATCAATAAAATTGGCAAATCTTTAGTTAGACTGATAAAGAAAAAGAGAAGATGAAAATATCTAAAATGAAATGAAAGTGGGAACATTACAACTGACCCTATAGAAATAAAAAAAGATCATAGAGAATACTAGGAACAATTGTACACCAACAAATTAGATAACCTAGATGAAACGGACAAATTCCTAGAAACACATAAACTTTCTACATTGACTCAAGAGGAAATAGAGATCTCATCAAACCCATACCAAGTAAAGAGATTGAATCGGTAATCAATAACCTTTCCCAAAAGAAAAGTCCTGCATCATATCACTAGGGAATCCTACCAAACATTTATAGAAGTAGTGACCCCAATCCTTCTTAAACTTTTCCAAAAAAATCAAAGAGGAGGGAGCATTTCTTCATTCATTCTATGAGGGTAGCATTACTCTGATACCAAAGCCAAAAATAACACAAGACCAATATTCCTTATGAATAAAGATGCAAAAAATCCTCAACAAAATACTTGAAATTGAATCCAAAAGCTTATTAAAAAGATTACACACCGTGACCACGTGGGATTTATCCCAGCAATGTAAGGGTGGTTCAGTGTTAATAGAACAAAGGAAAAGAACCGCACGGTGATCTCAATCCAGGCAGAGAAGGCATCTGACAAAATCCAATACCCTTTCATGATAAAAACACTTAACAAGCTAGGAATAGAAGGGAAATTCCTCAGACTAATAAAGGGTGTTTATGAAAAACCTACAGCTAACATCATACTTGATGGAGAAAGACTGAGAGTTTCCTCTTAAGATCAGGAACAAGACAAGGATGCCCACTCTCACCACGGCTATTCAATATTGTACTGGAAGTCTTAACCAGAGCAATTAGGCAGAAAAAAAAGAAGAAGAAGAAAGAAAGAAAATATATCCAAATTGAGAAGGAAGAAGTAAAACTATCCACCTTTCACAGATGTTATGATACTATGTATAGAAATGCCCAAAGAAACTATAAGAAAGCTACTAGAGCTAATAAATGAATTTAGCAAAGTGATAGGGTACAAGGTCAACCCATACAAATCAGTCGGGTTTCTATGCATTAGCAATGAGCATTCTGAAAAGGAAATTAAGGAAACCATTCCGTTTAAAATAGTATCAAAAAGAATATAATAAACCATAAACCATTGCTGTCGAGTCAATTCTGACTCCTAGTGACCCTTTAGGACAGAGTAGAACTGCTCCATGGGGTTTCCAAGGCTGTAAATTCTTATGGAAACAGACTGCCACATCATTCTCCTGCAAAAGAATAAAATACGTAGGAGTAAATTTAACCAAGGAAGTGAAAGACTTGAACATGAAAACTATGAAACATTACTGAAATAAATTTTAGAAGACTTAAATAAATGGAGGGATATTCCTTGTTCATGAATTGGAAGACAATATTGTAAAGATGTCGTTACTAACCAAAACATTCTCTAGATTCAGCACGAAACTAAAAACCAAATCAGTTGCCATCAAGTTGATTCTAACTCATGGCGACCCCATGTAGGTCAGAGTAGAACTGCTCCATACTGTTTCCAAGGCTATGATCTTTTGGAAGCAGAGCACCAAGCCTTTCTTCCAAGGTGCCTCTGGGTGGGTTCAAACCACCAATCTTTTGGCTAGTAACCGAGTGTTTACCCATTTGTACCACCCAGGGACTCTGAAAGCACACTGTAGGTACTTATTGAGGAGTCCTTGGATGGTGTAGCCAGCTAATGAACCTGACTGTTAACTGAAAGGTTGGAAGTTTGAGTCCACCCAGGGGTGCCTTGGAAGAAAGGCCTGGTGATCTAATTCCAAAAATCAGCCATTGAAAATCCCATGGAGCAGTTCTACTCTGACACACATGGGGTCGCCATGAGCCAGTGATGACTCAATGGCAGCTGGTTTTAGGTACTTAATGAAGCTGAATTCCTTTCCCGAGGTGGGGCAGGGGCCTGGGGCACAAGAAAGGACCGGCAAGGAGAATCGGAATGGGCAGCCGAGGTCTCCCTGGGAACCCTCTCCTCATTAGCTCCCCTGCAAGTTCCCAGTCCCCAGGACCTATCAGGACCCACATGTAGTGATGCTTCCTGATGAATATCAATTTCTCGGTCCACCACCACTCTTGCTCAAGACTCTTTCCTGGACCCTTATCTGTTCCAAAATTCACTGGTCAGTTTCCTGTCATATGCCCCCTAACCTCGATCTGGGCTCTAGGTGTCAACTGCCCGGGAGATAGACTGCACTTTTTTGGTCTGACTCTCACCCTTGGACTCTGGAGAAGGTGACACATGGCTGGAATTTGTCAGGAGGGTCCTCAAGAAGCTCAGAGGGTGGGACTGTCAGGAGTGAGGGGAGTTGAGACATAGCTGGGGTATACGAATTAAAAAAAAAAAGTTGCCTCCAAGTCAATTCCAACTCATGGTGACCCCACGTGCTTCAGAGTAGAACTGTGCTCCATAGGCTTTTCAAGGCTGTAACCTTTTGGAAGCAGACGGCCAGGCCTTTCTTCTGAGGCATCTCTGGGTAGGTTGGAACCACCAACGTTTCTGTTAGTAGTTGAGCTCTTAACCAATTGCACCATCCATGGATATACAAATAGGAGGTAGCCAAAGAGACTAAACCTTCTGGGAGACATCCTTTAGTTGAAGAAGTTTCTCATGCCACTGGATGTCAGCTTCATCAGGGCAAGGAGCTTTGACTATTTCCATCATTGCTGTATGCCCCATGCTTAGGAGAGTGTCTGGCATACAGTAAGGGCTCAGTGCATATTTTTAGACTAAATTAATGAATCCATCTTCTGAGTGACAAGGGAGAGATTCTCCTCCTCAATCAATCATTCATCCATTATTTGCTGAGTGCCTACTATGTGCTTGGGGCTGGTGAACGAGCCAGACACTGGCCTTACCTTTATGGAGCTCAGAGTCTAGTGGGGGAGGTGGATGTGAATCAAATAATCCAACATGGGTAAAACTGGTACCTGTGACAACCTCGTGGTGGGAGAGAAGCTTCTATAAGAGGGTCTTCCGTAGCCGGGGTGGTCGGGGAAGGCTTAGTACTTAGAGGAAGTGAGATTTGCAGTGAGATCTCAAGGACCAGTTTTAAAAAAAAAAAGAGAGAGAGGAAAGGAAGGATGTTCCAGGCTAAAGGAACAGTACGTGCAATGGTCCTATAGTGGAAGAACATGGTGACCTTCAGTGATGGAGACAAGGGCAGGGAGGCTGAAGTGCAATAAGCAAAGGAAAGTGAGGTGCAAGACGTCTCTGGAGACATTGGCAGACTCCCATCACTCAAGCCTTGCAAGCTGTATTGAGGGGACTTGTATTTATCCCAAGCACAATGAGGAGCAACAGAAGGGTTTTCAGATTTGAACTTTTGAAAGATCATTCTGGCTGTGGCATGGTGAATGACTTGTAGGAAGCAAGTATAAAAGCTGGGATGCTGGGCTCTTGGAAGAGGGGACTCTGGAGGCAGGGAGAAGTGGACAGCTGCAAGAGACTTTATGGAGGCAAAACTGAAAGGGTTTTGTGATGAACTGGAGGTGGGAGCAGAAGGAGAGGGGGGTATTCAAGGATTCTGTTACTTCTATCTAAGATGACCAAACCGAGAGGCTCAGAGAGGAGAAAAGCTCCTTGGCCAAGATCACACAGTCAGCGTCTGAACTAGAATTTCAACCCAGGTCTGTTTGAAGTCTAAGCTCATGCTCTTTCTCCAACATCAGACGTCACTTCTTTGTCTACATTCACTCTCCTGGTTTGTCACTTCTGTTCAATATTGGTGTTCAATATTATTATCTGTTAGAATAAATTCCTCCCAGGGATTTGCTGGGTTAAAGGGACTTTTCGATGTTACTATAGACTGCTACAGGAGCCCCTGGCTGGTGAAAATGGTTAAGCACTTGCCTACTAATCTAAATGAAAGGTTGGAGGTTCGAGTCTACCTAGAGGTACCTCAGAAGAAAGACCTGGTGATCTGCTTCTGAAAAATCAGCCACTGAGAACCCTACGGAGCACAGTTCTGCTCTGACACACATGGGGCTGCCATGAGTTGGAGTGGTTCCACCAGCAACTGGCGAACTGGTGTACGTTGCCGTCCACCAGGGCGAGGAGCCCTGGTGGCACAATGGTTAAGCGTTTGGCTGCTAATTGAAAGGTTTGAAACCGCTCAGCTGCTCTGCAGGGGAAAGACCTGGCGATCTGCTGTGCTCCTCTAAAGATTACAGCCTAGAAACCCTATGAGGCAGTTCTACTCTGTCATACGGGGTCACTATGAGTCGAAAATCGACCCGACGGCACCTAACAGCAACAAATACCGGGCTGAATCCATTTCTCCCCCCTTGGGAGGGCTCTTTCCCCTGGCTTCGCCAACACAGCCACACTGAGGTGTCAGTCTCTTTGATCTTTGCCTTCTCAGAGGAGAAAAGTGGTATCCCAGGGAGGTTTCTAATTTGCATTGATTTTATAATGAATCAGGTTAAGCATTCTTGTGAGGAGACGGTGTGGTTTTTAGAGATGGCTGCCAGATTCTCCTTGGGGAGACTTTGGTCTTTCTTTGGTTGGGGAGAGCACTACGGTGTTTGGTTGGGGAGAGTGTGCAGCTTCTCAGCAGGATGCAGTGAGAGGATTTGATGTGTTGGTTTGCGCCAAGAGACTACTAACCTAGCCATCCGCTTCCGTAAATTTCACAGCCAAGAAAACCCTATGAAAAAGTTCTACTCTAATACACTCGGGGTTGCCATGAGTCAAGTTGACTCTATGGCAACAGGTTTGGTTTTGATTTTTTGGGGAGGCAGCCTCTGTGAGGGAGGGTTGTGGAGACTGTTCTAAGCCTCAGATTTCTACTCTATAAAATAGTGTTTAAAAATCCTTATCTAATAAGACCGTATGAGAACCAAAGAAGGAGATTTATTTGTTCATTCATCAAATTAAAAAAAAAAAAAATTAGTTGCCCTTGAGTTGATTACAACTCATGGCAACCCCACGTGGATCAAAGTAGAACTGTGCTCCATGGGGTTTTCAATGGTTGATTTTTTTCAGAAGTAGATTGCCAGACCTTTCTTCTGAGGTGCCTCTGGGTGGATTTGAACCACCAACCTTTCAGTGAGCAGCCGAGCACATGAACCGTTTGCATCACAGGTATAGATCCTATACTGTGACCAGGTCGTGTCCAGATCTATGTACGTTCTGAGCTCACAAAATCAGCATCTCAACCCTATGAGAAAGGTACCACGATTATTTCCATTGCACAGATGAGGAAAGCAGAGGCTTAGGGAGGTGAAGTCACTTACCAAAGTCACTCAGCAAGTAAGTGGTAGGACTTCAATGGGCTGATTGCACTAATCCATTCCATCATAGTATGGAGCACTTTCCAAATGAAAATCAGTGTTCTAGACACTGGAGAAAGTAAGGCAACAAGCGAAAAATGCTACATTGGAGAGACTGACTTCCTAGTGGGCGGGCTGACATTCCAGGGGGAGGGGCTGACGCTCAATAGGGTGGTGCTGGCATTCTAGGAGGAGGGGCTGTCTTCCGCGCACCTCTGGGTGGGTTCAACCACCAACCTTTCGGCTGCTAAAACCCATTGTGGTTGTGTGGGTTCTGACTCACAGCAGCCCTGTAGGACAGAGTAGAATTGCCCCCAAAGGGTCTCCAAAGATGTAAATCTTAACAGAAGCAGACTGCCACATCTTTCTCCAGCAGTGCGACAAGTGGGTCGGCACTGCCGACTTTTGGGTTAGCAGCTGAATGCCTTAAACACTGCACCACCAGCGTTAAACCCATTAAACCCGTTGCTGTCTAGTCCATTCCGACTCTGCGACCCTACAGGACTACTAAACCCCTTGCTGTCCAGTCGATTCCCAAGCGACCCTATAAGACAGAGTAGAACCATCCTATAGGGTTTCCAAGGAGCGGCTGGTGGATTCAAACTGCCAACCTTTTGGTTAGCAGGCGAGTTCTTAACCACTGAGCAACCAGGGCTCCGTAGGACTACTAGTCCGGCCCTTAACGTTTTGTGCCACCCAGGGACTCCATTCTAGGTGGAGGGGCTGACGTTCTAGAAGGGGCTGACCTTCAATGGGGAGTGGTGACATCTCACAGGAAGAGGTTAATCTGGAGGGGGCTAACATTCTAGGGGGAGGGGATGACAGTCTACAAAAACCCGTTGCTGTCGAGTCGATTCCGATTCCGACAGAGTAGAACTGCCCCATTGGGTTTCCAGGTAGCGGCTGGTGGATTTGAACTGCTGATCTTCTAGTTAGCAGCCAAGCTCTTAACCACTGGGCCAGCAGTCAAGTGCTTAACCATTGCACTATCAGGGCTTTCACTCATTGGGGAGGGGCGGACATTCCAGGGGAGCAGTTGACACTCTTGGGGACAGGCTGGCATCCTAGGGGGAGGGGGCTGACACTCAGTGGGAGAGGGATTGACATTTTCCAGCCTTCAGAGCCCAGAACGTCCCCGTCAGCACCATACTCTGTCCCGCCGAGTAGTTGCTAAGTACAGCGTAGGCACACATCTCTGCTGGCCCGTGGGGGTTCAAGCGCGCCTGACGCGAACAGAGCCTCCGCCCCGGTGCAGCGCGCCCGCAGCCTAGCGGAAGACAGTCCTTAATGGAATAATCGCGCAGGAGGTCTGCCTCCCAGGCAGGCGGGAAGCAATTACCCGCTCTAATCACTACCTCTGTCTCCTTCAGGCGTTGAGGGAGGGGAGGCGGCGCCCCAACCTGGCCTGGTTTGAGGTGTTCCCAGCCGTGGGAGACAGACTGTCATCGGAATGTCGGAAAATAGCTGTCATAATACTCTTCACCCCCTGACACCTTCCCAGCCCGGCGGCTTCCCCTCCCTCCGTGCCTGAGCCGGTTCCCGCGCGGTAAAGGCGTAGCTTCTATTCCTGCTGACTGAGCACCTGAGCGCTTTCTAAGCATCACACTGGCTCCGCCGGGCAGGGACTTGCCCCAGTTCACGCACAGATGGATGTCACGGGAGGAATTCAAACCCAGGACCACGTTCTTTCCCCACCACCGCCAGATATTTTGTGGGTCTCCTTGTTCCCATTCTTATTTACATGGACTGAAATGACAAAGGGGGCATGTGGCAGACTTACACTCCACGTCCACCTCAGAGGGTAGGACTTCTGTCTGTTTGTCTCCTACCCTGTCCCTGCGCCTGGGGCAGCGCCCCTCACACAATAAACCAAACCGGTGTCCGTGGAGTGGATTCTGACTCATGGTGACCTGCGCGTTACAGAGTAGAGCTGCTCTCCACAAGGTTTTCTTGGCTGTAATCTTTTACCGAGGCAGAATGCCAGGCCTTTCTTTCTCAGTGCTGCTGGGTGGGTTCGAACTGTCAACCTTTAGATGTATTAGATGTGGTCCCACACACACATCCTCATGCTGCCTGAGACCTGGGTTTTGTTAAAGAAAATGCTCTCCTGTCCCCGGTTTAACTTAACTCTTAACCTAAAAACTGATAAAGACAGTTCTGCTGATTAAGTGAATGACAATCAATCATTTCACATGGCCCTTTGGGAAATCCCCTAACAGTTTGTACTGTACATAAGCTGATCACAATTGTAATGTGCTGGGCTCATCTCTTCAGAGGGGTGCTCCTGGTTCTTGAATAGTTTTTTTCTCCACCCAACAAAACCTTTTCGCTCTGATGGACTTATTGATCAGATTGTTTCTTTCGACAGTTTTTGGAGTGTGAACTATTCGCTCATTTGAAAATGGGGGCCGTGGGCTGGGTGGGCCCCCAGTGGAGGCAGACAGCAACTCTGACCTCAAAGAAGCTTTGGGCTGATGGTGATGATGGACAGAGACGTTGAGAAAGCAGGGTGGTCAGGGCTGTGACCAGGGGCTGTGGGGCCCACAGGATGGAGCCCAGGACACTGCTCAAGTGGGGAGGATGAGGGAGGTGGGGCTGGAGAGGTCACTACTGGACTTGGACCGGCCTCAAACGCCAGGGGGAGGGCAGGAGGGGCTGGGACTCTGACCTGGGGCGCTGGAGAGGCATTGAAGGGCTGTGAGCAGGGAGGGATGGGCCAACTCTTGATATAGAAAGCCCCGTCTGGGGGTCATATAGGGGGCAGAGTCCAGGAAGAGTCTGGGACTAGAGTCCAGGGTGCAAGGTCGTGGACTGAGCCAGGACCAGGCTGTGGAGACAGAGGGGGTGGGCGGGGCTTGAGGCGTGGAGAAGGGGCTGCTTCAAACCAAATCCATTGCCGTGAAGTCAATTCCAACTCTTAGCAACCCTATAGGACAGAGTAGAATTGCCCCATATGATTTTCAAGGCTGTAAATCGTTATG
>NW_004444023.1:5888700-5889746 GCF_000243295.1 Trichechus manatus latirostris
TTCAAGAACAAGTTTCAGAGTCTCTTCTGACATACATTTTGTGGGCTTGAATCCAGGACCCACCTCTCCTTCACCCCCTTTCACCTAGTCTTGGGCACTTGGAAGACCACAAGACAAGGCCTGGCCAAATGTGGCACCCACTTCCCCTCCCAGGCTCCCACTCCTTTCTCTTTCCCCAACACCAGCCTCACCCCTTCCCACTGCAGCTGGCCACTCTCTCCATTGTTTCCTGGGGCTGGCCTGTTTCCCAACTGGCCGACTTCCTGCTGCCTGTCCCCCACTCCCATCCCCCTCTCATTCCAAAGGCAAACCCAGCAACCGAGTGACTGTGTGACCGAGAGCAAATTTGTTCCCTTCCCACACCCTCCATTTGCTAGTTTATAAAATGGGCATATGAATTTCCTAAAAGTCCCTGGGTGGCACAAACAGTTTGTGCTGGACTACTAACCTAAAGGTTGGTGGTTCAAACCCACCCAGGGGTGTCAAGGAAGAAAGGCTTGGCGATCTGCTTCCATAAAGCTTACAGCCAAGAAAACCTTACGGAGCATTCCATTCTTAGGTATATACCCAGAAGATTTGAAAGCAGAGACTCAAACAGAGACTTGTACACCAATGTTCATTGCAGCATTATTCACAATAGGCCAAAGGTGGAAACAACCTAAATGCCCAATAACAGACAAATGGATAAACAAAATGTGTTACATACATACAATGGCATACTACTCAGTTAGTAGGAGAAGTGAAGTCTTGATACACGCAACAATATGGATGGAGCTGGAAGACACTATGTTGAGTGAAATAAGTCAACTATACATAAAAAGACAAGAAGAGGCAAATGTGTAGAGAACGGAGTTTACTAGTGATTACCAGGGATGGGGGGTGGGGGAAGTGGGGTTAACGGTGATGGAAAAATCACACTGATTAAGGGTAGGGTTGCACAGCGGATTATTATAATTGCTATCAATAAATCGTATACCTATAAAAAATTGAATTGGCAAAAGTTGTTTGATAGATACATTTACAACAATGACAAGAAAAAAAAAAAA
>NW_004444023.1:5892084-5898167 GCF_000243295.1 Trichechus manatus latirostris
TGCCTTCCTCTTCCACTTTTAAGGACCCTTGTGATTACATTGGGCCCACCCAGATAATCCAGGATCATCTCTCTGTTTTGAGATCATCTGACTGTTGTGAGGTTCTGTGGATTCAACTCTGATTCATAGCAGCCTCATGTGACAGAGTAGAACTGCCCTATAGGATTTCTGAGGAGTGGCTGGTGGATTCAAACTGCCAACCTCTTGGTTTGCAGCGGAGCTCTTAACCACTGTACCACCAGGGCTCCAATCATCTGACTAGCAACCTTAATTCCCTTTTTGCCACATGAGGTAACATGTTCACAGGTTCCAGGGATTGGGATGTGGATGTCTTGCACTCATTCATCCATTTATTCAGCAATATTTCTTGAGTGCCTACTAGGTACCAGGCACTGTTTTAGGCTTAGAAGACACAGCCATGAAGAAAACAGGTGAAAATCCCTGCTCTTATGGACCCTCAATGAGGTGGATTGATACAGTGGGGCTGCGACAATGGGTTCAAACATACCTACTATGGTGAGGATGGTGCAGGACCAGGCAGTTTTTCGTTCTATTACATATAAAGTTGCTATGAGTTGGAGCCAACTCGACAACACCTAACCACAGCAAGCAACAACATGGAGTCTCTATGTTAAAGCATTAGGGAGCGGGGGAAGACAGACAATACAATATGCAAGTTATAAGCAATACATGATCCTAAGTGCTATGGAGAGAACAAAAGGAGGGATAAGGGGAGAGAGAGTGATGAGGGGGCTGCTGTTTTCAACAGGGTACTCATGACCTCTAGGAAGAGGTGCTCTTTGAGAACAGACCTGAATGACATGAGGCTGCCAGACGGAGGGCTCTCAGAGACCCTGCCTGGTCAGGTGATGTTACCGCAAATCGAGGATTTGAGCCGCCTGCTGCAAAAGCCAATACTGAGACAGGGGTGAGGTGAGCAGCGAGAGGGTTTTTATTGTATATGGATATACAGGAGAGAGAGGGGAATGAGCTCTTCCAAAAGACTTGTCTCCCTGACTGCAGGCTGGCTGAAAGTTTTTATATGGACAGGATTACAGTTTCTCTTCTGGTGGTCACGTTTCTCACATCTCAGATGATCTAACTTCTTACTGGCAACCCTTGAAGGCTATCTGGCACCGTTAGTCACGATTGTCACATCGCAGGTGAGTTAATCCTAGTCCTTGAGGGTTATCAATTTGTTCTGCCACCCTCCCAGGAGAAACTTTAGTCAATCTTACTAGAATAGGGGGAGGGAGAAAGAATAACGAAAAAGAAAATATCATGAGGATAAGTGGGGGCTAGTAAGGGTGGGAAGCAATGGTGGTAATTGAGCTTATGCAGTCTGTTCCAGTGAGGGACGATAAGAGAAGGGCTTCAGGGGAAGTGGCATCCAGTTGGGTTTTGAAGGATGAGTAGGAGTGTGCTTGGCATACTAAGGAAGAGGGGAGGGCTGTGGAAGGCTGTTGTTGTTAAGTATGGTCGAGTTAACAGCCTGGGAAAACCTGATGGGGCAGTTCTACTCTGTCACATGGGGTTGCTATGATGGTAGCCCATTGGAAAGATCTAGTGTGGCAATGTCTGTGATGTGTGATATCGTTCACCACCAAATTGTTTATGGTCCCTTGTTCTCTAGGTAAGAAAACAGAGGCTTGGAGAGATGTGTGAGGGATCAGGTCACACAAGGAAGCCGAAGTAGGGTGAGGGTGAAGGTGGGTCTGTAGACTCCTGGTATAGTGCTCTTTTGGGGTTTCTGGGGAAGCTGGCATCCAATTGGGGTTTCGCTCTCTCTCACTCTTTTTATTGTGGTGACAACCTACACATCAAAACATCTGCCAGCACAACAACTTCCACATTTACAATTCAATGACGTTGATTGCATTTTTCATGTTGTGCCACCAGTATTGTAAACATTTTCCAAAATATTCCACTACCTTTAACGTAAACTCAAGGTCCCCCAAACAAAACCCCCCCTTTTCCTTTCCCTTCCACCCCTGGTTACCATTAACAATCTGTGGTTTCTATATGTTTGCTTATTTCATACAAGTGATATCATACAGTATTTGTCCTTTTGTGGCGGACTGATTTTGTTCAGCATGATGAGTTTAAGGTTTATCTATGTTGTGGCATCCATGAAGACCTCATTGCTCTTTATGACTGAGTAATAGTCTATTGTATGTACATCCCACATTTTGTTTATCCATTCATCTGTTGATGGACCCAATTGGGTTTTGAAGAATGAGTAGGAGTTTGCCGGCCGAAGTGATGGGTTTGTTAAAGCACGGTGCTTGAAGACGAAACAGCAAGGGCAAATGCTGTGCGTGTGCGAGAGTGTGTGAAACCAGGCGGCTTGTTCTAGGAACTGCAGGGCAGAAGGAAGGGAAGTGGTGAGGTGGGTGGGGCCACAACAGTTGAGGCCACACATACCAGGCTGAAGGACTTGAACCTTATCCTGGGGTGATGATGGGGAGACAGGGTGCAGGCGAACATGTGAGTCCTTCAGTTCCCAGATGGGGAAACTGAGGCTCATACTCAGACCCTGCTTGGTGGCCTCTCTGATGTCCAGCCAGGAGATCTCACTTCCTCTTCCATCCACTCCTAAACTGCCCACACTTCCCCAGCCAGAGTCCTCAAGGGGATATCAGGTCACCAGCTCCTGCTCAGATGCCCCAGAAGACACCTGTCTCCCATCTGCTGGTGAGCTTAGGACACGAGGGAACAAAATGGGTAAACTGAGGCCTGTGGACAGAGCAGGACCTGTGTGCCGATGCTTAAGTTGCCATCCAGGCCTCTGAGGTGGGACAGACGTGAGTTCGAGTCCAGCCTTAGTCTCTGCTTTGCTGTGGGATTTTGAGCAAGCGACTCCCCTGCTCTGAGCCTCAGTTTCCCCATCTGAAGGGTGGAGCCATTAATAGTAGCCCCAGCATAGGGCCTAGAAGCTTCATGAAGGATGCTGGTCTCTGAGAGAAGTGAGAAAGACAGCAGGGGGTAAGGGTATGAGGCTGGAAAGGGGCTGGTTCAGGAGTGGGTAGGTTTGATGTGGTGGGAAGGGCAGGACTGGAGGCCAGGAGGCCGAGGAGGAGGCTGAGGCGAGGGTCCAGGCGGGAGAAGATGCAGGAGGCAGGTTCAGAGCCAAGGGAGTCAGGGACCGGGGAAAGGATAGAGAGGCTGGGACAGGAGGACGGGGCTGGGGACGGATGCGCTGTGAGAGATGAGGGGGGAGGACAGCACCCCGGGGTCTGGTGGCACAACTGGGTGGACGCTGGGTCTGTCTCTGAAATGAGGAACCTGGGAAAAGGAGATGGTTGGGGAGAAATCAGCTAAGACTCTACAAGTGCTAGGGCCTGGGGACATTGGGGCAGGTGTCCAGAGCAGGCGGCTGCTGGAGGCTGGAGCTCAGGGTCAGACGGAGGAAGCAGTGTGTGAGGCTGGAGCAGGGTCAGTTGGAGGAGGCAGTGTATGAGGCTGGAGGTCAGGGTTAGATGGAGGAGGTGGTGTGTGGTTGGTGGTTGAACCATCACATCACTGTGAGAAAGGCAAGTTTGTCCAAGTGTCAACATCTTCGGGTGGCTGAGCACAGAACATGGAGGAAAACGGGGTGCATGAAGCTGGAAAGGGGGTAGGGGTCAGATGCAGGGTCAGGAACACCAGGCTGAGGGGTTCACACTTTGTTCCTGGGCACTGGGTAGCCCTGGAACTGTGAGAGGGAGGAGGAGGTCCACTCTGGGTGTAGAAAACTTCTCTGGGGCCGACGGGGGTGGGGTGGGGGTGTGGGGAGGCTGTATTGATTTCTTGTGGCCGCACTAACAAAATGCGGTCTCTGGGGGGCACAAATGGTTTGTACTCAACTACTAGCCTAAAGGTTAGCAGTTCAAACCCACCCAGCAGTGCTTCGAAGGAAAGGCCTGATGATTGGCTGAGTGGCTTAAAACGGAAATTTATTGTCTCACAGTTCTGGAGGCTAGGAGTCCAACATCAAGGTGTCAGCAGAACCATGCTCCCTCTGAAGACTCTAGAGGAAGATCCTTTCTTGCTTCTTCCAGCTTCTGGTGGGTCCTGGCAATCCTTGCTCCTCCCCCACTTGTGGCCGTACCACGCCAGTCTCTGCCTCCGTCTTCACGTGGCCGTCTTCCCTCTGTCTGTCTCTCTCTGGGTCTTCTCTAAGGACACCACTTATACTGGATTAGGACCCACTCTACTCCAGTATGACCTCATGGGAACTAAATACATTGGCAATGGCTCTATTTTTTAACAAGGTCACGTTCACGGGTACCAGGGTTAGAACTTCAACATATCGTATTGGGGGCGCTATTCAATCCTTCACAGCAATCCTGAATAATGAGGAGGACCGTGCCAGGCTGCCGAGAGGAGGAAGCTGTGCCAGGCGGAAAGGCCAGCTTGTACAAAGGCCCAGAGCCATCGTAATGGGGAGCCGTTTGGGCTGAGGGGCACAGTGAGAGACGAGGCTGCAGATACGGGCCGGGACAAGAGCATGCAGGGCCTTGGATCTCAGGCTGAGGGGCTGGGTTTTGTTTCAGGGGTACTGGGGAGCCATGGGACGGATGTGACCAGGGGAGGGTGGGGTCAGCTCTGGGGATGTGTGGAGAATGGACTAGAGGGAGGAGAGACTCGAGGCCGGGAGGCCAGGGAGGAGACTGAGATAAGGACCCAGGCAGAAGAGGATGAGGCCTGAGCCTCGGCTGGAGGCGTGGGGACCAAAAGGAGGGGACCAGACAGGAAGAGTCGGGATGGAACTACAGAATGCTGTTGGGGGTGGGGTGGGGGGAGGAAGGCACTGGGGGTCTGGCCTGGGAATGGGTGTTCAGTGGGGCCGTCCCTGAGACGGAGAACCCAGGGATATTTGGGGGGACATTGAGATCAGTGTAGAATGCTAACATGGGGAACTGTGGGTCCCGACAGGATCGGCTAGCCCATGGAGTACCCTTCAGCGGTGACCCAGCAGTCAGCACCCGCTGGAGCCCTCTGTCCACCCTGGGCTGCCCTCTTCCTCCTCTACTCCCTGGTCAACCTCGCCGCTCACCTCTTGGATGTGGCCAGCCACGGCCTGGTGATCCAGGTGGCCGGCCCTTGTCTGCCCCCTTCCCGGGTGACCGCCTGGTTCAGGGACCAGGCCGTGGCCGATGCCACATTCACTGTTCTCCTGCCTCTGACCCTCACCTGGACCAGCTCTGCCTGGCCCCTGGGGAGTGCCTTCTGCCATCTGGACCCCCACCTGGCCATCCTGAGCTTCTATGCCAGTGGCCACATGCTGACCCACGCTGCAGCCAACGCCTTCACCGCGCTGCTCCAGCCAAACTGGGCGATGACCCACCGCCGGACTCGGAGGGCCGTTTCCTGGGCCAGCGGAGTCTGGCTCCTTCTGCTGGTCCTGGGTGCGCTGTCCCTGCGGCTCTGGAGGGGCCGAGTGGATACACCCGA
Source organism: Trichechus manatus latirostris (assembly GCF_000243295.1). Lineage (NCBI taxonomy): Eukaryota > Metazoa > Chordata > Mammalia > Sirenia > Trichechidae > Trichechus > Trichechus manatus. The sequence continues at coordinate 5,897,521 of NW_004444023.1, forward strand.
GTCTTGTAACAGGATACCTGTGGGGGAGCTGCCTGGCTGTGTCCCAGACTTGGCGTTCTCTGGCCTGGCCCTGAATCAGCTGGTGTTTTGTTTTGGGGTGCTGCTGGGGGTGATGAGTGCCATTTGTGGGCTCGTGTGGGCCTGGCTGCAGCTAGCCAAGCTGACCGGAAGGCCCCCGCCGCTGGGGGCACTGTGGCCCCTGGGGGCCTTGCTGTTTCTCTGCTGGTTCCCCTTTCACCTGCTGCTTCTGCTGCAGCTGCTGGGAATGTGGGAGGCCAGGCTGGGCACAGGGGAGGTCTGGGTGCCGCTCAGATCCCTGGGGTTCACCCTGGCAGGGGCCAGCAGCTGCCTCAACCCTCTGTTCTACGCGTTCCGGGGCCAGGCCTTCAGGCAGCAGTTGTGCCAGGCCCTGGGGTCCTGCCATGGTTGGGGAGGGGGAGAGGGAGGCAGGTGGGAGCAGGGTTGGGAGTAGAGGCTGGACCCCTCTTGGAGCACCTGAAGGGCGTTCCTGGGGGCTGGGGGTAGCGGGGGAGGGGTGGTGGTGGAGAGCTGTCTCCCATCTCCTGGACCTCCCGGGAAGGGGAGACGCTGAGATGGAGAGTCAGATAATAAGAGGAAGGGAGGGCAGAGAGAGGGGGACAGAGACC
>NW_004444023.1:5898281-5977185 GCF_000243295.1 Trichechus manatus latirostris
GGGGACAGAGACCCGGAGAGAGAGGGGGACAGAGACCCAGAGAGAGAGGGGGACAGAGACCTGGAGAGAGGGGGACAGAGACCTGGAGAGAGGGGGACAGAGAGCCAGAGAGGGACAGGACAGCCAGAGAGAGGGGGACAGAGACCCAGAGAGAGGGGGACAGAGGACCCAGGGGGGGGGACAGAGTCCCAGAGAGGGACAGAACAGAGAGCCAGAGAGAGGGGGACAGAGACCCAGAGAGGGAGATGAACAGAGAGCCAGAGAGAGGGGGGCAGGGACCTGGAGAGAGAGGGGGACAGAGAGCCAGAGAGAGGGGACAGAGATCCAGAGAGGGGGGAGACAGAGACCTAGAGAGGGAGGGGGACAGAGACCCAGAGAGAGGCAGGGACAGAGACCTAGAGAGGGAGGGGGACAGAGAGCCAGAGAGAAAGCACAAAAGGCGGAAGAAGACACGCGCAGAGAGGCAAACAGGCATTGATGCAGACGCGATGGAATTGAAGGCGGCAGATGAAGCCAAGGTGAGAGATGGCCGGCTGCGGGGAGGGACCCAGTGGGAGACGGGACAGAAAAAGAAATGGAGACAAAGACCCAGCGAGAGACAGAAACGCGGAACACGCCAGTGAAAGAAATAAAAAGGACAAGGGGCTGAAGGAGGGGAGAATGAAGAGTGGGGAGAGTGACAGAGAGATACAGAGACCGAAACAGAGATCTAAAGAAAGACAGATACAGAGATTGGGACAGAGACACAGAGACAGAAAGAGAGCAAGAGAGATGGGCCTGTATGAAGACAGGTACATGGACGGGGGTAAGAATTTGGACAGGTGGGACTAGGGTGACCAAATGTCTCGATTCTCCCATGGCTGGGAATTCCCAAGATACAGCACTTTTGGTGCCAAAACCAGGAAAGTCTCAGGCTCCCCAGAAGACACACAATAATACAGGCCAGAGCTAGGCCAAGAGAGAAGGCCACTGAATGTTCTGGAGAGGGTCCCAGGCCCACCCAGTGGCTCCCCAGGGTATTAGTGCCCAATTACCCTCATCTCCTCTTGCTGATGTTTGAAATACCGCCTCCTAACCATCCCTCCAGCGCCCCCTACCTTGGAAACCATCTTATTTGCCTTTTTTAGTTTTCTACACCCCAAAAATGTTCCCAAATGTAAAGGTTAATGTTCTTTCTGAGTCTCTGATGTTATCCATGCAGCTACCAACGCTGGCCTCTGAAACGTGCCCCCTGAGGGGGAAATCTCTCTCTTCAGTCTCCTGAGGACGCATTAGCGGGACCCCTCCTGACCCTGGCTGTACTTTCAAATATCCTGGGGGAGCTTTTAAAATGAAATTGATGCCCAGGTCCCATCCCCAGACGCTGTGTTTTCAGTGGTCCAGGGTGAGGCCTGGCTTTGGGCATTTTAAAAGCTCCCCAGGGATTCCCAGGCACTGCTGGCTGAGCTCCATCCATATCCATGTGCCTGTGGTTGTGGAAATGCAACCCTGATGGCTCCCAGCGGACTGAGAAACCCAGAGCTGGGGCTGGAGAAAAGGCAAGTAGGGACTGCTTTGTCAGTATTTCTTCTTTTTGAAGTATCTGGTGCGGGCAGTTAATGTGCTCAGCTGTTCAACAAAAGGTTGGCAGTTGGAATTCACACAGAGGCATCTTGGAGGAAGTCCTGGCAATCTACTTCATAAAATCCAGCCACTGAAAACCCTGTGGAGCACAGCTCTACTCCGACACACATCGGGTTGCAATGAGTCAGAACTGACTCAACGGCAACTGATACTGGTACGTTGTTAGCTGCTGCCGAGCCTGCCCCTGACTTACAGGAACCCCATGTGTTACAGCATAGAACTGAACTCCATAAGGTTTTCTTGGCTATACTCATTATGGAAGATTGCCAGGCCTTTCTTCTGCGGCGCCCCTTGGTTGGTTTCCAATTACCAGCTTTTTGGTTGGTAGTCAAGTGCAAACCATTTGTGCCACCCAGGAACCTCGGCACTGGTATACTAAATATCACAAAATACTAAATATTAATATTTATTTATGAATTATTTTGAAATCTTTCTTTCAGTGTTTATTTCTGGAGGCTCAGCAGGAGTCAGACCCTGTCCTGCACGCCCTCACCCCACCCCCAGCCATGAAGGCCAGGGGAGGGGCAGTTGTGAGAGGGTGGAGGGCTCAGGTAGGAGACTCATTGTATTGGAGGGGGTTTGAGGAAGCCTTCCTGGGGGTGACATAAAATAGAGTTGGGAAACAGCATGCCGGGAAGGGGTCATAGCCTGTACAAAAGTGTGGCATTTTTTACCATCTCTGAGCTACACTTGGTTGTAACGGTAAACGCACTTGGCTGCTCACTGAAAGATTGAAGGTTCAGTCCACCCAGAGGTGCCTAGGAAGAAAGGCCTGGTGATCTGCTTCTGAAAAACAGCCATTGAAAACTCTGTGGAGCACAGTTCTACTCAACTGACTAGAGGACAACCGGTTTTTCTGAGTTATTTGTGGCTAAGGATATAGCACAGATGGAGACATGTGAGGTGGTGGGGAGAAAAAAGACTGGAAGGAGTCAGGCCACACAGAGTCTCCAACAGCCGGCTGAGGGGCTGGGCCTCTTCTCAGGGGAGCCCCCGGAAGGGCGAGGGCGTTGAGCAGGGAGGGGACAGGCTTAGCTCTGGGTGAACAAAGATCCTGCTGAGGACTGGTGGGGAGAGACAGGAGGCTGGGGCGAAGGTCCAGGAGAGGAAGCCCCAGGCAGGGAGGAGGGTGCTAGCAGTATGGACCCACCCTCCCCCACCCAGCAACGTTTCAGAATTTTGGTCTGGCTGGAATCAACGTTCTCTTCCAGACCACCGACTTTTCCTCAGAAAATAGTCCAACACCACCCCCGTGTGGTAATTCTGAGTTTTGCAAGCAAGGCCTCCGATTTAAAACAGAAGTTGCTATGGAGTCGACTCTGACTCACCGTGACCCCACGTGAGTCAGAAGAGAACTTTGCTCCATAGGGTTTTCAATGGCTGATTTTTCAGAAGTAGACTGCCAGGACATTCTTCCAAGGCACCTCTGGGTGGACTTGAACCTCCAATCTTTTGGTTAGCAGCCAAGTGCTTTAACCATTAGCACCACCCAGGAACTCCAAGGCCTCCTATAAGTATACTTTCTCCTCCAAATCAAGACGCTTTTGAGAATTAAAGGGGCCGCTCTTAACAATTATGCTGGAACAACTGGCATAAGCCCTGCCTTTCCCACAAACCCTGGAACATATGGTCTTTTCAGATCTTGACTTTAAATGACATTGCTTCGTGGCACCAAATGAGAAGGTGGGGGAAGTTCAACCAAAGGCTGGAGTGTCTTCTAGGGCATTCACACCTGCTGGAGATGGAGGCAGGGGGTAGGGAGGGGCCTGTAAGCAGTGAGGAGCTAACAGACTGCCCATCCAGAGGTCTGGACACTTCTCTAGGAAGGGGCATTGGCAGTGGGTGTTGAAGGCTGAGGAGAAGTTGGCTAAGAAGAGCAAAGAGGAAGATATGTTGAAACAATATGATAATGATGATGAAGATAAGTACAGGACCTTTTGCAGCTTAAAAGGTCATTCATGTCTTTGATCTCAGGCAGTCTTGGCTGTGGTCCTCCAGGGCCCATTGGACAAAGAGTCTCACCTTTGTCCGACCAAAAAGAAAATCAGGGCTCAGAGAGAAGTAACAAGTCTGACACACACTGCAATCTGTACTAGTGCCAGCTGGGGAATCTGCCCTGCTCTTTCTCATCTGGGTCCTTGCACCCAAAGTTACTTCTGTCTAGAATGCTCTTTCCTCTCTCTGATGTACCTAAAAGACTCCTACTCATTCTTCTAAACCCAGCTCAGATACCTGGGCCTCCAGACTCAGACCCAGGAGTCCAAGTCCCCAGCCCCCTCCTCCCCCAGACCAAGGAGTGCAGAGATCTGTCCCCTCCTCCCCCAGCCCCAGGAGTCTGGGCCCCCAGCCCCTTTTCCTCAGGCTTTCCTCCCTCAGACCTAGGGGTCCAGGCCCCCGGGCCCCTCCTCCCTCAGTCTCAGAAGTCCAGGCCCCAACCTCCTCCTCCCTCAGTCTCAGAAGTCCAGGCCCCAACCTCCTCCTCCCTCAGACCCAGGAGTCCAGGCCCCCAGCCCCTCCTCCCTCAGACCCAGAGGTCCAGGCCCCAGCCCCCTCCTCCCTCAGATGCAGGGGTCCAGGCTGGCAGTGGGTGGAGTGGGATGTGCTGATTCAGTCACATTTATTTGTCCTCAGAGGCCAGAGTCATGGTCTGGGCCACAGACACGAATGGGGGGTCCTGTGGTCTTCTCACTGCTGAGCCTGAGAGAGGAAGAGAGACAGAGACAGAAATACACAGAGACATGGGAAAGAGAGAGACTGAGACAATGTAGTGGGGACCAGAGAGACAGAGGTCCAGGCCCCACTCCTCCACCTCCACCCCCTCCCCACTCACCTTGTTGAAGAAGTAAATGGAGGCCAGGATGGTGAATACAGCCAAGGCCAGGGTTACATTCTGGGGGAGTGGGTCAGAGGTCAGAGACCCTGTCCGCTCCCCTCCCTCTGCCCTTCCCAGCCCTCCCTTCCCTCCCCACTCCGGACCCCTCCTCACTTCCTGGAAGTTCATGTTCATTGATCTTCAGCAGAATACCCCCTTGACCTCTCTCTTGCTTTCCTGGGCCTCTAAGCTGGAGAGGGGGCCGTCCAGGAGACCAGAATGGTGGCCATGGCGACGAGGCCCTTGTGTGATGAGAGGGAAGGACATTCTGGGTAGAGAAGACACCTCAGGCAGGGGCTTGTGGGGGGGACGCAGGGAGAATTTGGGCACAATCTGTCAAGCACAGTGGCTGAATTTGGGATTGGGACATAGGAGATTGGTGAGTCCGGACCTCGAACACCACACTGAGGTGTCTGGTTTTTCCCAGGCGGGTACTGGGGAGCCATGGGAAGGAAGGTTGTGAGCAGGGGAGGGACAATATGAAATATATTTTTGAAGAAGCAGGTGGTACAAGTGGTTTCAGATCAGATGTTAACCTAAAGGTTGGCAGTTCGAACCTGCCCAGAGGCTCCGCGGAAGAAAAGGCCTGATGATCTGCTTCTGTAAAGATTACAGCCAAGAAAACTCTATGGAGCAGTTCTGTCACACACGGGGTCACCATAAGTCAAGTGCCGACTTGACAGCCGCTAACAACATATCTATATACTAAATATATGCGTAGTGGATCATACAGAAAAGTAAAAAGATTACAAAATATATTTTTGAATCTCTGCCTGGAATAGGGTGGAGGTCTTGAGAACAGAGAAGTAGAAATGAGCTGGAGATTCAAGAGGAAGCAGGAGAGGATCAGAAGTCTGATTTTGAGCCAGGAGGAAGGAGCTGGTGAGCCCGGGCCTTGGGCCTCGATAACTCAGGGAGGTCAGGACAGTCACTAGACGGGGAGTCAGGGGGCAAAGGGGCTGACTGAGCTCCGTTGGCAATGTAATGAGCCCGCTGCTCAGGTGGATATTGATGGATCAGATTAGACGCTCAGCTTTGGAACTCAGGAAGCCAGCTTAGGAGGCATTTTTACATATTTAACAAACATTACTATATAGCCAAGCTTCCAAGAGAAGCTCCTAGTGACTTGCCTCCTGGTATTCATGCTCCATGTAATCCCCTCTACATCAAATAGATCCGACCTGCAAAAACAATAGACTATGGCAGAAATGGCAGATTGTGACTTCTGAGGCCAGGTCATAAAAGACATTGCTATCTGTGTGGCTAATTGATTTCATGAACAACTGCCTCTTTCACCATGAGACCAGAAGAACTGGATGGTGCCCAACTACCATTACTGAACGTTTTGGTCAAAGAGGCTATAGAAGAATTCTGATCAAAAAGGGGGAAAATGCAGAACAGAATTTCAAATTTTCATGGACTCTAGACTTCCTGGATCCATGAAGATTGGATGAATCTCTGAAACTATTGCTCTGAGAAAATCCTTAAAACTTAAACAAAAAATATCCCCTTAAGTCTTCTTAAAACCAAACAACAATTTAGCTTCACTGGTAAAGAATGTCTGCCTTGAGTATTGTGCTCTTTTGACAACTATCTATATGGGATCAAACTGACAACAGTAAGTCAAAAGATTAGATAGGAAGCTTAGGTGGCAGTAAGTTTATGTTAATGCAGGAACAACTCAGAAAAGGAGGGTGAGTGTGATTGTACAACTTGAAGAATGTAATCAATATCACTGAACTGTACATGTAGAAATTGTCAAACTGGTGTATGTTTTGCTGTGTATACTTTCAACAACAATAAAAAAATACAAAAAAGACATTGCTATCTCTTGGATTACTTGCTCTGAGGGAATCAGCTGCCATGTTGTAAGGCTGCTCAAGCAGCAGTATAAAGAGGTTCATGTGGTGAGGAACTGAAGCCTCCAACCAACAGCCATGTGAGTGAGTTTTCAGGCCTAGTTAAGCTTTCAGATGTCTACGGCTCCATCTGATAGCTTGACTACAACTTCATGAGAGACCCTAAGCCAGAATCACTCAGCTAAACCACTCCCACATTCCTGATCCACAGAAACTAAGAGATAATAAACGTTTACTGTTTTAAGACACTAAGTTTTGAGGTAATTTGTTACACATCAATAAATAACTAACATGACTACTTAGTAGTTACTCTTTGAAAGATCCTGTTTTAAGTGCTGACTGTATTTGAACTCGTTTAATCCTCAAAGAAGCCCTAGTGGAGCAACAGTTAAGCGCTTGGCTGCTAACCAAAAGAGTGGCAGTTTGAATCTACCCAGTGGCTCCACAGGAGAAAGACCTGGTGATCTATCTGCTTCCATAAAGATTACAGCCAAGAAAACTCTATGGGACAGTTCTACTCTGTCACATGTGATCTCTAGGCCTACTCAAAGACACCCAACAACATCAGTAATCCTCAAAGCAACCCTCTGAGGTACAGACTATGTTCATTCCCATTTTGTGAATGAGGAAAGCAAGGCACAGAGAGGTGCAGTAACCTGCCCAAAGTCACACAGCTTGTAAGCGGTGAAGCTGGGATTTGAACACAGCCTGTCTAACTTCAGGGTCTAGGTGTTCAACCACTGGGCCACACTGGCTTTGGCCAGCTATGGATGGTACTGGAAGAAGCTGAAATCTCCAAGAAGCCCATGAGGGCCTTAAAGAGCCCCAATGTTTAAGGGGCAAGAAAAGGAAGAACAGACTAAAGGAGGTGGGACGATAGAGACAGAACGTGCGGCATGGTGTGGGGTCTCTCTCCCTGCATCTGTTTCTGTGTTCTCCGAACACTTGCAAAGGTGTGGGGCAGCTGGATCCTGTGGCTCCTGGGTGAGGCATGTTGGGACGTGCTCCTATGGGGCCGTTGAGGAAGAGGCTAATGAGCAGGTGAGGCTGGGGCACCGCCAGTGAAGCTGAGCTCAGCGTCTGGGCTGTGTGGAGATGGCTGGGCCACGGCTTCGGGGCTACCTCGCTGGACCTCTCCTGCTGCTGCTGTGGCTGTTGGCCCAGGCCCTGGCAGAAGGACCCCTGGTGTTCGTGGCTCTGGTGAGGTGTCCCCTGCCCCAATCTGACCACACACTCCCCCAGTCCAGCCCTGACCTGGTCCCACCCCCAGGTGTTCCGCCATGGTGACCGGGCTCCGTTGGCATCCTACCCGACGGACCCGCACAAGGAGGCGGCCCCCACCCTGTGGCCGCGCGGTCTGGGCCAGCTGACCAGGGTAAGAAGCTGGAGGGTGGGGGCAAGGGGTGGGTGGGGGTGGAGAGGGATCTGCTGAGGCCTGCTCTGCCCCCAGGAGGGGGTCCGCCAGCAGCTGGAGCTGGGCCGCTTCTTGAGGAGCCGCTACAAGACTTTTCTGAGCCCTGAGTACTGGAGGGAGGAGGTACTGCCACAATGACCTTGACCCAGTCTCTGACCTCTCACCTCTGACTTGCACTGACTCCGGCACTCCTTCTGGGCATCTACCTCTGGCCCCCTTCACCCACCTAACCTGCACCTGACCTCTGAGCCCCCAATGAACCCATACTGACCTCCGACCTCCAACCTTTATCAACTTTGACCCTCCTGAACTCCATCTGTTTTTTTGACTCTTGATTGAATGTATACTTCTGACCTCTCATCCTCCCGTGATGCTTGTATCTCTGACACGCTCTCTTCCAACCTGCTCTCTTTATCTTGATCTCTGACCTCCAACCTTCTACTCTGACTTTATTGCCTGGACTCCACCTCTGCCTTCTCACTCCCACCAACCAGATCTTCTGATCTCTGACCCCAAACTTGATTCTGTCTTTTGACCCTTAATTCAACTTGCCCTCTTGACCTCCAACCTTTGATCTCTATCCTTCATCATTCTGACCTTCTTTTCTTTTCTCCTCCTCTATCTTCTGACATCCCCCCCAATTAGGATCAGTCCTCCCAATCTCTGACCTCTGACTCGATAGACAAGCACTAAACTCTGACCTCATGTCCTCCAACTTGCCCTCCTCATCTTGACCTTAACTTCCAGCCTCCACCAATTCTGATCTTTCTTCTGACACTCATTAACTCAAAGAGCCCTTTGACCTCTGACACCCTTTACCCAACATGACCACCCAACTTCTGATCTCCAACTCGGCTGCTTCTAACATTGACCTCTGCCCCTTGACCCCAGCTTCACACATTGAAGGTCAGACACTAGAACCTGCGCTGAGATTTGACTCCAAATACCTGACCTTCAGCCACTCTTCATGACCTTTAACCTACTCCCAAGCTGAAATCTTAAGCTTTTGGTTTGCCAACACACCTGACCTCTGACCCCGATCAAGGCCCCCATCGTGGTGCCCCCTCCCCCTTCCAGGTGTACATTCGCAGCACGGACTTTGACCGGACGCTGGAGAGCGCTCAGGCCAACCTGGCCGGGCTCTTTCCCGAGGCTGCCCCGGGGACCCCCGAGTCCAGCTGGCGGCCAATCCCTGTACACACAGTGCCTGTCACCGAGGACAAGGTGAGGAGCTGGAAGGGGGTGGGGGAGAGAGGGATGGAGAGAGGGAGAAATAGAGACGAGGAGAGAGAAGGACAGAGAGACACACAGCTGCAAAGACCGAGGCTTGGAGAAGGGGCTCTGGGACTGCCCTCCGCTCCCGGCAGCCCTGGCTCCTTAGACCTGCTGTGGTATCTCGGACACGTGGCTGTCCTCTCTGAGCCTCAGTTTCCCCCACCCACCTCCAGCTGCTGAGGTTCCCCATGCGCAGCTGTCCCCGCTACCAAGAGCTGCTTCGAGAGACCAAGGAGGCGGCTGAGTACCAGGCAGCCCTGGAGGGCTGGACGGTGGGCGGGGCCGGGGGTCGGTGGGGCAGGAGGAGGGAGACGGTGAGAGGGGCATGGCAGGGAGGACGCGGCACGAAGATCACCCAGTTCTGTGGGTCCAGGACTTCCTGACGCGCCTGGGCAACTCCACGGGGCTGTCGCTGGTCGGCGAACCGCTCCGCAGAGCATGGAAGGTTCTGGACACGCTGTTCTGCCAGGTGAGCCCCCATCTCTGCCCAGCCAAGTGGTGAAGGGCACGTGGGTTCAAGTTCCAGTTTTGCCCCTAACTAGCTGTGCTTGCTCAGACGAGTTACTTAACCCCCGTGTCTCAATTTCCCCATCTGCACAATGGAGATGGTGATGCCCGTATCAACACCTCCTGGGGTGGCTGTGAAGATTAAACGGATTAGTCCACATCATGGGTTTAGAACAGCGCCTAGTTCATAGTAAGCGCCTCACGAGGGTTTGGGGCCGCACTTTTGCAATTCGGTGTCTGCTGTTCCTTAATCCGAAAAGCTCCAGGAACCAAAACACAGGTAGCAGAAAACCAAAACCCAAACCTGTTGTCATTGAGTCCATTCAGACTCCTAGCGACCCTATAGCAGAAGCCGACCTGAAATGACATGATATTCCTAATTTCATGGTGGAAATTTGAATGTGTATTATATGGAGGCGCCTCCAGACTCCACTGGGTGTGTTAGTGGCATACGTTATCTGCACCCTAGGACCTTTCTACAGTCCAAAACGCTGTGAATGCCGAAACACATCTGGCCCAAAGGGTTTCAGATAAGGGCTGGTCAACTGTATTATAATTATGTTAATTATATATAATCACACATATTAATTATATAATTATTAATTACTATTGTTGCTGTCGTTAGCTGCTGACAAGTTGATTCCCACTCCTGGCGACCAATGTGTGTCAAACTAGAGCTGTGCTCCATAGGGTTTTCAACAGCTGATTTTTCGGAAGCAGATAACCAGGCCGTTTTTCTGAGGCGCCTCTGAGTTGGTTCAAAGCACCAACCTTTCGGCTAGTAGTTGAGCGCTTAACCGTTTGGGCCACCCAGGGACTCCATATTAATTACTAATCGTATATAATATATAATTTATAGTATTTTAGATTATATTATACCAATAATTATATTTTAGACAATGTATATAAATAAAATCATCCTATTTTATATAAAATTTATACATTTTAATATGAAACTAGGAGTCCCTGGGTGGCATAAATGGTTAAGCGCTCAACTACTAGCCAAAGGTTGACGGTTTGAGCCCAGTCAGAGGCACCTTGGAAGACAGGTCTGGGGATTAGCTTCCGAAAGATCACAGCCTTGAAAACCTTATGGCACAGTTCTACTCTGCACACATGCGGTCGTCATTGTTGGAATCAACTAGTCAGCGACTAAGAACAACATCCAACTATACAATATATATTTTAACAATAAAAATTGTTATATTATTATTATTATTACTACCTATAACCATTGCCCACCCCATAATTCCTCTGACCAGACCCAGGCTCAGAAGGGCTCAGAGGAGGGGTGGGGAAACATATTCGAGCACGAGGGCAGCGAACCATAGCTAATGGGGGCCACACAGGCACTGGGAGGGCCTGAGGGGGCAGTAAAGAGCCTGGAATGTCCTCGTCTCTTTGTCCTGTCTCTCTGTCTCTCCGCAGCGAGCCCATGGTCTTCCACTCCCATCCTGGGCCTCCCCGGATGTCCTGCAAACTCTCACTCAGATCTCAGCTTTGGATATCGGGGCCCATGTGGGCCCACCCCGGGCAGCAGAGAAGGCCCAGCTGACAGGGGGTGAGGTGTGGGGCTGGGAGGTCGGGAGGCCTAGGTGCCTTCCTCTGGGGTTTTCAGCGCTCTGTTCCCACCCCCTCAGGGATCCTGCTGGATGCTATCCTCGCCAACTTCTCTCGGGTTCAGCACCTGGGGCTGCCCCTCAAGATGGTTATATATTCAGCTGTGAGTCCTACGGATGGGATGAAAGGGATGGCAGCTTGGGTAATGAAGAGTTGGTGGTCCCAATGAGACCTCAGTCCATTGCCTTGGGTAACTCATATCTTTAAACCCTACTCTCAGACCATATCACTAAGAGTCTTGGAAGAGGGAGGTGATGGTGTCATGGAGAAAAAAAAAAGCCTCATCTGAAAGGTCAGGCTGTTTAATCGAACTGTCCAATCCTATTTTGCATTCCTTTGCCCAATCTTTATTAAAATATCACACATAACTGGTAGGACTCCCTCCAGGTTGAGGAGGGAGAGGAAGAACAAGTTTCAGGGGGTGGGGACATCAGGAGAGCAGGGGTCTCAGCCCTTGGATATCGGCCTGCAGCACGACAGCACCCTGCTGGCCCTCCAGGGAGCCCTGGGCCTCTATGACGGCCACACCCCACCGTACGCTGCCTGCCTTGGCTTCGAGTTCCAGAGGCACCTTAGGGACCCAGACGAAGACGGAGGGTGAGGAGGATGGTCTGGACCCCAGGACAATGGGTTGGGTGGAATTCTCAAGAGGAGGGATGGTGTGTGCCAGGCAGAGGACATGGCCCAGGCCGCGGCCTGGAGGAAAATTTGCATTTTAGGAGATTGACAGGTGGGAGCCCGTTTCTCCATTTCCCTCATACTCTGCCTCTGTTTCTCCAGACTTAGTCAGGGGGGTGGGGGAGGTGGGGATGCCACCATCTTCTCTCTTCCCCCAGGAATGTCACCATCTCCCTTTTCTACCGCAACGACTCCTCTCGTCCGCCCCTGACCCTCAGCCTCCCTGGGTGCACGGACCCTTGCCCATTAGGCCGCTTCCACCAGCTGACAGCCCCAGCACGGCCCCCGGCCCATGGGATCCCCTGCTACAGCCTCCATGAGCTTGCCACCCCTGCAGGTGATGGTCTTCAGTGATGGGGTTGAGGGTAGGGGACCCCAAGTCCTGGAACTCACAACCCCGTGTCTTAGTTATCTAGAGCTGCAATAACAGACATACCACAGCTGGCTGGCTTTAACAAAGTTATTTTATCACAGTTTAGGAGGCTAGAAGTTTGAATTCAGGCCTCTGTCTCTAGGGGAAGGCGCTCTCTGCCGGCTTGTCTCTTTTCGGCTTGCGTTCCTTGGCTCCTTGGTGAACTTCATGGAGTGTGGCATCTATCTTCCTCCATCTCTGCTTGCTTAAATCAGCTCCTTTTATATCTCAAAAGAGATTGACTCAAGACATACCCTATACTAATACAGGTAGTCCCCAATTTACAATGGGGTTACCTTCCAACACTCCGTCTTAAGTTGGTTCTGATGAAACTCCAATACCTTTTAGTTTTCATTATTACTGGCTTTTCTTATCAGTTTCTTTATAAATCTGATCTTTATCTTTGGGGTTGGAAATATTACATATAAACTTACAGCTTCAACATAGGTGCTTCCTGCTTCTCAAATTATACACAGGTTATGTAAGCTGCCCCCCACCTAAGAAAAAGAGACATTAAGTGCAGCTCATAGTAACTAGAATACATCATAAATTGGGATACTACCTGTACTACCCCACTAAAATAACAAAGAAAACCCATTCCCAGGTAGGATTACAACCACAGGTATAGGGGTTAGGATTTACAACACAGATTTTGGGGGGACGCAATTCAATCCATAATCCCCTATTCTCCCTGCAGCCACCGCGATGCCCCTGATGGCTGGAGCTGTGGCCGTGCTAGCGGCCGTCAGCATGGGGCTGGGCCTGCTGGCCTGGAGACCAGGCTGCCTGAGGGCCTGGGGGGGCCCTGTGTGAGCCGAACCCTGGGTAATCCCAACCTCACCCCCTTACAGCTGACACCCGATCCCAACATGACTGCTCACTGCTCCTTGGGCTCCTGTGATTTACTGTGTGCAACTGTGTGTGGGGAACGGGAGAGCCAGGCCTGCAGCCGGGAGGGCACCCTGCCTGGAAGTCACAGGCGGGTGTGTGTGTACGTGTGGTACACGTGTGCACGTGTCTACAAGTGTGGTACATGTATATACGGACATTTGTTTTTACACATATATGTGTGCATGTGGTGTATGTGAGTGTATAAGGCTTGATACATGAGTGCACATATTGTTCTTAGGTGCCACTGTATGGTAAAAGTTACTAAAAACAAAATCTACTCCCGGCACAGTGGTTAAAGCTATTGACTGCTAACCGAAAGGTTGGCAGTTCGAAACCACCAGCAGCTCTGTGGGAGAAAGATGTGGCAGTCTGCTTCCACAGAGATTACAGCCTTGGAAACCCTATGAGGTTGCTATCAGTCAGAATCAACTCGACGGCAGTGGGTTTTGGGTTTTCTCCCAACCCAGAAACCTCTTCACAAAAAGAGAAGGAAGTTTTATTACCAGAATGTGAGGCATCACAGGCATTCCACTAAAGAGACTGCAAAGACAGAAAGAAATCTTAACCATTATATAGGTAAGGGGGTAGTGTCATTACATTCATATTTTGAAGATAAATGTTAATTTTATAATCCTGCGGGCTCAGAGTTAGGGATGGGCCACCTGAGTTTATGTTAATCTCCTTCCGTAAAAAACAGGAAGGTAGAGGAGAAACTTGAAGTTACATTTACACACTTTTCAGGAAGACACAGAATTTACAAGTTATCTAAAGTGAATTCTAAAGAAAGCAACGGAGGAGGGGAGCTCCTTCCTCTATTGTCACCAGGGGAACTTACCCATTATTTTCCATTTGTACTTGTCCCTATACCATCGAGTCGATTTCGACTCCTAACGACCTCATGTGACTGAGTAAAATTGCTCCATAGGACTTTTTGTACTGTAGTCTTCACAGGAGCAGATTGCCAGGTCTTTTCTCCTGCAGTGCTGCTGGGTGGGTTCACACTGACAACCTTTTGGTTAGCAGCTCAGCGTTTAACCTTTGTACCACCAGGGTTCCATGTGTGCATATGTTGGTATGTATACACATGTTGGTACATATGTGAGGAATCTTGGTGGTGCAGTGGTTAAGCCCTCGGCTGCTAACCAAAAGATCAGTGGTTTGAACCCACTAGCCGCTTGGAGGGAGAAAGATGTGGCAGTCTGCTTCCGCAAAGATTTACACCCTTGGAAACTCTATGGGGCAGTTCTACTCTGTCCTATAGGGTCATCATAAGTTAGAATCGACTCGAGGGCAGTGGGTTTGGATGTATGTACGTAAGGAGCCCTGGTGATGCCATGGTTAACTGCTCGGCTGCTAACTGAAAGGTAGGCAGTTTGAACCCACCAAGCAGCTCCGAGGAACAAAGACCTGGCGATCTGCTTACGTAAAGATTGTTAGGTGCCGTTGAGTCAGTTCTGACTCAGAGCTGACCCTATGTACAACAGAACGATACACTGCCCGATCCTGCCCCATCTTCTGTAAAGATTACAGCCTTGGAAACCCTAGGGGGCAGTTCTACTCTGTCCTACAGTTTCTATGAGTTGGAATCGACTCAACGGCACCTAACAACAGCTAAAGTCAATATACGACAACTAAATGCAATCTGAAATCCTGGACTGGATCCCAGATCAGAGGAAAGACATGAGTGGGAATACTGGGGAAATTTGAAGAAGGTCTGTAGATTAGTTCATAGGAATGTTGTAACACTAACTTCATGGTTTGATCACTTTACTGTGGTTATGGAGGGTGTTGAAGGAGCCTTGGTGGTGCAATGGTTAAGCACTTGGCTGGTAACTGAAAGGCTGGCGATTCAAATCTACTTTGGCTCTGTAGGAGAAAAACCTGGCAGTCTGCTTCTTTAAAGATTACAGTCTACGAAACCCTATGGGGCAGTCTGACTGTCACATGGGGTCACTGTGAGTCGAAATCGATTCAACGGCATACATTACGTATGTCATGTGTAGACATCTGTAGCACACAGGTGTTTGTATGCGGGGGGCATACGTTTGTGCATACACGTTGGCATGCATCAATGTACAAGTCTACACCCGCATCTTGTGTATACGTGTTGGATGTACATATACACAGGCCTACGCGTGTAACGTGTGGGATTTAGTTTACATGCATGTTTCTATACATGTGGGAACCTGTGTATCTGAACATGCAGCCTGGTCTCTACAGCCCATCGGCTAGTCACATATCTGAGGCTGTGTGACTTAGGGCAAGTGACTTGGCCTCTCTGTGCCAAGAATTAAATCCATCTGACTCCACAGCCCCCTACAGTAACCTCCCCAGGACCAGCAGAGTAGGTGGGACTGATAACACCTCACTTGGCTACCTGTAATAGCATGTCTGGAGGGGGAAGACCCCACTTGGTCCGTGATGAAGAGTTTGTACTGGCCAATGTGGTAGCCACTGGCTGCATGTGGCTACTTAAAACAGTTCCCCAGTCACCTGGCCACATTTCGTGTGCTGAGTCGATTCTGACTCATAGCGACCCCATGCGACCGAACTGCCCCATAGGGTTTTCCAGGCTGTGGCAAACCCACCCAGCGGCTCTGTGGGAGAAAGACCTGACGATCTGCTCCCATAGATTTGTTAGGTGCTATCGAGTCAGCTCCAACTCACAGTGACCCCATATACAACAGAATGAAACACTCCCTGGTCTTGCACCATCCTTGCAATCATTGCTGTTTGAGCCCACTGTTGTAGCCCACTCTGTCACTCCATCTCGTTGATGGTCTTCCTTTTTCACTGAACTTCTACTTTACCAAGTGTGATGTCCTTCTCCAGTGACTGGTCCCTCCTGAGAACGTGCAAAATCTCACCATCGCTTCCAAAGAGCATCATGGCTATACTTTTTCCAAGACAGATTTGTGCGTTCTTCTGGCAGTCCATGGTATATTCAATAATCTTCGCCGACACCATTAATTGAAAGGCATCACTTTTTCGGTCTTCCTTATTCGCTGTTCAGCTTTTGCATACATAAGAGGCGACCGAAAAGACCATGGCTTGGGTCACATGCACCTTAGTCCTCAAGGTGACATCTTTGATTTTTAACACTTTCACACAATAAAGATTACAGCCTAGAAAACCCTATGGGGCAGTTCTCCTGTCACATGGGGCTGAGTCAAAATTTGATGGCACCTAACAACAAAAAGTGTCATACACCCTTGCAAAGAAAACCTGATTTAATGCAGAGCTCTTTGGATCAAATAGGTTACCACCACTACTCAGGCACCAGCTTTTATTACTTACACACCACGATGAGGAACAGAGTAGGGTTCATTGTGAGCTGGTCCCCACGGCTCCTATCCAACAGTGATGTATTTGGTCACTGCATCATAGGAGAGGGAAAAATGCGGACCAGGGGTCCCAGATTCATATAACAGAGACTAGGGGGGAATGTCTGCTGAAATGCACGTGAAAAGGAGGAGGAGGAAAGAGGAAGGCTTTGTCCTAGTGAAAACACTAGACTGATGCTCCACTAGGAATCATAAGAATTTTATTGAATGAAAAAATAAGATCATTTTGCAAAATGGAGAACCACATGGGCACTCAAGAGGCAGGACGTGCTCTGCCTTGCAGGGAGAGCAATGAGGTATTTATTAAGCAGAGCAAACAAAAGCAAAATGGTTTCACATCCAGAGGGTGCAGGGGAAGGAAGGAAGGAAAAAGTTACAAGGGGTTGTCAAGCTACAAACTTTCCAAACATCTATTTCTAGCCTAACATCAACCTCTTATTTCCCAATACAAATGGATTAAAGCAATTTTTTCTAAAGCCAGCCATGGAAACATTCCTGATGTAGGCGGTCTAATGACTGACTGTAGGCCTGCCGGTTCAACCCTAGCTGGAGTTCTTGAAATGTAAAAGCTGACCATTTGGTTAGGGAGGAGACTAAATCAGTTCTAACTGGAAACCTTTCGAAATGTGAACACTGCCCATCTGGCTAGATGGGAATGAATAGGGATTCAGTTAAGATAGCAAGATTATTTACATGAGCTAAGACGCAGGTGTCTATACTCTGTCACAAGCAATTAAAAAAACTTTCATAGGAAGCCAACTTGTCTCTTGTAGAAGGCAAAGGCAGGCTTCAAACCTAGTTGCAGCTTAAGACCATCCTGTGTTGAGGCCGTTGTTTCTGGCCTCATGGTGCCAAAGAAATACTCCTTCTACCCCACATGTTAAGATTACACTTTATAATGTGCATTGGCTAATTAATTCTATCACTGAGTTAAACGACACCAGGAAGGGGTCAGTTCCCCATGGGACACATACTATAGTGCTACAGATGGTGGGGGTGAAATTGCTTATCCTATAATCCTTAAAATAAGGTACTACGTAAAAACGTTGTATTTTAAAAAACCTTACAGAAAAAGTGAGTACTTCAAGGGTCTCCCCGCTTGGCCTGCAGTACTTCAGGGCCAGGTGGCAGAGAAGTAGGGGCACTGTTGTGCCCACCCCCTTTGCTGCACAGGCAGAAGTGAACTGACCACACACCTTGCCCCCAAGGACTCTTGCCTGCTGCCCTCTGCTATCAAGCTCTGGCCAGTGATGCCTTCAGGACACTGAAGTGGGGTGAGGACACTCTTCTCTTCTGAGCTGTCAGGGTGTGGCCTGCTCCTGTGGAGGGCCTCTGGCCCGTCTCGTGGCTACGGATGCACAGGAAGGGACTCGCGCCCACCCTACGTATACTGCCTGTCCCATCTCCCCTGAGTATCATCAGTCTCCCTTGGCCCTGTCCCCCAAGTGCCAGCTTGAGGGGCCAAGCTAGGTAGTCTCTGTGTGCCCAAGCAGAGGGAGGCCTAGCCATGGTGCTTTGGTGGCTCCTCTCTGCCTCCGTCGCCGTAGGGCGGTGGCAGGGACTGCTCCTCATGCAGCCCATGGGCAGGGTGGCTGCAGCTAAGCTTGGCCTGCCTGGTACACATCTCCAGCAATGCCTCGGTGGACTGCTTCTCCACCTTCTCCCGGAGCACACCGTGGCCGCGCAGCCAGCCCAGCACGTCTGTGCGTGTGGACTTTGGTACCAGCAGGGCCTGGAAGCAGGGCTGGCTCTCGCGCTTCAGCAGGCCGATGTCGGCCAAGGTCTAGATCGCCTTCACTGCCTCTAGCACCGTCTGGCCCTTGACCACCATGGCAACCAGCAATGGATGCAGCTCCTCGGGTGCATCTGTCATGGGTCATAGTAGATCCAGCTGAACACGCCCAGCTCATGCACCTGCTATATGCCTTCCTCCAGGGTGGCCCAGGGCCATGGGAGCATCTCGCAGGCACCAGGCCCTCACCAGCCAGGTGAGGAGCAGTTGGCATCCTCCCTGCAGGGTCTGGCAGTAGCAGTTGAAGAGGGTATCACCAGTCAGCCTGCCCAGGATCACCAGTTCCTCCGAGTTCAGTGACAGGGCCTGGCCCCCCCTGTCATACACCTGCAGTATCCAGACAATCATGGGTTTGTAGTGCTGCTTGAAGCGACGTGAGATGGTTATAAGATTGGTGAATGTGTAGTAGTGGTTCCCTCGGCGTGGGTAGGTGAGCACCAGTGTGCTGTCAGCCATGGCTCTGCTGGGTCTGCTAGGGAAGGACACAGGCCATGAGTCGGGTGGGAGAAAAAGCCATGCCCTCTCTGATGCCCCTAGACCTGCAGAAGCCAAAGGTTGGGGTGTGGGGGGAGAGGGAGGGCAGTGTCCTCAGGATCAGTTGGGAGCCCAGTGCTGGACATCGTGGGGGCCCCTAGATGCAGCTGCTGCAGGAACCCTGATCAAGCCCATCTGCTTCTCTCCCAGCCCCTCCTGCATCGGCCTGCTTTCAGATTCCCTGCCACTACACCTCTCCCAATATCTCTGCACAGCGGATGCCACATTTGGGGGAGGTAGGAGACAACAACTTTGGGGTCACAAAGGCTGGGGCTCACTATCCCCAGCTCTGCCACCCCTCCACGTGACCTTGGTCAATACCAGCTGGGGAGCCAGTTACGAACCCAGGGTCCTGGGCCCCAATCCCCCAAGCTCTAGGGGTCAGGCCCAGGAATTGGCAAGGGAGACTGACCCACCCAACACATACATGGGCAGCCTCGTCCTGATCTATGTGCCAAGTCACAATGGCCCCCCCGGGTCCAAAAGTGGCAGAGCTATGAATCAAAACTCATCTCCTTGGCTCTGTTTCTTCAGCTGTAAAGAAGGGAATATAGAGAACACTCATCACACTGCAAGGAACCCTGGTGGTGCAATGGTTAAGCACTTAGCTGCTAACCAAAAGGTTTTGCAGTTCAAACCCACCCAGCAGCTCTGGAGAAGAAAGGCCTGGAGATCTGCTTCCATAAAAATCACAGCCAAGAAAACCCTATGCAGCAGTCCTACTGTATCACATGGGGTTGCTATGAGTTAGAACTGACTCCACGGCACCCGACAACATCACACCTCAGACCCCGCAAGGCCTGCAGAGGTTGCAGATGTAAAGCACCCCCTCCTAAAAGGGAGGTGAGCATGTGCAAAATTAAAACCTCTCTGTGCCCTGATTTCCTCAGCTGTAAAAGCAGAATAACTGCACCTACTCACAGGGTTATTGTGCAGAGGAAAGAGCCTGGCTCAGAGCTGAGTGCTAAACATTAGTCTATTATACCTGTAATACAACCAAATTCATGTTATCGTAAGGTGTTATGGGCGGAATTGTGTCCCCAAATAGAAACACGAAAGTCCTAACCCCTGTAACCATGACTATGTGAAAATAGGGAGCTTTCTTTAGTTATGTTAATGAGGATACACCAAGGTAGGGCTGATCCTAAACTTAATCACTTCTGAATTTGCCAAGGATCACTGGCAGACAGCAGAAACTAGTGGAGTCTGAAGGAACCGACACAGCTAAGACCCTGATTTGCGCTTTTAGCCTCCAGAACTGAGAAAATAACTTCTTGTTCTATAAAACCACCCACTTGTGGCATTTGTGTTATGGCAGCTCTCCTCAACTAAGATAAAGTTAGTATTAAGGTATTGTTAGTAAGAGGGAGCCTCTTCTGTTCTTACCAAGATGGTGTCCGACTCCTGGAGGAACCACCTGTAGGCAGAAAGGAGTAGGGGAAAGAGGCTGGTGAGATGGAGGGCAACTAAGGCACCCACATCTAGCCCTTCCCCAAGTCCGCGGCCCCTCAGACCCCGGGGTGTCAAAGGTCCCAGGGGGGCACAGTGTCCTCAGGGTCAGTCAGAGCCCAGTGCTGGACATCATGGGGGCCCCAGTGCCCTCGTTCCCCTCCTCAGTTGGGGCCCAAAGCCACTTGCCTGCAGTCCTGAGAGGGACAGCACAGGTGAGATCTCAAAGACCCAAGCAGGAAAAATGACCAACATGTGGCCCCTGGGGTACTACGAGGCAGACCCCCTCCCCAGCGCCATGACTGGCCTCTAATGCTGTCTTAGGCTGGGTTCTACAGAGAAGCAAAACCAGGCAAGCATGTATATGTGTACATATACATACAGAGAGAGAGGGAGGGAGGGAAGGAAGGAAATTTATCTCAAGAAAGTGGCTCACGTGGTTGTGGAGGCTGGCAAGTCCCAACTCTGCGGGTCAGGCGAGGCTTCTCTAGACTTCCGTAGCTGCAGGGGCTGACAAACCCAAGATCAGCAGGTCAGACAGCAGGCTGCGGGAGGCTGATGAATCCCAAGATCGGCAGGCAATAAGGCAAGTAGCAGCCAGCAGGAAAACAAAAACCCAATCAAACCCACTGTCATCAAGTTGATTCTGACTTACGGCAACCCCACAGACAGAGAAGAACTGCCCCATAGGGTTTTCAAGGCTATAATCTTCACGGAAGCAGACTGCCCCATCTTTCTCCTGAGAGCAGCCGAGCACTTGATGATGGTGCCACCAGCACTCCTCAAGAGCAGCTGAATGAGTTAGCAGCTGCATGCTTAACCATTTGTGCCACCAGAGCTCCTACCTGAAACCTAAATACCACCAAATACCTTAATTTTTTTTTCTTCCACAGCACATGTATTCATCTTACTCAATTTGTATCTTTGCAAGGCAAGAAACATCACTACCCCCCAACCCCCACACTATTGGCGACAGAACTCTAGCCTATCCGCTCCTGACGAAGCATGCCCATTCTGCAGATAAAGAAACAGAGTCAGGAGAGCAAGCACTTGACCAACATCTCCAAGCCCATAAAGACCTGGGATTTGGACCCAGGCCCACGTGATTTGAGTTTCCACAGCTATAACAAGACGGCTTATGTATGTAAGTCCTGAATATGACTGCTGCCACATGAATTAGATCCCAGAGATATTTGGTGTGAAGTTGCCCAAAGGCCTGTCTGAGACAAGAGGTAGGAGCGAGGCTTTTTACCAAGATGGAGGTGGCTGGATGGCGGCTGAGCTTCTGCACCTGTAACACAGGAAGGACTGGTTGGGGGAGGGGGGAGACAAAAAATGGTTCAGAAGCCCAAGAGACCGTCAAAACTTTCCCCAGAGCCAGGGCCCCTCAGTTCCCCAGATGTCAAAGGTCCTGGGGGGCACTGTGTCCTCAGGGGTGATCAGAGCCCAGTGCTGGACATCATGGGGGCCCTGGACCTCTGCAGCCATTTCCCAAGGCCTCTCACCTTTGGGACAGAGGCCGAGCTACCAGACCTGAATCTGTCAAGAAGGGTATAAATGACCACAGCTTTCCCCAGAGGCACTCCAACGTCTCCCCACACTGCAACCCCCGCATCACAGTCCAGGGAGGGTGGAGGGGGGGACTGTCCTCATGGGATGGGCCTCCAAACCCACTACACGAAGAGGACCCCCGTGTCCCCACTGCCTAGTTTTACAGATTTTCAGCACTGGCCAAACCTGCCAGTAACCCTAAAATAGGGAAAGCCGTCAAGATGAAAATCTCTTAAAGAACCTACTGGAGAGGATGAGGAGACAGCAACTATTATAGATGAAAAGAAACCTAAGATGTAAGTAATATGACACACAGTACGCTGGACCGCAACGAGGTTTGATCAGCTGTGAGAGATATTTTGGGGGATGATCTAGGAACTGTGAACAGGGAATAAGTATTAAACGACATCATTAAGGAATTCTGTTAAAGTACCGTTAAGGGGGACAATCGCATTCAGTTAAAGAAAAAAGTGTCATTTTAGAGACACAAGTGTTAACTATTTTAGGCAAAACATGAAGTTTACTTTTAGAACACTAAACACAAAGCAGACATGGCAAAACATTACAATTGTTAAACTGACACCCATTCATTACACCGCTGTATATTTTCCTGTATGTTTGATGATTTAATAAAAAGTTTAAAAAGGCACAAAAAAGAAATGAATGTCAATGAAGCATGGATGAGAAAAAGCCTTCCACCTGTAACATGGAAACAGGATAAAGTCATCAGTCTTCCAGGTGGTTGCCTGAGGGAGAAACTCTGCAAGAGGGGATTCTTGGAGGTTGTGGTGGGGGTGTAAGAAAATTATCTCCATGCTTCCAGGCTGGGCCTCGTTGGCAGGGCGTGGCATTGCTCATTGGCCAGAAAACAGATGTTCAAAAAGAGATTAAGGATTGCAGGGAAACTAGATTAATGGAAATGGAACAACCAGAATGTAACCAATGTCACTGAACAACTTGTGTAGAAGTTGTTGAATGGGTATCTAAATTGTTGTGTAAACATTCACTGAAAACACAAACTAAAAAAAAGAGGTTAAGGATTGATTAGCTCAAAACTAATTTAATAAATACCCTTTGGTATTTGGAGCCACCGTGTCAGAGAACTCCTACGGATGAATAAAGTCCTCATTTGCTTTCACTGTTAACTGAAAGGTTGGAGGTTTGAGTCCACCAGAGGCACCTCAGAAGAAAGGCTTAGTAATCTACTACTGAAAGAATAAGCCAGTGAAAACCCTATGGAGCACAGTTCTATTCTGACACGTGGGGGTTGCCATGAGTTGGAATATACTACACAGCAATTGTTTTTTACTTCCTCCTAAGTAGACTCCTGGAGTCCCTCGATGGTGCACAAGGTTAACTGCTCTACTACTAGCCTGAAGGTTGGTGGTTCCAACCCACCCAGTGGCAGCGCATCTCAGGAGACAGGCCTAGCAATCTACTTGTGAAAGATCACAGCCCTGAATACCTTATTATCAAAAAATCAAACTCAGAGCACCATTAACAGATTGCTATGCAGGTTTAATAGACTGTCGGGCAGTGGTTCAGTGCTTTGATTAAGGTTTTCACTGTGCTTTTATATACAATTTTTAAGGCGCCCTGGTGGTGCAATGGTTAAGTGCTCAGCTGCTAACCAAAAGGCTGGGTTTTGAACCCACCCAGCGTCTCTGCAGGAGAAAGACCCGGCAACCTGCTCTCGTAGAAACTGAAGCCAAGAAAACCCTATGTGGCAGTTCTACTCTGTCACATAGGATCATCATGCGTAGAAATTGAATGGATGGCACACAACATATACAAGTTTACCAGGAACTTTGGACAAAATTTCTGATTGGATGGAACAGTATGTGTTCAAAACATTACCAAAGTTTAAACAGAAACCTTGCTAAACAGTTACAATTATAAGACGAGTGAGCCATAGGCACAAAACCTGTAGAGTTCTTGGAAACAGACCATGTTCATTATTCTTCGATTGTTTTCTGAAAGAATAAACTTCAAATGAAAGTTAATGAATGGTGAAACCAGTCCCATTTTGGTTTCAGTTAATGAGACCACTTACATGTAATTATGTAAAACAAAACAAGTCACTTCTAAAGATTATAATTCAGAGTATAGCTAGAGGCTAATTTTTTTATTTCAATAGGTTTTTGATATTAGATGATCTTTAGTGTCACGAGGAAGGGGAACTCTCGTCATTAAGCAAACCTTGTAATTTTATTTTACACTAAGGAGCATAGTTCTACTCTGCGAACGTGGGGGTCGCCAGTGAGTCGGAATCTACTCCAGGACAACGGGTTTTTTACTTTCTCCAAAGGAGACGCCTGAAAAACTCTGGCGGCTCAACGGTTAAGTACTCGACTGCTAACCGAAAGGTCAGCGATTCCAACGCACCAACCGCTCCGCGGGAGAAAGACGTGCAATCTGCTTCCGTGAAGATTTACACCCTTGGAAACCCTATGGGGCATCTCTACTCTGTCATGTGGAGTCCGAATCGCCTAGAGGGCACAAATCAACAAGAAAACTCTACCCGGTTCTCTGAAACGCAATAATTCACCTAGAGATCCCAATCCCACTTCTTTAGAAACTCCTGATACCCTGTCTGTTCCTACGCAGACTCCAATACCCCTCCCCCTCCACACCCAAATTGCACAAAAATGCCAGCCGCCTGGAATCGAAAAAAGGCGGCGATTTCCTAGGTGAAGCACCTGTAACTGGCACGAGACTAAAAACTCAAAAACTTAGTGCCACAAAACACCCCCCACCACACGCCCCAAAAAAGAAGATGAACAAGATGGCGGAAACTCGCGATTTGAGCAGCGGATGTGGAGCGGTCTCGGCAGTCCCCAGTCCGCTGCGGCGGCAGGAACCCTTGTTCCTCCCCTCGGCGCTCCCGCCTATCTAGACGCCATGCGGTCCCCAAAGGTGACCCCTGGGCTCGCCCCAGCCCCCGCCCCGACCCCTTCCAGACGGCCCCGACCTCGTCCATGCGGTGATATGATTACTACCGGGCACTCGCGACACGCGCACTCAGAGCCAACGCCCAAAACCGGAGACGAAAAGAGACCACAAAGGCTTACAAACTCACCGGACGCCGACTTTCTCCAAAGCGTGCACATGTTGCCGCGCGCCCCACTTTATATAGACCACGCCGCTCGCAAGGCCCGACCCCCAGCGCCATTCCGGACACCGCCTGAAGCGTCCTGTACAATGGCCGGTGTCGGAAACCCCGCGTTGGTGCTTGGAGAAGGGAATAACGCCTGTTTCGAATACAAGCTTCCTGAACAGGTCAGCAGACGCTGTTCATGGAGATGGACAAAAAGGATCCTGGAAATATTGGGGACGGTTGTTTTGTCGAGTGCATCAGGCAGTGCTGCGGACAGCCCCAACGACGGATGGTGAAGAGGAAGGACCCCCCGAGGGCGGGCGGGGCCAGAAAGGGAAGCGACTGGAATTGCTAGCGCGCCGGTGGCGCGAGCTGTGGAGGTCGACGCTGAAGGGCGTGTCTCACACGAAGTCCCGGCCGCGGAGTAAAGGGCGTGGCTGGTGCGGAGATTGAGGACTGTTCTGAGAACGAGCACGCGTGACACAAATTACAAGCGGAGCCTGCGCGGTGAGAGGCGGGGCCAGAGTAGAGACGCAGGGCCGCTCTGAGGGAGTAGAGGTCCGGGATTGTGGATTCCCGAATCTGAGGGAGGAGGAGGTCAGGAGAGATGGACTCCAGGGTCTAAGGAAGGAAGATCCGGGGCTCCCGGGTCTGAGGGAGGAGAGGCCGGGGCTCCTGGGTCTGAGAGAGGAGGGAGCCGGGGGGCCCCTGCCTACTGGATCTGAGGAACGAAAGTCCGGGGGCTGCAGACTCCTGGGTCGGTATCTGAGGGAGAACTAGGTTTGGATGGGCTGAGCCTGAGGGCCTGGATTCTTGGTAAGCTGGGAGATCTGAGGAGTGTCTTTCAGCTGACATGATTGTAAAAATTTCTTTCAAAGATAAAAAATGAAACTCCTCTACCCTAAACCCACTTCCCAGAGGTTGTCACTGTTAACGATTTGGTGTGGACTTTGTACTTTATGGCTGGCTGTAAACATACATACACATGGGTAGATAATTTTTGTTTCTCCCCAGATATGTCCCATAAGTAACATTCCCACATCAGTACACACTGAACCACCTCATTTCTTAAACAATATCAAAGTATTCCATTGTGTGAATAGGCCATACTTTGTTTAGCTGGTCCACTTTGTCATTTGGGTTGTTTTCTTCCCTTTAGTGACTCTTCCCTAAACTTTGTGATCTGAAGAAGAGGAGACCTACATTCCTCTCTAATTGGACACCCTTCACTGGCTCCTCCCTCCGAGTAAAAGCAGAGTCTTCACTGTGGTCGCTATGAGTCGGCCTTGACTCAAGGCAGTGGGTTTGGTTTATTTTTTCACTGTAGTCTGCAAGGCCCTCCAAGATATGGCCCCTTTTCTTTCTGACCTCGTGTTCTTCCTCTCTTTCTGACTGGAGCTACCCTAGCAGACTGTCTTCCCTTGTGGTCCTGGAACCTGTCAAGTACTTTTTTTTTTTTTTTTTTTAACCTTAGGGCCTTTGCATTTGCTGTTCACTCTGCCTGGAACTCTCTCCATATATGCCCATGGTGCTCTCCCTCCAGCCATGTCTCTGTTCAGATGTCACCTTGGCTTAAAGGGCCCCTGACCACTCTGTATAATAAACAGGCCTCTCCCTTCCTGGCCTCCTCTCACTTACCCTTCTTTATTTTTTCTTTTTTTCATGGCTCTTAACCTCTAACAAGGGAGCCCTGATAGCACAGTGGTTAAGTGCTCAACTACTAACAGAAAGTTCAGCAGTTTGAATCCACTAGCCACTCTGTGGAAGAAAGATGTGGCAGTCTGTTTCCATAAAGATTTACAGCCTTTGAAACTCTATGGGGCAATTTTTTTTCGTATAGGGTCTCTATGAGTCGGAATTGATTCTACGGTAATGGGTTTAACCCCTAACATACAACTATCTGTTTGTTTATGGACATATTTTCTGCCTTCCCCGCTGAAATGTAAATTCCATGAGGACAAGGATTTGTGTTTTGTTTGATCACTGCTATAGATCTAGTGTCTGGCATGTAGTTGTAGCTCAGTCTATGTTAACTAAATGAATTTGGGAGCCCTTGCAGGAGACAAGAGGAAAGGTTACTCTAATAACTCTTGAAGGGCACATACTATGGGTTATTTTGAGCCCTGTCTGGATTAAAGTACAATCATTATCCCCATTGTAAAGATGAGGAAATTGAGACCTAGATGGATCAACACATTCGCACAGGTCACAAAGCTAGTAAGTGGCAGATCTCAGACTCAGAACCTGGAGCGAGAGGGAGATAGACGGGAACCCCAGGTCAAGGCCTTGCAGAGGGACCTAAGCAATGATATTACTTTGTACTTAGGTTCCCTGGCCTGTTCAGCAAAGAACTCTCCCTTAGCCTCAAACCATCTGCAAAGTCTGCTACATACAACACACTTATTTTTGGGGGGGCTTTGGGAAGAAGAAAGAAGTACTGGTAGGATAGGAGCTGCTGGTAAGGGCAGGAGAGAAGTTTGGGTGCAGGGCAGGTTTGCCTTAGGAGGGGCAAATTGTTCAAGTTGCAAAAATAAAGGATGAACCCAAAGGACTTGGGGAGAATCAGCCATTTGATAAGCATTGATTGAGTACCCTGTGTGTGCCAGGAACCATTGGCCCAGCCCCTTTGCTGGTGTCTATGCCTCAAGTCCCTTCCTCATCTATTCCTCTGCCCCAGGCAGCCCGAGGGATGGCACCAGGGAGGGAAAACAGTTCCACAGAACACTTAACAGGTACTGAGTGAATATTCCAGACAAAAAATACAGATTACTTAAAAATACAGAGTGTTAATCTGGGGTGGGGAGGTCAGAGGGCACTGGAAAAGGACAAGAATCTTGGTGAGAGTGGGAGTCTGGAGAGCAGGGTTGTCAGGTGCTTTACATGGAGCTGCAGAAGCGGACCAGGGCTGAGGTTGTTCCTGTGTCCTAAGCCCAGATGCCCTGGAATGCCAGAATGGACCAGAAATTTATGTAGTTCAGGTAGGAAATGACACCTGGGGGAGAAAGAGAGCAGAGGGGGTTGAGGCAGAGTTCATCAGCCCCAACCCCAAACTCAGCCTCATCCCCTACACTGTGTACAACCCTATCCCCAAGCCCAACCTCATCTCCAAACCTATCCCCAAACCCATCCTCAGTTCCATCTTCATCCCTACCTTGTCTCCAAACCCATCCCTAAACCCAAACCAACCCCTACGCTATCTACACTTTCCCTAACCTCCTCTGCAGACTGCAACCTACACTCATCCCCTACACTGTCCCCAAACCCAGCCCATTTCCTACAGTGTTCCCAACCCATTTCCAGACTCAAGCCCAGCCCATCCCCTACTGTGTCCCCAACCCCCTCCCTAAACTCACTCCCACATCTAACCCCAGCCCATCCCCAACCTCATCTCCTCCCTAATCCCACCTGCCACCTCAGTCCCATCCCCCATCTAGCCCTGTCAGCAACTGCATCCTCATGTCAAACTCTATCCAACTCTATCCCACTCTATCCCCGTCTGCATTCCTGAAACCATTTGCAAACCCACCCCCACCCTCATCCTGTATTTCCAATCCCACCCCAGCCCCAGACCAGTCATCAGGAAGAAGAGGATGCCGGTCCATGCCAAGTAGAAGCTGCGCCCCAGCCTGTAGGTCATGCCTTCTTGCAGGTACTCCTGGGCCTGCAGCAGGTAGAACAGGACACCCAATATCATGCTGGTCACTGTGTGAGCACAGGTGTTAGGAAGCTGAAAATCAATTGTATGAGGACCCCTGCCTGTAGTTGTATGGCTCCCAAGCTCTTGTTTATTATTTCCACACTTTCTCTAACCTCTCAGACCCTGTGCCTCTGCTCAAATTCAGGAAAATGGGCTCCTGACAAGGACATTGGAAGTGTGAGCCTTGGTCTTTAATAGGCGATAACCAAAAAAACCCGTTGTTGTCAAGTTGATTCTGACTCGTAGTGCCCCTGTAGGACAGGGTAGAACTGTCCCATAGGGTTTCCAAGGAGCAGCTGGTGGATTTAAACTGCCAACCTTTCAGTTAGCAGCCTGAGCTCTTAACCACTGTTTAATAGGCAATGGTTGTGTCCAAAACCACAGGCTTTGAGGCCAGCAGACCGGGATTCTCATACCACCTCTGCCTCTCACCATAGGGCAGCCACTTTATCTCTCTGAGCCTTGGATCCCTCATATGTAAAGCTTTTTCTTTTTCACAAGCTTTCTTTAATTCATTCCATTTGAAAATAAAATGAATCATAGGGCTATCATAAGGAGTGATTGAAATTGTTACAGCTCCAGGAATATGGTAAGCACTCAAAAATTGGAACTGATTATTATCATTATATTAGGTCTTTAATTTTGGGCTTCTGAAGCATTGGAAGTCATTCTGGATACCTTAATTCTATTTTGAAATGAAATGAATTAAAGATAGTTTGTGAAAAGTAAAAGGCTTGTTTTGGTGGTTTTTTGTTTTTTGTTTTTTTCAACTAATGGAGTCCTGAGTAATTTTTCTTTTGTTATTGAAAAATAATATAGGAGATTTTTCTGTTTAATAAAATGGGGGCTTGGGCAGATATTTTCATATAGACAAATGTTTTATTGGAGATGGTATAAAACCGAGCTGTTCAATTTTTTTTTTTTAAAAAAAGTAAAACCTTATGGATCACAACAACAACAACAACAAAAAGAAAATGACTTAACCCACCCATTGGGAAAAAAACCCAAAACTGAGCTGTTTTCTACCATTTGGACTTTTAAAAAAAACCCATGGACATCGAGTTGATTCCAGCTCAGCAAGCCTATACAGAGTAGAACTACCTCATAGGGTTTCCAAGGAGCAACTGGTGGATTCAAACTGCTGACCTTGAATTAGGAGCCTGAGCTCTTAACCACTTTGCCACCAGGGCTCCAATTTGTACCTTACATTTAAACAATTAGGAAGAGCTGTTAGACAAACTGGATAACTATCAGTTACTAACAAGTAAACAAGATCTTGAGTGTTCTCTGTTCTTGGCCTTACCATCACTCTCCAGGAATATTTTGATGCAACTAAAAGTTGGGGTCATTTGTTGCAAAGGACAGGAACACGGTAACTCTCTTTTTCAAATTAAAATCTCTTTTTTTTAAAAAGTGTGATTTGGTATATAAATGGAAAATGAAATAATTCTAGTAAAGTATCAGTTCAGAGTTATTTGGTTGGGAGAGGGAGGATTATCACAGTAAGGATTTTTGCAAAGTTAAATGAGTACCATCAATTACTGACATTTTCTAATTCAATCCTAACTACATCTCCACGTGGTAGGAAATTTTATGTCGATCCTACAAATGAGAAGACTTCAGCTCAGAAAGATTAAGTAGCTTGAACAAAGTCACAGAACTGGTGGTGGTGGTGTGAGGCAGGATTTGGCATGGCATTGGGGATGGGTTTGGAACTGGAAATGGATTTTGGTAGAGGTTGAATTTTGTTGAGTAATAAGGTTGAGGTGTTGGGCGTAGGGATGGGGTTATGGTTATGGGTGGGATGGGTTGTCATTAAGGATAAGGTTGGGGTTGGTGATGGGGATGGATTGGCGATTGGGTCGAGGATGGAACTGGGAATGGGCTGGACTGAATTTGAGGTTAAGGTTCACGGGTGATGGGGTGGGTTGTGGTTCGGGATGGGAATTGGGAAGGAGAAAAAGATGGGGTTGGAGAGGGATTGGGGTTGACTTTCAGGTTGAGTTCATAGGCAATAGAGTTGGGTTGCGTTTGAAGGTAGTGTTGAGGATGGTTAGGCATTGGTTGAGTTGGGTGTTTGAGATTTGTGAAGGGGATAGGAATGGTAATGGGAGTGGTTTAGACCTCACAGAAGGGGATGTGGATGAATTTAAGATTTGTTGGTGATGGGGATGGGAGGTGAAGTTGAGGCTAGATTGGGGCTGGAGATGGAGTTAGGTTGGGGATTGAGAATTTTTTATTGGGTTAGTTTGGAGGTTGGGAGGGAGATGGGGTTGGGATGAGGGATGAGGATAGGGATGGGATTGGTGTGTGGTGGGGATGAGGTTGGGTATAGTGATGGGCACTAGATGAGCCATTCCTCGCCTTGGTCCCGAGGGAAAGATCTCAGAGCCATGCCTGTCAGGGTGCTGGCGATGAAGGTGGAGAAGTCCAGCATGGGCAAGTTGGAGCTAGTAAAGAAGATGGTATTTAGGAGGGTGATGCAGATGCAGAAACCAGTGAGGCTGGAGATGAGGATGAAGAGCCAGGCACAGTCCAGCAAGTCTGGAAGAGTATCAGGAAGGGAGAGTATCAGGAACACCAAGACTGACCCTCAGGCTCTGACCATGGGAGAGAGGGTCACTAGTGAGGCTGGGAGTCTTCTCAGGCCCCTCCCTTGCATATTTTTCATCCTTACTTTAATAAAATTGATACTCAGGTCTAAAGAAGGGGTATTGAGGCAGACAGCCTGAGCACTGAGGATACACTTGGGTCAGTGAAGACAGGCTCTTGGGCAATGGAAAGTGGGGTGTTATTGAGGAACGTGTGAAGACAGGTTCCCTGGAGTGAAAAAGATAGCCACAGTGTAGTGTGTAAGATCCTAAGTCTGTGAGGATTGTGAGGATGGGTCTCATGTAGTTGAGGATGAGCACAGAACAGTGAGGATGGTCCTTGGGGCATTGAGGGCCATCCCAGGGTAGTGAGGGCCATCCTGGGGGCAGAGGCAGGGAGGACCATCATGGGGCATAGAGGGCCATCCCAGGCCCAAGGGCACGGGGGACCATCCTGGGGCAGTGATGGCCATCTGGGAGCAGGGTGGACAACCATGGGGGCAGGGTGGACCATCCCAGGGGCAGAGAGGACCATCTTCGGGGCAGGAAGGGCTATCCCAGGGGCAGGGAGGCTCATCCCAGGGGTCAGGGGGGATCATCTGGGGGGGAGGGGCAGGGAAGGCTATCTTGAGGGGCAGTAGGGGAAGAGAGGGCTATGGGGAGGGGGAAGGGGCAGGAAGGATCATCCTAGGAAAAGGAGGAACTGTCCCCTGACAGGAGAAGAGGGTCCCTGGAACAAGGAGGAGAGATGAGTCCCAGTAATGGCAAGAATGGGGCAGGCCTTACAAGCATTCTGGTCATACTCCCGCAGGCAGGAGATGTCCACGCACCGCACGAAGAAGATAGTGTTGATCGGGAAGGTTTGGGAGCCAGCAGGGTCCCCAGGGGGCCTCAGTGGCACCTGGAAGTGCATCCAGGGCTGGCCCAGAGAGATGAGACTGATGATCACCATGCCGGCCAGGCTCAGTGCCAGGCTCACCATGCGGCTGATCTTCTTGGCCTCATGCAGCAGCTGCCAGCCAAAGGGCAGCAGTGTAAAGGGGCAGCTACTTCTGCGGTGAGACCTGCAGCAGACCACCCACTGCTAGTATCAGCACCCAGTCTGGCCACTCAGCCTGGCCACCCCAGGTCCCCCTGCAAAACCCTGCCACACTCAGTCTAGCCTTCAGACTATCTTTCCCACCTGATCATCTCCCAGGCCGTGAATCCCTCAAACCCCACCTCTAGGATTTGCTCCCTGAGACTCAGCCTCCAGGCTTCCTTGCCCCCAGGTCTAACTTCCAGACTGTACAACACACAAATTCTGTCTTTAGGCTGAATAGTAAGTCCAGCCTCTATGCTATGCTCTCTTCAGGTCCAGCTTCTAAGCCCTAGGTCCAGCATCCAGTCTCAGATACACCAAGCCATGCTTCCGGGCCCCGTCCTTTGACTGCTGCCCCTCCCCTGGGGATCCCTGCCAACCTTGCCTCTCACCTGCTAGTCTCTCTCATAAGGGAGATGACTGACTGGAAGGTGTGGTTCTTGCTGTCTGGAGGAGTTTGGAGGGGTTTGGCACTGGAAAAGCTGTCTTTGGAATTCTCTTGGGAGCTCCAGATAATTGACTCGATGATTTTGACATTGCTCTCACGGCTGTGGGTAGCCAATGAGAGGGCATCAGAACTGGACTGGGCTAGTGATAGGAGGCCTTGGGTGCTTAACTGGAGGCTCTGAGTTATTGATGAGGGGCCTTGGATGCCACTGTTGTCCTGTTGGGTAAGTGATTCGAGATTGGCCAGGGAGCTGTGTTTCAGAGCACTCTGGCCACTGAAGTGGCGAGTTTGGTAAACTGACAGAGATTCTCGGTTACTGAAGCGGCGATTGTAGATGGCTGATGGGGCATCCTGGATACTGACCCGGCGATTTTGGACACTTGGCAGAAGCTCCTGGGTACTGACATGGCGACCTTGGTTAGTTGACCGAGGCTCCTGGTTACTAACCCGGCGGCCTAGGCTAGTTAGTGGAGGCTCCTGGATACTGACCCGGCGACCTAGGCTAGTTAGTGGAGGCTCCTGGTTACTAACCCGGCGACCTAGGCTAGTTGACGGAGGCTCCTGGATACTAACCCGGCGACCTAGGCTAGTTAGCGGCTCCTGGATACTGACCAGGCGACTGTGGCTTGTTGGCAGAGGTTCCTGGATACTGACCAGGCGACTGTGGCTTGTTGGCAGAGGCTCCTGGATACTCACCCGGCGACTGTGGCTTGTTGGCAGAGGCTCCTGGATACTCACCCGGCGACTGTGGCTTGTTGGCAGAGGCTCCTGGATACTCACCCGGCGACTGTGGATAATTGGTGGAGGCTCCTGGATACTCACCCGGCGACTGTGACTAATTGATGTAGTGTCTTGGGGGTTGGTGTGGGGGTTGTTGAGAAGGGTTGGAAGGACACCTGGCTGGCTGTTCTGGGAGCCATATGGGGGCCTCTGGGACATGAGGGGATGCTGGGCAGGGCCAGTCCCCAATGTAGTCACCAGCCTGCCAACTGCCTCAAACCCTCCTTCCCAGCATCTTTGTGGTCACCTGGAAGCTGGTTTGTCTCTCTCCAGGGTTCAGGCTCTGTCCCATAGGGTTTGGATCTTGTTACCCCTTCTTCTGTGTTTCTTGGTCTCTTTTGCTATCCACAGGCAGGTCTCAGGGTTTCAGCCGGCAGCTGGGGACACTGGGAGGTTCCATGACAGTTGGAGTGGTTCCAGGAAGTTAGGAAGTTGGCCATGGACTTGAACCCCATTCTATCCCTGGGTGAGTGACCTGAAGGCTGGATCAGGGTGAGGATTGCATCAGTAAACATCAGGGCAGAGTTAATATGGGGTCAGGGCTGGATAAAGAGAGGTCAGGGCAGGGTTAGTATGGGGTCAGGGCTGGATCAAAGAGATGTCAAGGTAGGCTCGGGAGGGGGTCAGAGGATAGAGAGGTGTCAAAGTAAAGACAAAATACGGTGAGAAAGGGGTCAGGGCAGGCCCAGGATGGAGGTTGGGGTTGGAGACAAAACAAGTAGGTTTGGGGCTAGGATGAGGTTGTGGGTGGGGAATGAGTTTGGCGTTAGGGTTAGGGATGGGAATGGGGATGCATTTGGAGTGAGAGATGGGGATAGGATTGTGTTTAGGGTTTAGGACGGAGAGAATATTGTGGATGGGATGGTATTGTAGATAGCGCTGGAGACAAAGTTAAGGTTCGGGGTTGGGTAGGAATAGAGATGGGATGATGCTGTGGTTGGGGTTTGGGTGAGGAAGAGGAGATGGTTGGGGATGGAAATGGGTTGAGAATGGGGTAAAGGCAAGGTTTGGGGTGGGGGGATGGGGACTAAGAATCCAACAGAGTGATGTAGGCAGACCAGGCCCCAGAACTCTGTTTGTTTCCCAGAGGACCTGGTCTCTTCCCTGGGAGGAGGACCGTAAGTTCATCCTGCGGGGCTGGTCTCTGGTCTTCAGCATCGTCGCGGCCATGATGATGCTCAGTGTGGGCGATGGGCACGTGGCCTATGCTGAGGGCTCCTACACGGGTTACCTGGGCTTCTGGACTGACTGCAGGAGGAACAAGTGCGCCAACGTGGGCCAAGTCATTGGTCAGTAGGAGCCTGAACAGGCTATGGGGCTCTCCTGAGGGAATCTCTGGAGATTTTTGGGGGAGGAGGGTATCTCAGAGGAGTCTCTGGGGGAGTCTCTTCAGGTGTTCCTTCAGAGGATCTGATTTTTATCCTTTCGCTAATAAACTTATAAGTACAGATCTTTACTGATTTCACCCTGTGAGTTGTTCTGGCAAATTGTCAAACCGGAGTCAGTCTGTGGGAACCTCTAAGTTGCTGGCCAGCTGATCAGAAGTGAGGTGCCCTGGAGACCCTCGAGCTTGTGGGTGGTGTCTGAAGTGAGGGCAGTCTTGTGAAGAATGGGCTGTTGACCTGTGAAGTTTGGCCTAATTCCAGAGAGTTGATGTCAGAAGCCATTTTAGGGCCCTCCCCCCCTGCTCTTCTATCCTATCTTCCGTTGCCCCCATCCCCTAGAAATTACCAGGTCTCACTGGGCTGTCACAGCCTAAAAGCTCAAGAAGACCCAACTCAGCTTGTCCAAGTCAGCCATAGCTTCCCATGTCTGTACTTCAATTTTAGTCTCCTAGAAAAGGAAAACATTACCTCAGAAGATAACACCAGCCGTGACCTCATGCTGCCCCATCTGAAGGAGGCCACCCAGATCACAGACGCGGTGAAGGTCCTGGACCTGTCCACCTGGGAGCCTGACGTGGGGAGCACCGCACCGTTTCAGGCTGGGGCAGCATCGATCCAGATAAATGTCCACCTGGGACAGAATGTGCCACATGGAGCCCAGGCTCCTGGGCCTAAGGGAGGAGGAGAGTGGGTGCCAGGACTCCTGGGAGTGAGGGAGGAAATGCTGGAACCATGGGGGTCTGGCTACAGCCCTATTTCCCCTGGCCCATAGTGTCACTCTCAGACAGTCTCAGTGTGTGGACCGCATGCTCATGTCCAACACCGAGTGTAGCAGTCCTGACATCCACATGATGATGGATTTCATGCTGTGCAATGGGAATTTGATGGTCATCCAAGACACCTGCAGAGTAAGTCAGGCTCTCCGCTGCCCCCGGGACCTGCAGGGATGTGGGAGGGAACCCAGATCTACCCCCTGCCCAGGGTCTCAGCCCCTTCTCCCACTCCTCGCTCCACGTACCACCAGTGTCTCTCTATTCCACTTCATAGTCTGTCCATTCCCTCCTTTACCACATATTTACTGAGTATCTACTACGTGCCTGGCACTGTCCTAGACCCAGGGAGGACAGCAGTGAACAAGACATAGAAAGTCCCTCTTTCATTGAGCTGCTATTCTGGTGAGGGGCAACAGACATCAACAATAAGCATAACACATAAATGATAGTGTATGTCAGGAGGTGAGATGTGCTGTGTGGGCAGAGAGGAGGGATAAAAGAGCTGGGGGGATAAACGACTGGGTTAGGAAGAGACCCCATGGACAACGGAGACTGAGTAAATACCTGGAGCAGGTGAGGGGTGAGCCGTGTGGGAATCCTGGGGAAGGATGTAGGGAACAGCAAGTATAAAGGGCCTGAGGCAGAGTGGGCCTGGTGTTTCTGAGAAACAGCGAGGACCCATTGTGGTTGGAGCTGAGTGATGAAGGAGGAGAGGCCAGGAGATGACATCAGAGAAGGAAAAAGGGGGAAGATTCTGCAGGACCTCATGG
The DNA here is from genome assembly GCF_000243295.1 of Trichechus manatus latirostris. Lineage (NCBI taxonomy): Eukaryota > Metazoa > Chordata > Mammalia > Sirenia > Trichechidae > Trichechus > Trichechus manatus. The sequence goes on from NW_004444023.1 coordinate 5,934,725, forward strand.
GTCGCAGTGAGGACTCTGCTCTTCCTCAGAAATAGGAGCTGTGGGAAGGTGTTGAACAGAAGCAGAGCAGGATCTGACTTGGGTGACAGCAGCTTCCTCTGGCTGCTGTGTGGGGACCGCAGGGAGAGAGGAGAGGTAGGGAGCCAATGAAGGCGAATGATGATGGGGGCTGGACCTGGGGTGGTGCCAGGGACAGTGGGAGAAGGGGTCAGATTCTCCCTACCTTTGAAAGAGAGCCCACAGGTTATGCTGACTGATTGCAAGTGGGGAGGGAGAGGCAGAGAAGAGTCAAGGATTATCCCCACCTTTTGTCCTGAGCCACAGCTGAGCATCTTCAAGGAGACATCTACACTGCATCCCCCCACCACACCCACACCCACACCCACACCCACACCCACACCCACACCCACACCCACACCCACACACACTCTCTCACTCACTCAGAACACTCACCAGGTCCCAGTTGAGCCCAGCGGCTTCCATCAAACCCGTCCCTCCTCCACTCTAGGTTCCCCAGTCCCCTAGTCACTGGACAGTCTCATCCCTACCCCTCCCCAATGGATCAATCCTCAAGCCCAGTTCATGCTGCCCCCTGGTGCTCTAACCATCTCCTCTCCATTCCACTGCCCCAGCCTGGCCTTATTCCCACCTGGACCCTCCCCCGCCTAGCATTCTTCAGTCCCCTGGCCTGCAGTCTCCCCCTCCAGCCATCTCCTACCTGATCCCAGTGGATCATTCTACTGTCAGAACTGGCCTTGCCCCTCTCCTGCTCGCAGTCCTTCTGTAGCTCCTCAGTGCCTCGTGGGTGGGGTGACATCTGAGATGAGCCTTGAGGGTAGGAGGGTCATGTAGATGGATCCTGCTCTTCCTCCCCACTGACCTGTCTGCAGTGGCTGGCCTCCTGGACCCTGCCCCTATGCAGAAACTAGACACTGATGTGCCGCCATCCCCCCTGGGCAGGGCTCCAGCCACTGTCCTCTCTATTGGAATCCCTATCTTCTTTACGGGTGGATTCTGGAGACAACTGTCTCTTTCCCCAGAGCTGGGGAGTTACTGTCTGTGATTTCAAGCCCAGGCCTGAGGGGTTCATAGACATAATGAGGGTCCTTGCTGACTTTTCTCTCTCTCCTTTGTGCTCCTAGGGTGACAAAGGGGGCCCACTGATCTGTGATGGAATGTTACAAGGTACCATGGCAGTGGGCAACTTCCCATGTGGCATCTACAATTTTCCCTCCGTCTTCACCAAACTGATGCCTTATGTGGGGTCAATCAGAGACACCATGGCAGCCCAACTCCTGAATACCTCTGTCTGTCTTCTACTCTCAGTAAAATCAAATATGCATGAAGCTCTGGAGTCATGTGGCCTTTCTAGACATCGGGCACCTGGAAGGTTGAGACCACCTGTTTGAGGCTAGACTCTCCCCAGTTTCCTGACCTTTCATCCTGAGGTGGGGGGTTCAGGGGCAGGGAGAGAAAGAGGACAGAGAGAGGTGACTGTCAAATGGGGCAGTTTTGCCCCACCGCCTCCCAGTGGACATTGGCAGCATCTGGAGACATTTTCTCACAGGTTCTTCAAGAACACGTAAGGAGGCTAATGGCATGTTACTTGTGGGGGAAGAGAGATGGAGGCAGCATGGGCGTCCACCCTGGGAGAGTGGACGGTGACATGAGGCAGATGCACTCAGTGGAGCACTGAGCAGAAGTTGGAAGCACAATGCACCAGACATACACACACCAAGGACAAACCTTAAAATAAAACCCACCAGACATACACACAGCTACAAGGAGGGTTCTTAAAATCTAGCTCTGAATGAAAAAGTGAGACATATGGCATAATACCAGTCCATAAATTAAAAGTACATACACACACAGACTCATTCTACAAAAGCACAATCAGGTAAAAGAAGTCCAGTAAATACACTGATGAGTCCCTGGGTGGTGCAGATGGTTAAGGGCTCGACTGCTGCCTGAAGGGTTGGTGATTCAATTTTACCCAGAAGCACCTCAGAAGAAAGGCCTGGCAATCTACTTCCAAAAAAATCAGCCATTGAAAACCCTATGGAGCACTGTTCTACTCTGCCACACCTGGGGACACAATGAGTTGGGGTTGACTCAAGGGCAACTGGTTTTAACACGAAGTGTTTCCTCTGGGGAGGATGGGATTGGAGTGGGTAATGGGGATATGTGGTGCAATGAATTCCTTTATGTGTCCTTTTGCCTTGGTTCTTTGGAAAAACAGCTTGGGAGATTTTTTCCCTAAGCCCTGAGTTGTTACCTTTGCCCTAGTTCTTTCGAGAAGCAACTGGGGGTGGGCATTCCTAGTTTGTGTTCTACCCCAGAGGGTTTGTTACTTTTGCCCTGGGGATTCCCCAGGTTGATCTACCTTTCCTGGTTAAACTGTAAATAACTTGATGGTTCGATACTTTTTTTTTTGGTAATTAACAAGACCTGAGTTGATTGACATCTCATGGGTAATTGAGGATTGGTTGAACTCTGGCTGGTGAGGGTGGTACAGTATCAGGATATATAAATGGCTGCAACAAAGTTTTTAGAGGCTTCCTGGTTGAGAGAGAGATACTAGATGGCAGAGAAGCAGAGCCATGTCAGAGTCAAGTGGTCCTGAAACTGCTCCACTGGCTATGAGCTGGGCCAGTTAGCAGCAGAGAGGCTGACAATGGACAAGCCCGATGACAGAGGTCCCATGGCAGAGAGGCCTGATGGCAGAGAGCAGCTGAGAGAGCTGTCCTGGTTAGAAGCTGTCCTGCACTGAAGAGTAGAAGGATGTGTGCTTGACACTTTGGGGACACTTCCAGACTTCGTGTGCTTCCTGACCTGATCCTGAGCTGTTTCTGTTACGTCAAGTTGATCCTGATCCGGAGTTGTAGCCTGTTACTTCCCTAATAAACCACATAACTGAGTATGGTTTGCGAGTTCTGTGGCTGTTGGAACGAATTTTCGAAGCCAACAGATAAGTAGAGTGCTGTGGGAGGGACAGCAGGTGTCAGAAATAATGGAGAAGTGGGAAAGTGGAGCTATACCTGACCTCTGCCTCATAGGAATCAGCTTTGTGCTTGTTCTGATTCCTATCCTTCATGAATTTAGACAATTCATTGAGCTATGTTACAGGACAAAAGGGAATAAATTAGTTAACTAGTTTAAGGGATGAGTCAATAAATGAAGGAATAAAAAACAACAGAGGGGCCTGTCATGGGTTGCTGATTTAATCTTCCATGGCCTCTGCACCTTGGGCCCCTAGACTCTTGAGTGTGGCCTTGGCTCCACTGTGGTCTGGGCTAGGGGTGTGTCTTCAACTGAATGAGCACGCTCTGGCCATGGGCTTGCTCTTGGCTCTAGGGGCGCTACCTTGGCTCCACGGTGTGGTCTTGGTTCCAGGTGCATAGCGTCTGCCCCAGAGGCATGGCCTCTGCTCCTTGGGCAGGTTTGGGAGCTGGAGTGTTAAGAACTGAAGTCTCTATGCAGGTGAGGGTGGGTGACCCAGCTATGGAGACAGGCTGAAGGGAATTACATCTAGCCTGGGAATGGGACCCAGAGAGGACAGGAAAGTGGAGTCTGTTATGATGGAAAACTCACTCAGCTCAGCCCCTCAGGTGGTGAGTGAGATCAGGCAGGCTGTTACTTGAGCCCCATATTCTTGGCCATGAGGTAAAAGGAAGGGATGTGATTGGAAATGAGTTTAGGATTGAGGGTGGCAGTGGAGCTGGGTTGGGAATGGAGATGGGGATGTGGTTGCCATGTCACTGACCTGCACACGTGGTCCTCAGTTCCTACACCATCGGCTGGACCTGTACAGCCTCAACCGAAACCAAGAACCAGACAGCCAGGTGATTGAGGGCAATTACTCTGTTCCACACACACAGTAAAACCGCTCTACAAATATCCACAACCTGATGCTCATCAAGCTCAATGCACCAACCCCCCAAGTCCAACTCTCTTCACATCATCTTTTCCTCCCATTGAGCCAGTCTGAGTCCCTGCTGCCTCATCTGCCTGCTAGGGCTGGATGAGGTCAGGTGAGCTGTGGAGTGCCTACCTCTGAGTCTCACTGGGTCTCTGTCCTTGACTCTCTTGTCTCCCACATGCTGTGTTCCAGTTCAATCTCCCCACCTCCCAGTGCTGCAGTGTGGTCATGTCCAGGTGGTGACAGAGGAGTTATGCAAACCCAGCTACCCACTGCTCTACCCTCTCAGCATGTGTGCTACCAGAGGCTTGAAAGGCGAGGAACCCTGCATGAAAGACCCGGGAAGGGCAGTGACAAGGAGAAAGGAGAGCTGTACATATAGAGAGATAGGGGTAGAGCAGAGAGTGAGACTCAAGACACAGGGTGGAGAGAAATGAGATACGGAGACAAGGGAGGTAGAAACAGAGCATGAGATATGCTGACATTCAGAAAAAGCACCACCGCCATCAGTTGCCTTAGAGTTGCTTCCAACTCATGGCGACCCCATGTGTGTCAGAACTGTGCTCTATAGGGTTTCCAATGACGGATTTTTTGGGAAGTAGATTGCCAGGCCTTTCTTCTGAGGTACTTCTGTGTGGACTTGAGTCTCCAACCTTTCAGTTAGCAGCTGAGTGTGTTAACTATTTACACCATCCAGGAGAAAGGGGAGATGTGGAAATACAGACAGACACGTGAGGCTAGAGGCAAAAAGAGAGAACAAAATGGCGTTGTGTGACATAGAGAAATGAGGGAGATGGAAAGAAGAGGAACAAGGGAGGTGCCCAGGCTGAGACAGAGGGGGATGGAAGAAGGGAGAAATTCAGTGCAGAGAGACTGGGAAAAAGAAAAAAAAGAAACAGCGTGTCATGGATTGAATTGTGTCCCCCAAAAATGTGTTTGTCAACTTGGCTAGGCTGAGGTTCCTAGTATTGTGTGATTGTCCACCATTTTGTGATGTGATATATTTATCCTATGTGTTGTAAATCCTAACCTGTATGACGTTAATGAAGGAGCCCTGGTTGCACAGTGGTTAGAGCAATGGACTACTAACCAAAACGTCAGTTGTTTGAAACCATCAGTGGCTCCTCGGGAGAAAGATGTGGTAGTCTGCTTCTGTAGAGATTTACAGCCTTGGAAACCCTATGGGGTTGCCATAAGCCTGATCGACTAGATGGCAGTAGGTTTGTTTGTTTGTTTGTTTGTTTTGGTTTATGATGTTAATGAGGCAGGATTAGAGGCAGTTATGTTAATGAGGCAGGATACAGTCTACAGAATTAGGTTGTATCTTGAGTCAATCTCTTTTGAGGTATAAAAGAGAGAAGCCAGCAGAGAGGAGAGGCACCTCTTACTACCAAGAAAATGGAGCCAGTAGCAGAGTGCATCCTTTGGACCTGGGGTCCCTGTGCTGAGAAGCTTCTAGACTAGGGGAAGATTGATGCCAAGGACCTTCCTGCAGAGCTGACAGAGAGAGAAAGTCTTCCCCTGGAGCTGGCGCCCTGAATTCGGACTTCTACCCTCCTAAACTGTGAGAGAATAAATTTCTTTGTTAAAGTCATCCACTTATGGTATTTCTGTTATAGCAGCACTAGCTAACTAAGACACAGAGGGAACAGAGATAAAGTAGATGAACATAGAGAGAATCCAATCCTCTGGTGTTCTGTATATTTCTATAGTGATCTCAAATCCCATACGGTATAAGTCACTATCATGCTTTCAAAATACATATGTGTAAGTACTCATAATATGAACTTGGAAATAGATGTCGACCTCTGTGAGGCTCTCTAACACTAACTGTAAGTCATTACAAACCTGTAAGTCATAAGAAAGTTATTTAGAAAATTTCTGAACTTAGACGTAGAAACATAGAAGCATATGAAGTATGTAAAGAATATAAACAACTTTTAAGTTCACTTTGACCAGCATGCTGTAACACAAGAAGACATGACATAAATCTAAACAACCTCCCTAATCTCTAACCTTAACAAGAAGATGCGTTATTGGGCTACTGTCTAACCCTGGAGAAAAGACATAACATACTAGTCTTTGATGTCACACTGGCCCTTGATGTGTGGAACAAGGTGACAAATTCACATGTAAACCCTGAATTTCTGCTCACTCACTGAGAGAAGGCAGAGATGGAACTGAGATTCTGTCCACCACTACTGACCTTGGACCCTAGCTACAAGGGACTCTGCTGAGTTCAAGCTGCAGGTAAGCATTCCTCCCAAGACCTCTCATTAAAGGTAAAAGCCTGAAGTCTAAAAGATTTGGACTCTAACCATTGAACTGACATTGTAATTGTTAATTCTGATTCTCCGGTTCTGAATGAAGGTTGTGAGGTTGAGGTCTCCCTTGGGTGCCTTGCCATGACTACGTTGCAGTAAACTAAACGAGTTTATGCATGACAGATCTGAGTATCTCTATTAATTTTCTAAGATTAAATCCTACATGACAACTGGGACGCATGGAACAGCAGACGCTAAAGTTCGAGAGGAGCAAGGACAGGCACACGGGGCGCGAAAGCTCCCAGCGATGCACCAAGAAAAGGAAGAGTTGTGGGGGGAGGGGGCAGGCTCTGAAATGGGACTTCTTAGGGATGGGGGATAACGTGAAGGGGAGGGAGAAGCTGGGTTTTGAGGGAAAGGACGGTGCTGTCTGCCTTTGTTTTCGTCCTGATTTCTCTCTCGACTCCTCTTTGTGTTGTTCTCCCTCTCTCTCTGTTGTTGACGTTCTGCCTCTCTCTGACTCTAGGTCTCTGTCTCCCGAGATGATGCTGGGAGTCCTCTGGTCTGTGGAAGGGGGTTACTTGCAGGGCCTTGTGTCCATGCGGAAGTACAGACACCTTGTGGGAAATCCAACACACTGAATATGTATGCAAATCTGTGCCAGTTCACTGATTGGATCCCAAAACTCCTGCAGGACAATTACTGAGAAGTCCCAGTACCAAGGAGTACTCAGCCTCCCCCGCCCCCCCGCCTTCCTCAGTTTAGAGTCCCAGAATTCTAAGTCTTTCACCCAACCCCTCCTCCCTCAGACCCAGTTCGGGTCCCAGCCACCTCTTCCTTGAAACCTGGAATCTAGCCCCTGACCCCCTCCTCGCTCAGACCCAGGAGTCCTGGCCGTACTCCCCTCCTCCTCAGACCCAGGAGGAGTCCTGGGCCTTCCAGTTGCAAACTGTGGACAAAAGCAGATGGATGGTACATTATCGCCATCTAGTGGTTTTCCTCCCAGGACCACAGGCGAGAAAAAGCAGGTGCTTGAGCCTCCAGCCGCCTCGCTCCTCCTTCCCCAAGCATAGCCCAAGGAATAAAGTCTCAGAAAAACAAAACAAAACAAAACTGGCTCTGTGTGTGGTGTCCTCCCTGCTGGATCTCACACTCTCACTCTGGGGCCTCACACAATCTGTCTTCTCTCCCTGGGCCTCAGTTTCCCCATCTGCATAACTGAGGTCTTGATGAAAGGTTTCAGGGATTCAGAGAAAGATGCCACACCTGGGAGATCCAGAGACACCAATTCTTCCATTCCATAATCTCTTACTGCCCAGCTGTGTCATCTGAGCAAGACCCCACAACCACCCCTCCCCAGAGGAAACAAGACTATAATGATGTCCCACATTCACACAAGGAGCCTTGGTGGCATAGTGTTAAGCACTCGGCTGCTAACCGAAAGGTCATTGATTGAAGCCCACCAACTGCACTGCAGGAGAAAAGACCTGGCAATCTGCTCCTGTAAAGATTACAGCCTAGGAAACCTTATGGGGGCAGTTCTACTCTGTCCTTTAGCTCACTGTGAGTTGGAATCGACTCGACGGCACACACCAGCAACAACGCACTCACACAGCGCTGACTAGAAGTGTCAGGCACTAATTTAAGGGCTTTACGGGCATTAATGCCTCCAAACACTCCTGTGAGGCAGAAGCAACTATTATTCCCATTTTATAGACAAGGAAACTGAGGCACAGAGAGGCTAAGTGACTTGCCCAAGGATGCAGAGTCTTACATGGCAGAGACAAGATTTGAACCCAGGCCTCCTGACGCCAGAGTCTACATCTGAATCATGTGCTGTGTTAACCGGTCTTCCAAGCATCAACCTAATTTTATGATTTACACATTGGCCTCATGTACATTACCTGGTCCAACCCCTGTGACGGCCCTGCCCCTTTCCCACGTCACCCCAACCAAGTTGTTGTGTTGTTACGTGCCGTTGAGTTGATTTTCGACTCATGGCGACCCCATGTGACAGAGTGGAACTGCCCCACAGGGTTTTCTCCGCTGTAGTCTTTACAGGAGCAAATCACCACTCTTTCTCCTGCGAAGCTGCTGGGCGGGTTTGAAGGGTGATCCTTTCAGTTAGCAGCCGAGAGTTTAACTGTTGCTCCACCAGGGCTTCAACCAGAAACTCCTTCACAACTGAGTCAATGACAACCAGAGAAGTAACACCCATCACCCCAGGGGCAGCAGGAACCCCAGGTCCATTCTTTTGCCTTCCCCCCAACCCCTGCTCCACTCTGTAGCCTGCACGAAGTTGACCGACTGGAGCCCCTCCCCCCACAGTCTGCTCAGGTGGAAAACGGGGGTGAAATTGGTAGTCAGTGTTTAGTATGTGTGGGGCCCTGTTCTCAGCGCCTTACACCCACTAACTCAATACTCCTCGCAACAACCCTACGAGAGGGTCTAATTTTATTGTATTGTGGTAAAATATAGACAACAAAAATTTGCCATTTTAACCATCCTTAAGTGTGCATTTCAGTGCATTATATACCTTCACAAAGTTGTGCAACTATCACCACAATCTATTTCCAGAACATGTTCATCACCCCAGACAGAAACGCAGTGCCCCTTCAGCGGTAATTCTCCGTTTCCCATGTCCCCTCTAATCTACTTTCAATCTCTGTGCATTTGCCTGTTCTAGGTAGTTCCTGTAAGTGAGATCACACAGTATCCGTCCTTTTGGGTGTAGCTGTTTTCATTCAGCATCGCGTTTTCAAGGTTCATCGGCGTTGTAGCACGTCTCAGCCCTTCATTCTTTTCACAACTGAGTAATGTATATACTGCATTTTCTTTATCCATTCATCTGTTGATGGACACTTAGGTTGTTTCCACCTTTTGGTATGAGGGATATCCCATTTTAAGGATGAGAAACTGAGACATGGAGAAGGGAAGAGATTTACCCAGGTTCTCCCACACTAGCAAGTGGTGGAATGCGGGGTCTGAATCCTGGGTCAACACCCTGTAACACCACTTGTACTATTCCCATAACGAACTGTGGTTGTGGTAAGACTAAATTAGTGGAGAGCCAGCGTCTTACAGGGGAGGTTCCCTGGGCACCAGGAATCTGGTCCCTTTACCCCAGCTGCCTGCACCCAGGAACCCAGGCTGAGCTGGACAGTGTGACTGTATCTCTGGAGAAGGGAGTTCAAAGTGAGGCTTTGAATGTCAGGCTGCAGGGCTGGGACCTACCTTGTCCAGGGGCACTAGGGAGCCATGGGAGGGCTGTGAGCAGGAGAGGGGCAGAGTCAGCTCTGGGTGTAGAGAGATCCCTCTGGAGACACATTGTGGGGGCAGACTGGAGGCTGGGGCCCATGATGACATTCATGAGCCCTAGTCACTTGTGCCTTCATGGTCCCCTTCCTTCATAAATATATATATTATTGCAGACCCTAAGAATTTTCTGATGTGTTGAAAACATTAAAAAGTTTTCTTTGACCTTACAAGTTCATTTTTTCTTCTGATTTTTGAAGAAATTAAAATATTTCCGTGGTCTCTAAGAAGTATCATGAGCCCCAGACACTGTGTTTTCTGTGTCTTGTGGAGAAGTTGGAGTGGGGAGCTTGGAGGCCGGGGAGGAGGCTGGGGCGAGGGTCCAGGCAGGAGAGGATGCAGGAGGCAGGTTCAGAGCCATGGGAGTCAGGGACAGGGGAGAGGACAGAGAGGCGGGAACAGGAGGATGGGGATGGGGATGGATGGGCTGTGAGAGATGAGGTGAGGACAGCACCCCTGGGTCTGGTGGCATGACTGGGTGGCTAGGTCTGTCCCTGAAATGGTGAACCTGGGAAAAGCAGATGGTTCGGAGAGAGAAATCAGCTAACTCTGCAAGTGAGGGGGCCTGGGGACAATGGAGCAGGTGTCCAGAGCAGGTGGCTGCCCGAGGCTGGAGCTCAGGGTCAGGTAGAGGAGGTGGTGTGTGAGGCTGGAGCTCAGAGTCAGATGGAGGAGGCAGTGTGTGGTTGGTGGTTGATCTCAGATGAAAGAAAGACCAGGTTTGGAGAGAAACCGTCTCCCAGGGGAGCATAGGATGGCTGGGTCAGTGTTGGATCCTTCACTGGGAAGGGGATCCCAGGAGGAGGAGGAGTTTGGGCAGAAGATGGGTCTCAGTGGGGTCGAGGTAGATGACAGACATCCAGGGAGACGTCCAAGAGGGCACTGAAGTCACTGGTCTGATTCAGGACAGAGTGGGCTGGAGGGGAAGCTCTGAGGTGACTGTGCCATGGAGCTGGTAGGAGCGGTGGGCTGCATGCCCACCCAGTGAGCCCATGCTCACACTCGGGCAAACCTGGGCTCCGTTGGGTGTGAGCTCTCTTGGTGTCCCCTCTGTGTCATGGGGACCCTAACAATACCTACCTGTGTGGGTTAGTAAGAGGAGCTCCTACGATCATGACGGAAAGCACTCAGCACAGGCCTGGCACACAGGAAACCATCCTTACACTCCACCACCACCACCACCACCACCAGCTGTCATCAAGTTGACTCTGACTCATGGCAACCTCATGTGTGTCAGAGTAGAACTGTGCTTCATAGGGTTTTCAATGGCTGATTTTTCAGAAGTAGATCGCCAGACCTTTCTTCTGAGGCACCTGAGTGGACTTGAACCACCCATCTTTCAGTTAGCAGTCAAGTGCATTAACAGTTTGCATAACCCAGGAACTCCCCTTACACTCCAGTTGCTGTAATTAGTAGCTCCAAAACTCACCTCCTTTGCCTCACCACCACCACCACCCAGGTCCTTCCCTCTCCAATGGGGCAGGGAGGGAGGTGCCTCCAGGTGGGCAGCAAATGGGCCAGCCCATGTTCACATACCACAGACCCAGAGTTAGGGTACTGGATTCCTGTCCCGCTCTGCCTCTTGCCAGTTTCATGCCCTTTACCCGTAACTCTCCCTCCCTGGGCTTCCATTTCCTCTCTGTTGAGGGGGAAGTGATAATAACCACGTCACAGGTTTGTCAGGAGGCTAAACGAGATAATGCAAGGAGAGCGTGGGGGTGGCCAACACCCCATGAACAGCAACTGGCCAACTGAAGCTGTGGCTCAGGTGAGGTCCCAAGATGTTGAGCATGAATTTCTGCAGAGACAAAGGAGTTCTAGAATATCTTCTGGCCTGAGATCCAGAATGGCTGACTGTCTGAGTTTCTAGAATGTCTGCAGATCTGAAGTTCTAGAGTGTCTGAAAGACTGGGGGTTCTAGAACGTCTGAAGAGCCAGGGCTCTAGAATGTTTGAAGATGTATGGTTTTAGACTATTTTAAAATCTTTGGTTCTGAAGTAGCTGAGGACCCAGGCTACTAGAATGTCTTAGAGTCTGCAATTCTAGGATCTGGAGGATATTCTAGAAATTTTGAGAGCCTGTCATTCTAGAATGACTGAAGCCCTAGGGTTCTGGAATAACTGAGATTCTGTGGTTCTGGAATGCCTGAAAGATACTAGGAGGCTCAGTTGCCATCCCTCTCCCCTCCTATTGTCTGTGGTGAAATTGAGGGCCAAGGAGCCCTATGCATTGGCTACTGATCTCCAAGACAGTCAGCCCCTGTCATGCATCCCTTCTCAGAAAGGTGATGGTTTTCCAGACATAGAGAGGGACCATGTTTATCACAGCCTCCATCCTTCATTGTGTAACTTGAGGTCAATCCCTCCTGCTCTCTCTTGTTTGTTAAACAAGCCAGAATGGAATCTAGACAATTGCTCAAGAGCCTCTGTGGTTCTGAGACAAGGGAACTTAGCCTCAAATTCCCAAAGCCTTTGGTTATCTTATTAATGATCTCCAGCCTCCGGAATGCAGAATCCAGATTTCAAGCCCCAGAACCCAAACTCAAGTCTCAGGATCCAGAATAGAGGACTCCAGGCTCCCAGACTCTAACTTCATAGTCTAGAGTTGGGACTCTAGATCCCAGAATCATGGAAGCCAGGCCCAAGCCACCTAGTCTAGACTCTTAATTGCACAATGCATATTTAAAACTCTAGACTTTATGTTCCACAGTCTGCCCATAAGACCTCAAAGTCTAGACCCAGACTCTAGAATCCAGGCCTCAAACCTCAAAATCCAAAATCTATAATTCAGATTCCATGCCCCAGGCTTCACACAGCACGTGTGAAGGTTTTGGACCTCAAGCCCCAGATTCCAAACACCAGACGTCAGACTCCTAGTCCCAACTCCAGGATCCAGATTCAAGTTCCCACACCCTACAACTCAGACTCCAAAATCCACACTCCAGACTTCAGGTCATGAGTGCCAAAATCTAGATCCCTGAATCCAGAATTTGAGATCCAGACTCCTACTCCAGGCACAAGAAGCATTACTCTAGAATCCAATTTCCACACTCCAGACCCCAAAGTCCAGATTATATTATAAACTCCAGACTCCAGGCTCTGTATTTTGATCTCCTCCAATTCTCTGCTCTACCCTCCTGTCCCCTCCCCCATGGGGAACTGCCCCTTGGTGGGTAATTTTTCCTCCTAGACTCAGACAAAAGCTTCAGCCTCATAAATGCTCATTAGGGCTGGTCCCCTGCCCCCCCAGCCACCAAGACGTCTTCGCCTGTAAACCAGGCTCTCAGCCACCCCCTACCTCACCCCCGAGCCAGGGTGGGGCTGGAAGCTTATAAATTCAGGCATGCGGGTGCCTGCTCCCCTTCCTCTGGCATCCAAGCTGCCCCAGATGCCACTGGAGGATCTGGTGGTGGTGAGATCTTTGAGACAGGAGTGGGGGTGAGGGGAGGACATAAGGCTATGGGGATCATGGTCTGAGGGGAGATGGGCCTGCCCTGGTGTTGGGGAGACATGGGTTGCCCTGGTCTGGGGAGGGCACAGGCTACTCTGGTCTGGGGGGACATGGGCCACTCTGGTCTGGGGAAGACACAGGCTGCCTTGGTCTGGGGGAATACAAGCCACTCTGGTCTGAGGGATATGGAACACCTTGGTTTGGGGGGACAGGGGCCACCCTGGTCTCAGGTGGGGGAATCATGGTCCAACCTGGTCTGGGGAGCTTGGGGGGACACAGGCTGCCCTGGACTGGGGGAGGACACAAACCACTCTAGTCTGGGGGAGACATGGGCCACCCTGGCCTGGGGAGGGGTGGCGACAGGAGCTACCCTGGTCCCTGGGGAGGAGATATGGATCATCCTTGTCTGGGAGGGGACACGGGCCGCTCTGGGGGAAGGGCAGCGGGTAGGGCCATGTGTCCTTGACTGAGGCCCTGAGTTAACCTGAACCAGGAAAACCTCCTGGAGACACACGAAGGAGTCGCGTGGGAGTGGGGGAGGGGACAGGCTGAACCAGGAGGATGTCCCAAAGGCTGGAAAGCACCTGTACCAGAGCCAAGAACGAGGTCAGGAGGTATCACAGGTTCAAGTCGGTTCAGACCACCTCCTGCAGGCCTCCAACGTGCCAGGCCACAGCTGTGTGGTGCTGGGGACACAGCGAGGACCCCACCCCAGCCCTTTCCTGGGGGAGGGGGTCAGGCAGTGCGGGAGTGTCCCAGACATCAGCATTTCTGGGAGTCTGTGCAGTAACAAAGGCAGAAGCGGTGCTGTGGAAACAGAAGAGACCCCTCCCCCACTGAAGAGGTGGAGACAGGGCCTCAAATCACAAATGCAAGTTCAGCGAGTTCAGTGAATGAGAAGAAGGTCTTTGGGGCCAGAAAGCTATCTCGAGGCCTCCTGTGGAGATACTGGGAGTCCCAGTTCAGTCAGACCGGTCCCCTGTCCTCAGGGAGTTAGTTAGTTCCCAGTCCGGTGGAGGGGACAGACAGTTCTGAGCAGCTCACCCTCAGTGGTGGGGGAGGTCAGAACAGGCTTTAAGGAGAAAGTGGGCTGTGCAGGGAACGGCGTGCCTGAAGGAGGAACAGCCTGGGCAAAGGCGTGGAGGCTGTCTTAGGGTAACACCACAAAGGTATAGTAAAGCTAGAAGGAAGATTTTATTCGGCTTAGGTGCCAAGAGACAAAAGTGGGAAGGGGACAAACACGCTGCCAGAGCTATGTCCGTCCAAGTCTGAGGAATGTTACAGAATCATCAGTATTTTGACATTACAAATGGGTAAAATCATTAAAAGCTTCACCTTTTCACAGATTGGCTAAAAACTGCTAAATCACCATGATTCTACATTTTAAGTTGTTTTGCTTAATAATCATTGGTACAAGTTTCAATAACGACAGTTAGGAGGGTCTTCATTGGTCCAACAAATCTTACTATTTACTGAATGCTAAGGGAAAAAGAGCAACCCTGGTGGCGCAGTGGTTAAGAGCTTGGCTGCTAACAAAAAGGTTGGCAGTTCAGATCCACCAGCTGTTCCTTGGAAACCCGGGGCAGTTCTACTCTGTCCTATAGGGTCGCTAGGAGTCGGACTTCACTGTGCTCAACGGCAATGGATTTTGTTTTTTAAGGGAAAAAGATAAGAGGGGAAAATAGGTAGGTCTTATGTGCTCTATCTAAGTATTTTGTTTGTGTGAAAGAGTTCCTCAAAGATGTTTTCCAAGATCGTCTTAGCTATTGTTTCTATAGCTCAGGGCCCAGCTGATGCGTCCTCATTGCTCCAGCTGGGTCACATTCCTTATATGCATAGACAGAAGATGTCAATTTTTTATTTCCTAAGTCAAGGCACAAAATTGCAGGAGAGAAAATAGAAGAACTGGCTGTGTCTAGGAGGACCCTGGGTGGCGCAAATGGCTTGTGCTCGACTACTAACCGAAAGGTTGGCGGTTCGAACCCAACCAGTGGTGCTGTGGAAGAAAGGTCTGGCGATCTGCTTCCATAAAGATTACAGCAAAAAACCCTATGGGGCAGCTCTACTCTGTAACACGGGGCGTTGCTATGAGTCAGAATTGACTTGATGGCAACGGGTTTGGTTTTTTTTTTTTGGCTGTGTCTAGAAAGAGAGGGTTGTGAGTGTCCCGGCCAGAAAGGGTGGAGGGGGGGCACCACTCATGTCCATGAGAGTGAGGCTGAGGGGCTGAGCTTCATCGGGGGGTGCTGGGGGCTACGGGAGGGTTGTGAGCATGGGAGGGGCAGGATCAGCTCTGGTGGCGAAAGCCCTCAGGGGCCATGTGGGGAATGGACTGGAGGGAAGAGACTGGAGGCAGGGAGGCCAGGAAGGAGGCTGGGGTAGAGTCCAGAGAGGGATGTGGCCTGAGCCTGACCTCAGGGACAGAGACATCCAGGGTGCAAGTGGGGTGATGCTGAGGTCTGACAGGTTTTGGGGACCCCTGGGGTCTGTCACAGTGTCTGGGGAAACAGTAGACCCTCACGAGATGGGAAGCCAGGGTGGAAGAGCAGGTTGGGTTTGGGGGACGGATGGGAGTGGTGACAGGAAGTTTCTTGAGCAGTGCATGAGATGAGTTTGTCTGAAGGGATCCTGATTGGATAGGAGGGTCCAGCCTCAGCTGGCTCACTCTCCCCACCCACGCACCCAGACACTGGCTCATCCCTGGTCCTTCCTCCACCATGTGGCTTCTCCTCACCTTCTCCATCCTGCTGACATCTGCAGGTGAGGTGGGCTGAGGTCGGGTCCAGGTCTGTGGGAATGTAGTGGCCCCCTCCCTCCACATGTGTGAGCCCTTTGCCAGCCCCTCCCTCACCCAGAAACCACCTGATGATTGCTCCCTGGTCCCCACACTCCACCTTAGTCACCTACCAACATCCCTGAGTCACCTCCCTGCCCCAGAGCCATCAGGGGCCTGGGGTGGCCCTGGAGTCCCTGTGTGGCCAGAGTCCTCTCAATGCTTGTAGCCATGAACATGGCCTCGGGTGGGGGGGTGTCACATAGACCTGAGTTCAAACTCCTTCCTTGCTGTGTGACCTTGAGGTACTGACTTCACTCTCTGGGCCTCCGTGCCTTCTCTAGAAGACGGCAGCTACCTGTAAAAATTATCGTGAGGTTCAAATGGTACAATATAGGGAAAGCCTGTTGTTGGTTGTTCAGTCAGGTGCTGTGGAATCAATTCTGACTCATAGGGACCCCATGTGACAGAGTAGACCTGCCCCATAGGGCTTGCTAGGCTGTGATCTTTATAGGAGCAGATCACCAGGTCTTTCTCCTGAGGAGCCACTGGGGGGGTTTGAACTGCCAACCTTTCAGTAAGCAGCCCAGCACTTAATCGTTTGCACCACTGGGGATCCTTAGAAAAAGCCCATCATAAGCATTAAATGAGTGTTGAGAGGCCAGAAGCACAGACTCTGGGTTCGAATCCTGGCTGTGCCACTTCCTAGCTACTTAACATCTCTGTGGCTGTAAAATGGAGACAATAACAGCCATCCCTCTCAGGGTTGTGAGGTTTAAGTGTGGTCCTGTGTGCCTGGCCCAGGATAATGCTCTGTAAGAGTGTGCAAGGAGCCCTGGTGGTTCAAGGGTTAAGCACTTGGCTGCTAACCAAAAGGTTGGCAGTTCGAACCCACCCTGTGGCTCCATGGGAGAAAGACCTGGTGATCTGCTTCTGTAAAGATGAAACCAAACCAAACCCATTGCTGTTGAACTGATTCCGACTCCCAGCAACCCTAAAGGACAGAGTAGGGTTTCCAAGGCTGTAATCTTTACAGCAGCAGGCTGCCATATCTTTCTCCGGTGGAGCTGCTGGTGGCTTCCATCTTTCAGTTAGCAGCTGAGTGCTTACCCACTGCGCAACCAAGGCTCGTTCTGTAAGGATTACAGCCTAGAAAACCCTATGGGGCAGTTCTACTCTGTCACATGGGGTTGCTATGAGTCAAAAATTGACTCCATGGCACCCAAAAACAACAGAACAACAGCGTTGCTGAGTGCTTAGTATGTGCGGGGCTTGGCACTCGGCACTCACGAACAGCATCCTCACCACATCCCTATGGGGTGGGCAATACCAGCCTCATTTGACAGAGGAAGGGCCTGTGGCTCAGGGAGGGGTGGCCACTAGGTCAAGGTCACCCTGGGCCGTGGGGGGCGGGGGGGGGTACTCCAGAGACCACAATCACTCACTGGAGGAGAAATTACCTGTAACCTGATGCTCTGACATGGGAGAAGGTGGGGGTTGACGTTCATTAACTCCCCACCACAACCACCCCTCGGCTGTGGGTACTCCTCAGACCTCCCCCATGCTGCCAGCCTCCCCTCAGGCTCTCTCTGTCCCCTCTGCCCTCCCTGCCCCCGCCTACCTGCTGCACCCACCTGGGGCCTCCGCCCACCTCCGGCTGGGACTGGCCAGGTGCAGCCTTGGTGGCCAGCTGTTCAGCCTGTGCCCTCCACCCTTCTCCTTAGGAGAACCTCACCCTTCCTTTGTTAAACCCCTCATCCACTACATCCGTGTTCCCCCAGCCTCCCCAGGGCCCTCCACCCAGCTCCTGACCTTGGCAGACGGAGTGTGAACATTGGGTCTGGCTGTGCAAACCTTGTTTGGGTGTGGGTGTCTGTGTGTATGCGTGGCTGTGACCTTGATGTGTCACATCCACATTGCCTGTGTGCGTGGGATCTGATCCTGTGACCTTCAAACATTCCTGTGTCTTTGTTCATGGTGCAGTTCTGTGTGTGTGTCCGTGTGTGCAAGGCTCTGTGTATCCACATTCTCCTCACGTGTGTGAACCGTGTCCCCATATGCGAAACCCAGTGAGTGACCTTGATCACCGCGTATCTGACTTGGGCTCTGACCTGTTGTTGCTGTTGGGTGGCATGGAGTCGATTCTGGCTCATAGCGACCCCTGTGGCAGAGTGGAACTGCCCCATAGGGTTTTCTAGGCTGTAATCTTTACAGAAGGAGTCCTGGTGGCACAGTGGTTAAGCACTTAGCTGGCTAACCAAAAGGTCGAACCCGCCAGCCGCTCTGCAGGAGAAAGATGTGGCAGTCTGCTTCTGTAAAAACAGATTTTGTTGTTGTTGTTTTTTAATCTTTATGGGAGCAGATCGCCAGATCTTGCTCCTGTAGATCCAATAGGTGGGTTTGAACTGAACCTTTTGGTTAGTAGCCAAGTGCTTAACCATTGCACCACCAGAGCTCCTGGCTCTGACCTAGAGATGGGTAAATATGTCCTGTGCTGAATTCCCATGTCTCCACTATGTGACATTGACCCTAAATGCTCAGCCGTGGGTCCAGATGTTGCCTTGGGGTCTGATCTAGTGGAGCCACATCTGAGTGTCTGGCCTCTGGGTCTGTGTCTGCAACTTTGAATCTCCACTAGGTAGCCTGTGGATGAATCAGCTTTGACCCTGATTTATCCTTTATCTGGGTCTGCACATGTGTCTGACTTACTTTGGCCATATTTGCGTCCACAACCTGAATGTCCACATGTATGTTCTCATAAATAAATCCGTGTGTCCTTGGTTAAAAATAACTAACATTCATTAAGTGTTATTATGTGCCAAGACAATACATATATATATGTACTCTGGTGGTATAACAGTTAAGCACTTAGCTGCTAACTGAAGGGTTGGCAGTTCAAACTACCCAGCAGTTCCATGGGAGAAAGACCTGACAATCTGCTCCTGTAAAGATTACAGCATAGAAAACCCTATGGGGCAGTTCTACTCTGTCACATGGGGCCACAATGAGTTGGAATCGACTCGACGGCACCCAACTCAACAACGTGTGTGTGCGTGTATATATACATATATATAATTTATATATACACATATATATGAAGTCCCTCGGTAGCTCTAATGGTTAAGTGTTTGACTACTAGCCAAAAGGTTGGTGTTTCGAACCCACTCATAGGTGCCTTGGAAGACATGCCTGGTGATCTGCTTCCAAAAGGTCACAGCCTTGAAAACCGTATGGAGCAGTTCTACTCTGTAACACATGGGGACGCCATGTGTCACAATCAACTTGACGGCAACTATCAACAACAACATATACTATATATATACCGCATACATGTATAACATATATATATATATAAAATGATACGTATATATACACACATATTCTCCGATTTAATCCTTACAACAATCCCCATTTTACAGATGAAGAAACTGAGACACAGAGGTCAAATAATTTGCTCCAAGTCTCACAGCTAATACGTTTGAACCCAGATGGTTTCACTCTTGATTTAATCACCATACTATAGACCTATATCTGTGAACAAAACTTTGGAGACCTGAGTGCATATTGGTATTTTTTTCTATGTACTCCTATTAAAGACCCCATATTGTATGTCCAGATCCTTTGTGCAAGTATGTGTGTCTGTGACCCTAGATGTCCAGACCCACACTAGAGACTGTGAATGTAGGCCTGAACTTCTATGTCCAAATGTGTCTGTGAATGTGTGTGTGTGCGCACACGTGCACCCATGCCTTAAATGTCTACTTTCATATATACACATGAACATCTGTGCAGTGATTCTTGAAGATGCAACCCATATATATGCAAGTGAATTCAGCTTAAAGCGCACTGTCCATATCCCTTCCTAAGCTTGAAAACCCATTTGTGCATGTGTGTATAGTCATGACCTTGTGTGGCTACATCTGTGTCCTTGTAGGACGCACTGAGTTTGGCCAAGATGTCCAGAATCTGGGGCCAGGACTGCATGTCATAGGTATTGAGGTGCCACACTTGTTTGACTTCTGTGACAGGTTGGTGACCTTGAATGACTGGTGCCAATCGACCACTTGTCTGAACCTGTATCTAGTGTCCCTGTCCTCACCCCCAGTGAGAGGACATCTTGCCCTTGATCCTTTCCCTCTCTCCCAGGGTCCTCTAGCAAATGAGGTGGGAGAGGAAGGGGACAGTTCTGGAGAAAATAAGCAGCAACTGTAAAAGTTAGAGAGACCACAGAACTTAAAAAAAAAAAAAAATACTTGGGACTTCTGAAGAAATTGAGGGAAGGTGTCAGTGAAGAATATGTAGGGAGGGTGGGGCACAAGGACAGGGTAGGGGGTGAGGAAAAGGCCCCTGTCCCCAGGGATCCTCTGCTTTCTCTCCCAGGGGCCCAGGATCTGCGAGAAGAGGAGTGTGCAGCTCACTCCCAACCGTGGCAAGTGGCCCTCTTCCAGAGAGGGCCCTTCAACTGTGGTGCTTCCCTCTTCTCCCCACAGTGGGTGCTGTCTGCAGCCCACTGCCAAACCCAGTATGAAGGCAGGGCTCAGAATCCTGAGACAACGTGACTGGAGGGTCTAACTCTTGGGGCTTTCGGAGGTGGAGGCTGGGGTCTGGACTGCTGGGTTTCGAGTATCCTGGGTTTTGAAGGAGGAAGAGGCTGGAATCCCAGCCACTGAGTAAGGAGGGGGAATGGGGTTCGAACTATTAGGTTTCTGAGAGAGAAAGACTAGTAAGGTCGCAGTTCCTGAGGTTCTCACTTGGGAAGGGTCTAGGGGGTCTGAGAATCTTGGATTCTAAGGGAGGAAGGTCTGGAGCCTGGAGAGGGAGTTGCAGGTGTGTGAGGGTCAAGGGCTGGGACCATTGGCTGCAGGGTCTTAGGAGAGGATAATGGAATCTTCAGATTCCCGAAGGTTCGGGGGACGCCAGGTTGCCCACTCTTTGATATACCCATCTACTTCCCACTCCACTTGTGGATAATCACCCGCCCGCATAGCTTCATGCGCGTGCGCCTGGGCGAGCACAATCTGCGCAAGCGCGACGGTCCAGAACACTTGCGGACTGTTTCTTTAGTCATCCCGCATCCAGGCCCTGAGGCGCGCAGCAGCGCCACGACGTCGTGTTGAAGCTAGAACGGCCAGCCCGCCTCACCAGGCAAGTGCGCCCCGTGGCGTTACCCACGCGCTGCCTCCGCGCAGGCGAGGCCTGCGTGGTATCCAGCTGGGGCCTGGTGTTGGACGATGAGCATGGGAACAGAGGGAGACCCGAGCCTCAAGGTGCGTGAGAGGGGCTGGATGTCAACCCTTGAGGAACCCTATTCCCGCGGCTTTTGTACTTATCAGACGGCTCCAAATCCACTTTCCTCCCCAGTGAGTCTCCCAGATACGTTGCATTGTGCCAACATTAGCATTATCTCCACCGAATCTTGTAACAAGGAGTACCCTGGACGCCTGAGGAACTCAATGCTGTGTGCAGGTGTGGAGGGCGGAGGCACCGACTCTTGTGAGGTCAGAGCTGAGAGAGGGACCGTCGAGGGTAGGAAGAGGGGTGGGGAAAGGTTTGGGTGTTCAGATGAGGTTGGATCTGGTTTGCATTGGACCAGAGAATATGCTGGGGATAGGTTTGGTGATGAAGTTGGAGGAGTAGTTAGAATGGAGAATTTAGGTCAGAGTTGGGGTTGGGTAGGGTTTGGGATGAATTACCTGGGGGTTGGGTTGAGATATCATGGATTGGGGTTGGGAATGGGGATGAGTTTTGTTTGCTTTTAGATGGGAAATTTGTGAGAGTTAAATTGGGTGGAAGATCTGGAGATAGAGGTTGAATTGGATATGAGGATGGGCATGGGTTTGGTTTGATTTTGAATGGGGAAGATGTGGGGGATGGGTTGTTGGGCTGAGTTCAGTTGGGTTGAGGTTGCCCTGGGGTTGGGTTGGAATTAGGTTCATTGAGTTTAGTTGGGTTGGAGTTGTGTGGGGTTGCAGTGGATTGATTTGGGTTAAGCTGGGTTGGGTTGGATTGAGTTGAGTTGAACTGGGTTAGGGCTGCATGAGATGGGGTTGGATTGGGTTGGATTAAATTGAGTTGGGTTGGGGTTTCATGGGATGAGGTTATTGGGCTGAGTTGGGTTGAATTGGGTTTGGTTGAGATTGTGAATGGGATTAGGTTGGGGATGGGGCGCTCAATCTAGGTGGTTCCCACTCAAGCTGAGACTCCTCTTCTCTCCACAGGGTGATTCCGGGGGACCCTTGGTCCATGGGGGGATCCTGCAAGGCATTGTGTCCTGGGGTGATGTCCCCTGCAACACCACCACCAAGCCTGGTGTCTATACCAAAGTGTGCCGCTATCTGGAGTGGATCAGAGAAACCATGAGAAGGAACTGACTGTTTTGGCTCACTGCCTGTGTGCCTGACTGAGCAGAAGCCCCAGTGGCTGGCTGGCAGCCCCATCCTGACCTGGGACAGAATTGAGCTATCCCCCAAGTCACTGTCCAAGGCTCAGATTTAGCCTTCTGAGGCCAGAGCTGGTGGTCAAGGTCACCTGTTAAACACCAAGATAACAGAGAGTGCTGATCCAAGTTTCTGTGATTTTCTTCTGGGGATGGAGGGAAATGGGAGCAAGAGCCTGGTGGAGAAGGGACATATAGGGAACCCAGAGCCACCCTACACTGTTCCTTTTCACGCTGCCCTGATTCCTAAGTGAGGAGAAAGGGCTTTTGTTCATTCAGCATATGACCAGCTACATGATCTTGAGCAGCTGAGACGCAGTCTCACTCAGCCTTGGTTTCCTCATCTGTAAAATGGGGATTATAATATTGGCTACCTCATAGTGTTGTCTTGACGATTAAATGAGGTCATTCATATGAACTGATTGGCAGAGTGCCTGGCGCCGGGTAAATACTCTGTATCTCTGGATAGCCGGTGAAAGCACCTAGCACACACTAGATGACCAAGAATTACTTCTTTTTCTTGAGGATTTAGTTCTGGGATTTCTGATGTTGTTAGGTGCCAATGAGTCAATTTTTGACTCCTAGTGACCCCATGAGACAGAGTGGAACTGCCCCATAGGGTTTTCTAGGCTGTAATCTTTACGAGAGCAGATCGCCAGGTCTTGAGATCTCCAGTGGAGCCGCTGGGTGGGTTAAACTGCCATCCTTTTGGTTAGCAGCTGAGCACCTAACTGTTGCATCACCAGGGCTCCAACCAAAGACTCCTTCACAAATGAGCAAATGACAGGCAGAGAGGTAACACCCATCATCCCAGGGGCAGCAGGAACCCCAGGACCATTCTCTTGCCTTCCCTCCCTTCCCTCCCCCACCTCAGCAGAGGTGCTGGATGGGTTTGAACTGCCAACCTTTCAGTTAGCAGCGGAGTGCTTAACTGTTGTGCCACCAGGGATCCTTAGTGATAGCCATGGATAAATGGCAAATATTCTTCTTTCTTCAGCCAGGAAAGGGGAAAGATTTTATCAGGCTGCTCTGATTTTACTGAACAGCTAAGATAATGTGTTGGAAGCCTATGGGTTTACCGTTGAGGCCGCAGGGATCTAGTTCCTGATTCTCTTCAGAGACCCCAAAATGTGATTTCCAAGGTTACTGAATGTTGAAGTACCTGAACTTGGTTCTGAGTCCTAAATATTTTATTTGGGCCAGGGAGAGCATTGGATTTTGCACTGAGAATGCTCTTGACCTAGGAGGGCAGGGAATCTAGGTTCCCTAGAACTTTGAAGGACAGCAGCTTGAACGTCCAGATCTAGGGAACGAGAAGCGGGGAATCACTGGGACTCCAGCATTGTTCAGGGGGAACACTGGATTTTGAAATGCTAGGGGACTTGTTCTAGGAGACCCCTGGAACTTTATTTATGTTCTCAGATCTGGGGGAACTAGGATTGTGGGTAATTTGTACCCCAAGATTTTATTATAAGGGGAATGATAGATTTGGGGAACCAGATTCTGGTTTGGGAAGCACGGAAATCGGGGAGTTCTTACAGCTAAGGTGTACTTGTAGGGGGAGCTGGAAGCTGAGGTGCTGCCATCTCGGCTCAGGGTGGTACAGGGGTTAGAGAATCTCAGAGCCCCACTGCTGGTATTTGAGGGTACACTGGGACTTGGGGTGTTAAGGCCTTACATGAGGTTTAGGCATATGACAGTTCCTATTGGGGATCAGTAATTCTCCCAGCCCCTGTTGCTGTCCCCCCATCGGCCTCTACTCATTGGTGGTGTCCCTAAGACCAAGGCTCCAGGAGCCACAGGCCCTGCCCCCTCTGGCCTCAGCCCCTGGGAATGCGTCCAGGGTGATCCAGGGCCCTCAGGACAACAGGTGCTGGTGTTCCCGCCCCTTCTACAGCTCTGGGGGTAGGAGGGGGTTGTCCAGCCCCCAGCAGTATGGGCAGAGCCTTGGCCAGCATCTGGGTGCCAGCAAGGCAGGGGTGGGGCCCTGGGGGGTGGATAAGGGCTTTTAAAGGCTCCCCAGAGAGGCTCCTCAGCTTCCAGCTCTTCGCCTGCCTGGCCCTGGACACCTCTGTCACCATGTGGTTCCTGGTTCTGTGCCTTGCCCTGTCCCTGGGGGGCACTGGTGAGACAGAAGGGGGAGGATGTGGGAGGGTGAGTGGGCCCTGACTCATGTTGCTCCCCACCCCATAAGTTATTCCCTCCCACTCAGCACCCCAGCCTCTGTCTGTCCAGCCCACAGTCCACCCCAGACCCGGATACCAGCTCCTTTCCTATCTCACCCAGCCCCACCTAAAAGCCTGCCCCTAGCCCCTCCTCACAGTCCTCATTCCCACACTAGGTCCCTGCTCCTCACAGGAACCCCCAGAACTTTATCTCTTCCCCAGACAGCTCCCTGACTCCAGCCCCTTTACCAGAGTGGCAGAGCCTGGCCTTCTCTGTCTCTCTCTCTCTTTGGGGGCCCTAACTCTTCCAAGGATCTCCCCTAGTCCCACTGGTCCCTGGGACCCTGATCATCCCTCCTACCTCCTAGATCTCTATGGCCCAATGGTCTGGCTCCTGATCCTTCAAATACCAGCATAATCCCCTGACTTTTCCCAACCAGCTGTCAGCTCTCAATCATGCCCCTAGTCCCTGACATACAGTCCCCAAATCCTGATCGCATGACCCCCAAATCCCACCAGACACCCCTGATTCTTCCCAGGCAAACATTCTGGCCTATAACTCTATATGGGCCCCCATCCTGCTATGGGGGTTCTGCAAACTTTCCCTCCTTCCCCAACTCTTTGCCCCAGACCCCCCCGCCCCCTTCCAACACCTCTAGACTTCTCCCTCCAAAATAACACACAGGTCTCCCAACAGCAACCTCCTTTACTCACAGTAATTACAGCCCTCGCCCAGCTCCAGACCTTCTCCTACTTTACCTGAAACTCTCCTTTACATCTCTGGTTTTCTGGAGTCCCGAGATCCCTAATATCTTCTTGGTCCAATATGTGATTCTGGGACCTCATACATAGCAGGTCCTCTATTCTACCCTACAGCTGCTTGGCCCCCACTTCCCCCCCTTCTCCATTCCTACCTGGGCAGCACCCCAAGAGAACCCATATCCCTTCAGTATTTGCAGACCTTCACCCCTTTCCCCTTCAGAAACAAAGAGCCCTCAATCAGCCTATTCCAGAGTGACTCACCCCTCCCTCCTCCAGAGCCCTGAACCCAGCCCTGTTCTCTAGGGCCCCTCACCCCTTCTTAGAATGCTATTCTGGGATCACAGGCCCCCAAAGCCTCACAGGATCCCTCTGCCAGCCCTCAACCCTAACCATTTCTTTCACCCTTTGACCTGGAACCCCTAAGTTTCCTAACTCTCTCAGCCCCACTGACTCCGTTCAGCCCCTATCCAGGAACCCCCAGGTGACCCCTAAATTTCCCAGCCCAGATGTTTATTCTTGGTCTCCCAGACCTGACTCCCTAAATCTGCACCCAGCTCAGAACTCCAATAGCCCACCCAGGCTTTGACCGTTTCCTCAGCCTGGAACCCCTTAAACCTACCAATCCTTCCTCTCCCAGCCCCAACCCTCTCCCTTGGGGCTCTTGTCCCTGGATTCTGGGACCTGCTACTCCTTTCAGAACCCACAACTTCCTGTCCCCCAGTCTAATCACCTGACCCCCCCCAACCAACTGCCTGCTCCACACACCATCTTGGCATCTCCCACCCTGATCCCTGGGGTCTGCTCTGCTCTCTGAGCATAAAGTCTCCCCAACCAGCTGTCAGCTGTCAACTGCATCCTAGTCCCTGACATCTGGTCACCAAATCCTGATCCCATGACCCCCAAATTCCACCAGACACCCCTGCTTCTTCCCAGTCAAACTATGTGGCCAGCCACCTACCTGCAATCTCAGGTATGGCTGTGGAATTCTGGGCCCTTCTCGACACTCCTTCCCATCTCCACACACCTCCAGCCCTGGTCCTCATCCCCGATGGCCCACCCAATCCTACAGCACAGCTCCCTCTCTTAGCCCAGTCCCCTGCCCTTCCTGCTAGCCCAGCCCTGCCTGACCCAGCACCCCCTCCACAGGTGCCGCATCCCCCATCCAGTCCCGGATCATTGGAGGCTGGGAGTGCCAGAAGCATTCCCAGCCCTGGCAGGTAGCTGTGTACAATTACAATAAGCCTGAGTGTGGGGGTGTCCTGATAGACCCCAAGTGGGTGCTCACGGCCGCCCACTGCATGAGCGAGTGAGTAGGGGCGGGGGGCCTGGGGATGGGGCCGCCTGTGCTCCCACAGAATGAGTAGGGGGCCTTTCCCCTGGGATAATCACAAGAGATGCTGAGGACTAAAGGGAGATAGGGGGGAAGTACTGGTCCAGGTCGAAGTGAGAGCTGCAGAGCTGGGGCTGGACGACCCAGAGCTGCCCTATCCATGGCTGCCTGAGTCTCCTCCCTATGTCTCCCTCTGTGTCCCTGTCTCTCTGTCTCTCTCTGTGTCTCTAGGTAACTGGCTATGTTTGTGTGTCTTTCTCTGTGTGCCCATGTTTTGGTCTCTCTCTCCCTCTTCTCTGCCTCCATGTCTCTCTGTCTCTGGTCTCTCTGCTGCCATCTCTGTCTCTGTATGCCTCGCTCTCCATCTCTGCCTGTGGTTCTGTCCTGTCTCTGTCTGGGGCTCTGCCTCACTCCTTGTCCCATCACTACTGAAACACACACCCCAGGATGGGCCTAGGGGGACTCCAGAGAGAAGGATTATCCCAGTACCTGTGGGCGAGTTGGGGGAGGTTCTCATGTTCCTCTGCCCCCAGCCCCACCCTCCAGGACAATCAATCCACTCTGGGGAGACACTAGGAAGGGCTGGAGTGAGCTGGAGCCGGGTAGGGGTTGGTGAGGGAAGGAGGAAGGAAAAGAGGGAAAGAGAAAGGGGAGGGAGGGAGAGTGGCTGGGGAGGGAAGGGGCCAAGCCGACCTTGGGCTTGGGGCCAGGCCCCTGCCTCCTGGGAAACCAGCACAACTGTCACAGCTGCAGCTGAGCTGGTCTCAGGCTCTTCCCCCTCCTCCTCCACCTGACCCCCCCCCCCCCCCCCGTCCTGCTTCCCTTTCCTTCTCTCTCACACTCGGCCACCACCTCATTCCTCTCTGCCTCTATTTCTCATTCTCTCTCTCTTCCTCTGCCCCTTTCCCATTTTGTCTATGTCTCACTCCCCTTCCTTGTTCTGTTTGCCTCACTCCCCCTTCTCTCTCTCTCTGTTCTGTTTCTTTCTGTCTTTTTCCTCCAGTTCTCACTATCCTCCGCCTCTGCCCCCTCATTCCCTCCATCCACTTAAACTTTTTCACTCCATCTTTCTGTTTTTTACACGTCTCTGTATTCTCCTTCTATTTCTCTGACTACATCTTTCCTCCTCCTTCTTCTCTCTCTCTCTCTCTCCCCCCTTCCTCATGCTCCCTGCCCCGTGTCCCTTCCCCCTCCTGTCTTCCTCTCAATTCCCTCCATCTCTCCCCTCTCTCCCCAGGAATTACCAGCTCTGGTTGGGCATCCACAACCTGGAAGAGCCTGAAGAGACAGCCCAGTATGCCCAAGTCAGCGGCAGCTTCCCACACCCAGACTACAACATCAGCCTCCTGAAGAACAACCCCCTCTATCCAGGAGCGGACTACAGCCACGACATCATGCTGCTCCGTCTGAAGGAGCCCGCCCAGATCACAGATGCGGTCAAGGTCCTGGCCCTGCCCACCACAGAGCCTGTAGTGGGGAGCACCTGCATCGCCTCGGGCTGGGGCAGCATCGATCCAGATGGGAGTACGCACGGGACCAACCGTGTTGAGTGGAGGCCAGACTCCTGGGTCTGAAGGATGAGGCTGCGGCTTCCGGGTCTGAGGGAGGAGGGTGCTGAGACACCTGGGTCTGATGGAGGAGGAGGATGGGGGCCGAGACTCCTAGGCCTGAGGGAGGAGGAGGGGGCTGAGACTCCCCGGGAGGAGGGGACTGAGACACCTGGGTCTGAGGGAGGAGGTGGCTGAGGCACCTGGGTCTGAGGGAGGACCTGGTTGAGGAACAAGGTGGGTCCAGACACAGCCCTGTTTCTCTCTGGCCTGTAGAATCATACCCAGATGATATGCAATGTGTGGACCTCAAACTCTTGTCTAATGATGTGTGTGCCAGTGCCCACTCCCAGGAGGTAACGGAGTATATGCTGTGTGCTGGGCAGATGGAGGGCGGCAAAGACACCTGTGTGGTGAGTTAATCTCCCCTCCCCGACTCCCACCAGCAGGACAAGGGGAGCGGACCCAAATTCCAGGTTAGGGTCCAAAAGCTAAGCAGGCATCTGTCTCCACTGCTTCCCAGCTACAGCTGCACCCCGCCCCCCAGTGCCTCAGCTCCCTCCCCTATAACCCCCTTCCCTCCCCACACCTTCCTTCAGGTACCACCTGTATCTCACTCCTCCACATCATAGTTCATCCTTTTCTCCCTTTACCGCATATTTACTGAGCATCTACTATGTGCCTGGCACTGTCCTAGACCCCGGGAGGACAGCAGTGAACAAAACATAGAAAGTCCCTCCTTCACAGAGCTGCTGTTCTGGTGAGGGGGGACAGACAGCAACAATAAGCATAACACATAAATGATAGTATGTGTCAGGAGTTGGCAGGAGAAAGATGTGGCAGTCTGCTTCCGTAAAGATCTACAGCCTTGGAAACCCTGTGGGCAGTTCTGCTGTGTCCTATAGGGTGGCTTGGAGTCAGAATCGACTCAATGGCAGTGGGTTTATTTTTTTTTGGTTTTGTCAGGAGGTGAGATGTGCTGTGGGGGCAGAGAGGAGAGATAGGAGAGCTGGGGGCATAAATGACCGGGTCAGGAAGAGACCCCATGGACAAGGGAGACTGAGTAAATACATGGAGCAGGTGAGGGGTGAGCCATGTGGAAATCCTGGGGAAGGATGTAGGGAACAGCAAGTGCAAAGGGCCTGAGGCAGAGTGGGCCTGGTGTGTCTGAGAAACAGTGAGGATCCATTGTGGTTGGAGCTAAGTGATGAAGGAGGAGAGCCCAGGAGATGATGTCAGAGAAGGAAAAAGGGGGAAGATTCTGCAGGACCTTATGGGCCACAGTGAGGACTCTGCTCTTCCTCAGAATGAAACAGAAGCTCTGGGACTGTGATAAGCGGTAGGACAGGATCCAACTTGGGTGCTAACAGCTCCCTCTGGCTGCTGTGTGGGGAACAGACCACAGGGAGAGAGGAGAGGTAGGGAGCCAATGAAGGTGAATGATGATGGGGGCTGGACCTGGAGTGGTGCCAGGGACAGTGGGAGAAGGGGTTATATTCTCTCTACATTTGACAGAGACCCCATAGGTTATGCTGACCAATTGCAAGTGGGGAGGGAGAGGCAGAAAGGAGTCAAGAATGACCTCAAGCTTTTGTCCTGAGTCATAGCTGTGCACCTCCAAGGAGACATCTACACTGCATCTCCCCCCCCCCCCCCCCCCCCACACACACACAGCCAACCACCCTAAATACTCACCAGGTCCCAGTTGAGCCCAGTGGCTTCCACCAAACCTGCCCTTCCTCCACCCCAGGTTCCCCAGTCCCCCAATCACTGGACCGTTCCATCCCTCCCCTCCCCCAGTGAATCAATCCCAAAGCCTGGTCCCTTCTGCCCCGATTCTCTGACTGTCTCCTCCTTTCCATCCCACTGCCGTAGCCCCAGGTCAGGCTTTTCTGTACTCACCTGGACCCTCTCCCAGCCTTAAGTACCTCTCGTCCCCCAGTCCATCCCCACCTGTCCCCAGTGGGTAATTCCACACTCAGAACTGACCTTGCTCTTGCCCTGCTCACAGTCCTTCTATGGCTCTCCAGTGCCCTGGGCGTGAGGTGTCTAGTCATGGAAACTTTCCTGGGAGAGGTGGCATCTGAGATGAGCCTTGAGGGTGGAGGGTCATGTAGATGGGTCCTGCCCACCCTCCCACTGACCCGTCTGCAGTGACTGTCTCCTGGACCCTGCTCCTGGGCAGAAACTGGACACTGAAGTGCTACCATCCTCAGTGGCCAGGACTCCAGCCACTGCCCCCTCTTTTGGACGCCTCGCCTATCTTCTTCTGGGGGTGGACTCTGGAGACAAGTGTCTCTTTCCCCATAGCTTGGCAGTAACTGTCTGTGATCTGCAACCCCAGGTCTGAGAGCTGGGGGTCCACAGGCCTGACCTGGGTCCTGCTGACCTTTCTCACTCTCCCCCATGTGCGCCTAGGGTGACTCGGGCGGCCCACTGGTCTGCAATGACATGTTGCAGGGTATCACGTCATGGGGCCACGACCCATGTGGCACTCCCAATATGCCAGCTGTCTTCACCAAAGTGATTTCGTACAAGGAATGGATCAATGACACCATGGAGAACAACCCCTGAATGCCCTCGCCTCGCCTGTTCCCCCAGTAAAATCGAATACTCAGCAATATGTGGCGTCATTGGCCTTTCTAGACTGGGGCCCCTGGAGGCTCAGGATGCACCTGTCTGAAGCTAGGGGACTCCGCGTCCGGAGGTGTGCAGTCAGGTGCAGCAAGGGAAAGGAAGGGGCAGAGAGAAGCGCAAACAGGCAGGGAAAGCCGCAGACCCAAACGGGCAGGGCAGGGCAGGGAGGCGACCAGTTAGCACGCGCTGGGCCCGACCCTGCCCTGAAGGGTAGGAGGGCAATAAAGGGCCCAAAGTCTGAGAGGCTGGTTGGTGCCCACGTTTTATTGTGGGGAGGGGTGAAGCCAGGAAAGGAGAGAGAAGTTAGAGCAAGACCCACCTCCCAGAGGAGAGGGGCTTATTCTGCAGATGGGCGGGCTTCATCAAATGCTGAGCAGGGTCAAGTCCGCCTGGGAGCCGAGGGGACACCGGAGCAGGGCTGGTACTGTACGCAGGGAGTACGGATGGGGTCAACCTGGGTCTGGAAGGATGGAGTTTGGCTTCGGGAGCGTGGTTTGAGAGGGCTGGACGTCCGGAGGAGGGGCTTAGCTAGGCTAGGGGTGGAACCACGCAAAAGCACCCCGGGCTGGCAGGACGATTGGGCAGGGTGAGTATTCAGTAGGCGGGGCCAGAGCGTCAAAGGCGGGCCCTAGGTAGAAGGGCGGGCCTCGTCATCTCCCCTGGGGGGGCGTGGCCTGTTTTCAAGGAGCAGGGCCTCAAAGGAGGTGCTGGGCCCCTAGTTGTGGGCAGTCGCCTAACCTCAGGGACGTGGTCACGCTGAAGGCTGCAGTTACCGGTCAGGGTTCTTCTGAGACGCTCAAGCCCTTGGAGAAGCTTAGGGCTTCCCTCAGGATACTGACTGAAGTGAACAGGCTCAGGGTAGTCACACGGATGTCTCTGAGCCCCGCTGCTTAGACATGCGCCTCGAGGCCCTCCGGCGGTTGCTCATCTGCCACTCCTTGGAGGGCTCCTGTTCGCTCCACATACCCAAGTGATTCAAGTAGGACAGGGTTCCTGGAGGGGAGCATTCGACTCCGAGCCCCTCCCAGGCCCCGTCTCTTCCCCAGGTTCTGCCCCTCCCTTATGGCCCACCTGCCCTCCGACCCATCGCCTTCTAACCTAGGGCGCCGCCTCCCGTTCTCCCAGGGCCTGCCCCCTGCCCTGTGAGGCCCCATCTCTTCCTCCCAAGGCCCTACCTCCTGCTCTGTGAGGCCCCATCTCTTCCTCCCAAGGCCCCGCCTCTTCCTCCCAAGGCCCTGCCCCCTGTCCTACGAGGCCTCCTTCTTCCTGCGTAGGTCCCGCCCTTCCTCCCGAGGCCCTGCCCTCACCAGCCCACAGCATCAAGGCGCTGCCGCTGAAGCACAGGTAAAAAGTCGCCGTGTAGGTTATATGTGGCTTCGGGTGCAGCGTGTGGCAGTTGATTGTTAAGAGCATCAGGCTGAGGAGAATCAGGAGCCCTGCACTAGGGTGAGGCCAGAGGCGGACAGAAGACTGGACAGGGACCCCCAGGACCCCTCTTCCACCCTCCATAACAAGCAGAGAGAAGCGCCCGCATCCCTGCATCAGACAGAAAGATACTTGAAGAGAGAAAATAAGATAGAGAGGGAAGTAGAGACACCCCTCACACTCCCTACACACACACATACCTTGACAGAGACAGAGTAGAACTTATGTACACGCAGAGAGAGTAGGGCAGAGATCCCAAGAGACGCTCAAAGACAGAGGCTCTGGTGCCACCTCCCCAGAGTCAGGGAAACCCAGGGAGATATGCTGGGAGCAGGGAGAGTACGTTTTTAACTGAGCTGACAATTACCAATGCTGATGCTGAGGAAACTGAAGACGAGGTCGATTTTGGTAAGGCGGCGGAAGGATGGCCGGAAGGAGAAACCCATGCAGGGGAGGAGGATTAGGCACAAGCCCAGAGCCAGCATCATGAAGCCTGTGGCTAGGTGGATGAGAACTGGGGGGAGGAGGGGGTAAGGCTTAGAAGGGTCCTAAACACCCACCAAGGCACCTCAACAGCCCAGGAGACACCACACAGTCACCCCCTCTCATGGATTGAATTGTGTCCCCCCAAAATGTCTGTCAACTTCTCTGGGTCATGATTCCCAGTATTGTATGATTGTGTACCATTTTGTAAATCTGATGTGATTTCCTTATGTGTTGTAAACTCTATCACTATGATGAGGTTATACTGATGAGGTCTACAAGATTGGATAGTATCTTAAGCCAATCTTTTGAGATATGAAGGAGAGAAGCGAGCAGAGACACATGGGAACTTTACACCACCAAGAAAGCAGTGCCAAGAGCAGAATGAGTCCTTTGGACCTGAGGTTCCTGTGCTCAAGGACCTTCCTCCAGAGCCGACAGAGAGAGAAAGCCTTCTCCTGGAGCTGATGCCCTGAATTTGGACTTGTAGCCTACTGGACTGTGAGAGAATAGACTTCTCTTTGTTAAAGCCATCCACTTGTGGTATTTCTATTATAGCAGCGCTAGATGACTAAGACACATACCCTGCTCTCTGGTCCACGGAGGTAATCATGTGACTCTGGCTGAGCCAATCACAGTGCCCTATGACTTGGACCATAGCAATTGGCCCAAAGTTGGGCACATGATGAAAGCCAGCTGATCAAGCTCTGCCCCAGGATTTTTTTCTAACTGGAGCTGTCAAGGAAGAGCTCTCATCTAGCCAAAGGGATGATAAACTGGAGCTGCCTAAGCCTTAGACTTAGCCTCATGGAGGACAGGAGGCCCAAGAAAGTAACACTAAGAGGAAAAAGCATACAAGAGAAGGAGAGAAAGAGTTGAGATGACACTCAAGTCACTGGTTCTCATCATCCCAGAGACCAGCCCTCTAGGTGGTTTAGCCAGGAGTGGACATTTGCAGCTTACCTCTCCACCATGCATTTCCCCCTTCTGCCTGTCCCCACTCTCAGCCCCAGTCATAAACCAATCAGTGCACTGCATTGCTCTAAACACTATAATTGTTTCAGGGGTGCCCACGTGATCTAAGCCACACAGGACATTTGCAGGAACCTCTTTTGCACCCTTTTTCCTACTGGACTTGAAGCCCAAGTTGTTGGCAGTTCTGCCATTATTCATCTTTTTGCTTTCAGATCCATTCCCCTCATCTTTCCCTTGTCTGTATCACAAGGACCCCTTTTCCCAGCCTCCTTAGCTCACTGGCTTACCATTATGTTAGGCTAATGGAAGGCACTGGCAGAAGACTAGAACTAGGAGTAGAGAAGTCAGGGTATTTCTCATCCTCTATCTCTGCCTCCCTCACATGTCTGTCAGTTTGTCGTACTGTTGTGGCTTGCATGTTGCTGTGATGCTGGAAGCTATGCCACCAGTATTTCAAATACTAGCAGGGTCACCCATGGTGGACAGGTTTCAGCACAGCTTACAGACTAAGACAGACTAGGAAGAAGGACCTGGCAATCTGCTTCTGAAAAAATTAGCCAGTGAAAACCTCATGAATAGCAGCAGAACATTGTCCGATACAGTGCTGGAAGATGGGCCCCTCAGGTTGGAAGGCACTCAAAATACACTGGGAAAGAGTCACCTCCTCAAAGTAGAGTCAATCTAAATGACCTGGATGGAGTGAAGCTTTCAGGACCTTCATTTGCATGATCAAAACAAGAATAAACAGCTGCAAACATCCATTAATAATCGGAACATGGAATGTACGAAGTAAGAATCTAGGAGAATTGGAAGTCGTCAAAAATGACATGGAACACGCAAACATCCATATCCTAGGCATTAGTTATGCTAATGTTATACCATGCTGGGAATGACAACTTGAAGAGGAATGGAGTTGCATTCATCGTCAAAAAGAACATTTCAAGATCTACCCTAAAGTACAACGCCGTCAGTGATAGGATAATATCCAAACGCCTACAAGAAAGACCAGTTAATACAATTATTATTCAAATTTACGCATTGACCACTAATGCCAAAGATGAGGAAATTGAAGATTTTTACCAACTTCTGCAGTCTGAAATTGATTAAACATGCAATCAGGATGCGTTGATAATTACTGGTGATTGGAATGCGAAAGTTGGAAACACAGAAGATCGGTTATTGAAAAATATGGCCTTGGTGATAGACATTATGCTGGAGATCACCTGACAGAATTTTGCAAGACCAACAAATTCTCTGTTGCAAATACCTTTTTTCAACAACATAAATGGTGACTATGGGTGACCATGCTAGTATTTGAAATACTGGTGTCATAGCTTCCAGCATCACAGCAACATGCAAGCCACAACAGTACATGCATTCCACCGGATGGAATACACAGGAATCAAATCAACTACATCTGTGGAAAGACATGATGGAAAAGCTCAATATCATCAGTCAGAAAAAGGTCAGGGGCCAACTGTGGAACAGACCATTAACTGCTCATATACAAGTTCACGTTGAAGCTGAAAAAAATTAGAACAAGTCCACAAGAGCCAAAGTATGACCTTGAGTATATTCCACCTGAATTTAGAGACCATTTACAGGAATAGATTTGACTCATTAAACACTAATGACCGAAGACCAGATGAGTTGTGGGATGACATCAAGGACATCATACATGAAGAAAGCAAGAGGTCATTAAAAAGACAGGAAAGAAAGAGAAGACCAAAATGGATGTCAGAAGAGACACTGAAACTTGCTTTTGAACACAGAGTAGCTAAAGCGAATGGAAGAAATGATGAAGTACAAGAGCTGAACAGAAGATTTCAAAGGGCAGCTTGAGAAGACGAAATAAGTATTATAATGAAATGTGCAAAGACCTAGAGTTAGAAAACCAAAAGGGAAGAACACTGTTGACATTTCTCAAGCCGAAAGAACTAAAGGGAAAATTCAAGCCTTGAGTTGCAATGTTGAAGGATTCTACAGGGAAAATATTAAACAACGCAGGAAGCATCAAAAGAATATGGAAGGAACACACAGAGTCACTGTACTAAAAAGAACTAGTTGACGTTCAACCATATTCAGGAGGTAGCATACAATCAAGTAGCAATGGTAGTTGTCTTAGTCATTTCATGCTGCTGTAACAGAAATACCACAAGTGGATGGCTTTAACAAAGAGAAGTTTATTCTCTCACATTCCAGTAGGCTAGAAGTCCAAATTCAGGGTGTCAGCTCCAGGGAAAGACTTTCTCTGTCGGTTCTGGAGAAAGGTCCTTGTTATCAATCTTCCCCTGGATTAGCTGCTTCTCTGCACAGGAACCCTGGGTCCAAAGGATGCATTCTACTCCCGGCGCTGCTTTCTTGGTGATATGAGGTCCCCCTGTCTCTCTGCTTGCTTCTCTCTTTTATATCTCAAAAGAGACTGGCTCAAGACACAATCCAATCTTGTAGATTGAGTCCTGCCTCTTTGATATAACTGCTGACTATCCCACCTCATTAACATAGAGGTAGGATTGACAACATATAGGAAAATCGTATCAGATGTCAAATGGTGGACAATCATACAATACTGGGAATCATGGCCTAGCCAAATTGATTCACATATTTTTGGGGGACACAGTTCAATCCATGACAGTACTGAAGGAAGAAGAACAAGCAGCACTGAAGGCATTGGTGAAAAACAAGTCTCCAGGAATTGACGGAATACCATTTGAGATGTTTCAACAAACAGATGCAGCACTGGAAGCACTCACTCATCTATACCAAGAAATTTGGAAGACAGCTACCTGGCCAACCAACTGGAAGAGATCCATATTTGTGCCCATTCCAATGAAAGGTGATCCAACAGAATGTGGAAATTATTGAACAATATCATTAATATCACACACAAGTAAAATTTTGCTGAAGTTCATTCAAAAGCAGTTGCAGCAGTACATCAACAGGGAACTGCCAGAAATTCAAGTCAGATTCAGAAGAGGACGTGCAATGAAGGATATCATTGCTGATGTCAGATGGGTCCTGGCTGAAAGCAGAGAATACCAGAAAGATGTTTACCTGTGTTTTATTGACTATGCAAAGGCATTGGACTGTGTGGATCATAACAAATTATGAATAACATTGTGAAGAATGGGAATTCCAGAACACTTAATTGTGCTTTGAGGAACCTGTACATAGAAAAAGAGGCAGTAGTTCCAATAGAACAAGGGGATATTGCATGGTTTAAAGTCAGGAAAGATGTGTGTCATGGTTCTATCCTTTTACCATACTTACTCAATGTGTATGCTGAGCAAGTCATCTGAGAAGCTGGACTGTATGAAGAAACAGGCGGCATCAGGATTGGAGGAAGACTCATTAACAACCAAATCCACCAGCCACTCCTTGGAAACCCTATGGGGCAGTTCTACTCTGCCCTAAAGGGTTGCTATGAGTCAGAATTAACTGGATGACAGGGGTTTTTGAGTTTGAGATATATTTCCAAGGAGCCCTGGTGGTACGGTAGTTAAGTGCTTGGCTGCTAACTGGAAGGTCAGCAGTTCGAACCCACCAGCCACTCCGCGAGAGATAGATGTGGCAGTCTGCTTCTGTAAAAATTTATAGGCTTGGAAATCCTATGTGGCAGTTCTACTCTGTCCCTTAGGGTCCCTATGAGCCGGAATTGACTCGATGGCAGGTTTGGTTTTTTGGCATTCAAATAAAATAATTATAACTTAAATTTCAAAGTAAAGAAAAAACTTAAAAATCATATAAACGAAGATCACATTTTAGAACAAATGGGAATGTGATGAACATTCTCCACTCCTTTTTGTCTTCCCAGCATCTTGGAACACCGATTCTGTTTGGGGAACTTCCCAACTTCTCCATCCACGCCTCCTAATGTTGTTGTTGTTGGGTGCCATCGAGTTGATTTCAACTCATGACGACCCCATCTGACAGAGTAGGGTTTTCTAGGTTGTAATCTTTACAGAAGCACATCTCTAGGTCTTTCTCCTATGGAGCCACTGAGTGGGTTCAAATCACCAGCCTTTCAGTTAGCAGCCAATTGCTTAACTGTTGAGCCACGAATGCTCCTTTACACCTCCCGGTAAGAAACTCAAACAACTCCTTTTACCAGCCTCCCTTACAGCTAGGGCTGCAGCATGTGACCGGGCTCCACCAATAGGCTATAGTCATGTTAGTCTTTGACTTGGCAGCCAGAAGAAGTAGGCATAAAATCCATTCTGGTAGGAGTGGAAGTAGTTACCTCCAGGTTCCACAGTGCAGTCCAGAGCCTGGAGACAGGCGGTTCCACAGGGCAAGGTGCAGTGTGTGTGTGTGCCCAGCCAGCCAATTCTCCAGGTGGCCTTTGGGCATGTTCCTGGTCACTCAGCCCTGAGCCCATTTCTCTGGCTTCACAGAGATTGTTCAAGCTCTCCAACATCCTTTATAAAATTATTTTATAGATGGAGTTGCTTTTTCTGAGAATTCTGACTCATACAGTGATTGTAGTAGCCCTGGTGGCACCATGGTTAAGTGCTTGGCTGCTAACTGAAAGGTTGGAGGTTCGAACCCACAAGCTGCTCCACAGGAAAAAGATGTGCTTCTGTAAAGATTTACAGCCTAGGAAACCCTATGGGGCAGTTCTACTCTGTCCTATAGTGTTGGTGTTGCTATGAGTTGGAATCGACTACACGGCAATGGGTTTGGTTCGGGTATAGTGATTGTGTATGAAAACTTTACAGCTTCATCATCAATTTTGCTGCAGGATTATTCTATTCTTGGGACTCTATCCTAAAGTAATTATGCTCAAATACTGTGAATATGAAAAAAATAGTATGCACAGTTGTTTTTGCCCACTCCAGCATCCATTCCTGCTCTTCTGGCAACAGCAACTTGATTTTGTTGAGAGGAGTCGGAACTCTCGTCCCACTCTCTGTCTGTGTAGTTTCCTAGGGCTGCCTGACAAAATACCACAAAGTGGGTGGCTTTAAAGAACAGAAATTCATTGTCTCACATTTCTAGAGGCTAAAAGTCTAGAAGTCTGAAAGTTCAAGACTCGGCAGGGCTATGCTTTCTCTCTGTCAGCTCAGGGGGGAAGATCCTTCCTTGTCTCTTTCAGCTTCTGTAGCCCTGGGTGTTTCTTGGCTTATAGATAGATCCTCACAGACTGTCTTCTGCCTGTATGTGTCTCCTGTTTCCATGTCTGTTCTTCCCTTTGGTAAGACACCACTTAGAAGTGTTGTGGTCTGAATTGTGTCTCCCCAAAATATGTGTTGAATTTCTGGCCCCTGTACCTGTGGATGTGATCTTGTTTGGAAATAAGGGGTTTCTTTCATTAAATTATTGAAGTCATACCAGTGCAGGGTGAGCCCTGAACCTAATCACTTCTGAGTTACAAAAAGAGCAGTATAGACACAGACAAAGACACACACACACACACGCAGACACACACACACGGGGGAAGACAGATGACATGTGAGGAACATCTACAAGCAAAGGAATGCTAACGATCGCCGGCACACACCAGAAACTAGGAGAGAGACACAGAAGGAATCAACATGGCCAAGTTCCTGATCTGGACTTTTTGCCTCCAGAACCTTGAGAAAATAAATTTCTGTTCTTTAAAGCCTCTCACTTACGGTATTTCTGTTACAACAGCACTAAAAAACCAACAAACCAAACCTGTTGCCATCAAGTCAATTTCAACTCATAGTGACTCTATAGGACAGAGTAGAACTGCCCCACAGACTTTCCAGGGAGTGGCCGGTGTATTCAAACTGCCAATCTTTTGGTTAGTAGCTGAGCTCTTAACCACTGTGCCACCAGGGCTAGGTGACTAAAACAGAAGGGATTAGGACTCGGACCCACCCTATTCTGGCATGACTCAACTGACAATATCTTCAAAGAAAAGACTTTATTTGCCCCCAAACAAGGTCACATTCACAGGTATCAACCAGAAAACCCAAATCTATTGCTGTAGAGTTGATTCCGACTCATAGCGACCCTAAGGACAGAGTAGAACTTCCCCATAGAGTTTCCAAGGAGTGCCTGGTAGATTCAAACTGCGAACCTTTTTGATTAGCAGCTGAACTCTTAACCACTAAGCTACCAGGGTTTCCATTCACAGGTACCGGGGCTAGGATTTCAGCATATCTTTTTGCGGAACACAATTCAATCCATAACACTGCCTATGTGCTTCTGGCAGAAATGACTCCTCTACTAACTCTTAAGAAAAGCATGTGATCCAAATGCAGCCAATCACAGCATGACATCCTCCTGGCCACAGCAACTAGTTTAGGGAAGAAATCCAAAGGAAGTAAATCTGATCCAATCAGAGCTAATCCTGAGACCTATACTTGAGGGCCACAGAAAGCAACTTATCCCTTCCCCT
This sequence comes from Trichechus manatus latirostris, assembly GCF_000243295.1. NCBI lineage: Eukaryota > Metazoa > Chordata > Mammalia > Sirenia > Trichechidae > Trichechus > Trichechus manatus. The sequence goes on from NW_004444023.1 coordinate 5,974,573, forward strand.
TGGTTGTTGCACTGGTAGGATGTAATCCAGAAGCTGCTTATGGCCCCGTTGCCACTTCAGGGCACAGCTTGCCTGAGTACCCAACATAGAAGAAACCTTCATGAGCGATGGTGAGAGACAGATCTCAAATGACATTCTTTGAGTATCTGGATATAGAAGTGCCTGAATCTGGATAGATCCATGCCTCTGGAATTTTCCGTAGCCTGAAGCCACAAACTACATGTTCTTCTTACTTAAACCAGTTTGAGTTTGGGAGGTAGAAAAGAGATATTTGAAATAAACAAGTATGATTAATGCTATATAGTGTCCTGGAAGTTTCATAGGCAGTTATTTTAGGTCTGAATGAAGGCAAGTGAAGTGGCTGAAAAAAACTCTTATATATATATATATATATATATATATATATATATATATATAAAAAAATCTGTTGCCGTCGAGTCAATTCCAACTCATAGCAACCCTACAGGACAGAGTAGAACTGCCCTATAGGGTTCCCAAGGAGTGGCTGGTGGATTTGAACTGCTGACCTTTGGGTTATCAGCCAACCTCTTAACCACTGCACCACCAAAGCTCCAATAATAATAATAATAATTATATGGGATCTTAAAAGCTTGCAAGCAGTCATCTAAGATACAACTATTGGTCTCTACTCCTCAGGAGTGAAGAGAAAGAAGGAAACCAATGTCTCAGAGAAGAAACGAGTCTACACAGCTAATAGCCTCATCTACCCTGAGACAAGAAGAACTAGACGGTGCCCAGCTACTATGACCAACTGTTCTGATCAGGGCAATAGATAGACCGTGATAGAATGGGGGAAAAGCGTGGAACAGAACTCAAATTCTTAAAAAGTCCAGGCTTACTGGACCAGTTGAGACTGGAAGGCTCCCTAAGACTATTACTCTGATATACTCTTTAAACCTTGAACCAAAACTATCCCCTAAGGTCGCCTTTTAGCAAAATAACAGATTAGCACACAAAACAAAGGATATTATCCTGAGTACAGTGCTCCATTAAAAAGCCAGCTATATGAGACCAAAAGTCAACAATTACTGTAAAGCAAAATGAGAAGATAAGGGGGCAGGGAAACTAGAGCACTGGAAATGGAACAACCAGAACACAATTAAAGAGAATGTTGACACATTGTGAAAAATGTAACTAATATCACTGAACAATTTGTATAGAAATTGTCAAATGGGAACCTAATTTGCTGTGTAAACTGTGTAACACAATAAAATATTGTTAAAAAAAAAAAGCGAACCCTGACATAACACTTAATATGTGCCAGGCGCTGTCCTAAATTATTTCACATATTTTAGTTCACTTACTCCTCAAACAACCTATGAATTGGTACAACTATTACTGACATTTTAAAGATGGGGAAATAGAAGCATAGACAGATAAGACAGTAAGCCCAAGATCACACAGCTCTTGAGTGGTTGAGGCAGAGTTTAAACCTAGGCAGTTAGGCTCCAGACTCTGGGCTGCCTCTATTTCTAATACCGAAAAGCACTCAAAACGCATAGTCCCACAAGGAGGCAACAATTTTCTAAAGGAGCTGAAAGCCTCTAAAAAAAGCCTCTTAAAAAGAAAGAAAGAAAGAAAGAAATGATTTTAAAACGAGAGAGAGAATGCTGGTGTCTTTAGCAATCTAATCATGAGGCAGATTGGTTTTTGCTAAAAGGTACTGCTCTCTTTCTCATATGCAATGATGGCCCCATTTCCCTCAGAAACCAGCTATAACTTCAAGAGACTCCCTCACAAGACCTTCAGAGAATCTCCTGAAACTCTCCAGAGAATTTTTAAAGATCCTCTGAAGGAACACCTGAAACGATTCCCCCGGTGAATCCTTTGAGACACCTTCCTCCCCTGAAAATCTCCAGAGATTCCCTCAGAAGAGCCCCATAGCCTGTGCATACTCCTACTGACCGGTGACTTGGCCCACGTTGGCGCACTTGTTCCTCCTGCAGTCAATCCAGAAGCCCAGGTAACCCGTGTAGGAGCCCTCAACATAGGCCATGCGCCCATCGCCCACACTGAGCATCATCATGGCCGCGACGATGCTGAAGACCAGAGACCAGCCCCGCAGGATGAACTTACGGTCCTCCTCCCAGGAAGAGACCAGGTCTTCTGGGAAACAACAGAGTTCTGGGGCCTGGTCTGCCTGCATCACTCTGTTGGATTTTTAGTCTCCATCCCCAACCACAGCCTCATCCCCATCTCTATTCCTACCCAACCCCCAACCTTAACTTTGTCTCCAGCACTATCTACAATACCATCCTATCCACAATATTCCCTCCGTCCTAAACCCTAAACACAATCCTATCCCCATCTCTAACTCCAAATGCATCCCCATTCCCATCCCTAACCCTAATGCCAAACTCATTCCCCACCCACAACCTCATCCTAGTCTCAAACCTACTTGATTTGTCTCCAACTCCAAACTCCATCCTGGGCTTGCCCTGACCCTTTTCTCACCGTATTTTGTCTTCACTTTGACCCCTGTCTATCCTCTGACCCCTGCCTGAGCCTGCCTTGACCTCTCTTTATCCAGCCCTGACCCCATACTAACCCTGCCTTGACATCTCTTTGATCCAGCCCTGACCCCATACTAAC
>NW_004444023.1:5977285-5979477 GCF_000243295.1 Trichechus manatus latirostris
ATCCAGCCCTGACCCCATACTAACCCTGCCTTGACATCTCTTTGATCCAGCCCTGACCCCATACTAACACTGCCCTGCCCTTTACTGATGCAGTCCTTACTCTGATCCAGCCCCCAGATCACTTACCCAGGGAGGGAGTGGGGTTGAAGTCCATGGCCAACTTCCCAACTTCGTGGAACCACTCCAACTGTCATGGAACCCCCTCATACCCCCAGCTGCCGTCTGAATCCCTGAGACCTGCCTGTGGACAGCAAAAGAGACCAAGAAACACAGAAGAAGGGGTAAAAAGATCCAAATGCTAGGGGACAGAGCCTGAACCCTGGAGAGAGACAAACCAGCTTCCAGGTGACCACAGAAGTGCTGGGAAGGAGGCAGTTGGCAGGCTGGTGACTACACTGGGGACTGGCCCTGCCCAGCATCTCCTCATGTCCCAGAGGCCCCAGTTTGGCTCCCAGAACAGCCAGCCAGGTGTCCTTCTAACCCTTCTCAACAACCCCCACACCAGTACCCAAGACACGACACCAATTAGTCACAGTAGCTGAGTCAGTATCCAGGAGCCTCCACCAATTACCCACAGTCGCCGGATGAGTATCCAGGAACCTCTGCCAACAAGCCGTGGTCGCCTGGTCAGTATCCTGAAGCCTCCGCCAACTAGCCAAGGTCGTCTGGTCAGTATCCAGAAACCTCTACCACATGGAGATGTAGTGAGGATTGAATGAGAAAACGTTGGTATTTGATGGTAGTTATTTACTTTTGCACAAGTCCTTACTGTGATAATCCTCCCCCCCACCCCCAAATAACTCTGAGCTGCAGGATACTGACCTAATGACCTTGGCTTTTTGGCAGAGGCTCCTGGATACTGACCTGGAAGTTTTGGCTAGTTAGCGGAGGCTCCTGGATACTGCCCAGGCGACCTTGGCTGGGTTATTTGGGGTGGGAGGGGGAGGATTATCACAGTAAGGACTTGTGCAAAGGTAAATAACTACCGTCAAACCCTGAATTCTATTCTTTTTTTTTCAAAACAGTGCTAGCTTGTTCTTAAAAAAATTTTTTTATTGTACTTTAGATGAAGGTTTACAGAACAAATAGTTTTTCATTAAACAGTTAGTACACTTACTGTCTATGACATTGGTTAACAACCGACGACATGTCAACACTGTCCCTTCTCGACCTTGGGTTCCCTATCACCAGCTTTCCTGTCCTCTCCTGCCTTCTAGTCCTTGTTCCTGGGCTGCTGTGCCCCATTAGTCTTGTTTTGTTTTATGCGCTGTCTAATCTTTGGCTGAAGGGTGAACCTTGGGAGTGACTTCATTACTGAGCTAAAAGGATGTCCAGGAGCCATACTCTTGGGGTTTCACCGGTCTCTGTCAGGCCAGTAAGTCTGGTCTTTTTTTGTCAGTTAGAATTTCTACATTTTTCTCCAGCTCTGTCCGGGACCCTCTTTTGTGATCCCTGTCAGAGCAGTCAGTGATGGTAGCTGGGCACCATCTAATCATACTGGACTCAGTCTGGTGGAGAGCATGGTAGTTGTGGTCCATTAGTCCTTTGGACTGATCTTTCCCTTGTATCTTGTTTTCTTCATTTTCACATGCTCTCGAAGGGGTGAGACAAGTGGAGTATCTTATATGGCTGTGCCCAGGCTTTTAAGACCCCAGACGCTGCTCACCAAGGTAGAATGTAGAACAGTTTCTTTATAAACTGTGTTATGCCGATTGAGCTAGATGTTCCCCAAGACCATGGCCCCCACAGCCCTCAGCCCAGCAATTTGGTCCCTCAGGGAGTTTGGATGTGTCTATGGAGCTTCCATGAACTTTGCTTGTACAAGTTGTGCTGGCTTCCCCAGTATTGTGTACTGTTTTACCCTTCATCAAAGTTACCACTTATCTGTTGCCTATTTAGTATTTCCCTCTCCCACCCTTCCCATCCCTCTTAACCATCAAAGATTGTTTCTTTTTGTGTGTAAACCTTTTCATGAGTTTTTACAGTAGTGGTCTTATACAGTATTTGTCCTTTTGTGACTGACTTATTTCATTCAGCATAATGTCCTCCAGTTTCATCCATGTTATGAGATGCTCCAAAGATTCATCATTGTTCTTTATCATTGCATAATACTCCATTGTGTGTATGTACCATAGTTTGTTTATCCATTCATCTGTTGATGGGCATCTAGGTTGTTTCCATCTTTTTGCTAT
>NW_004444023.1:5980339-6017060 GCF_000243295.1 Trichechus manatus latirostris
CATCTGGGTTCTCAATTCTGTTCCATTGGTCAATGTATCTGTCGTTGTACCAGTACCAGGCTATTTTGACTACCATAGCTGTATAGTAGGTTCTGAGGTCATGCAATGCAAGTCCTCCTACTTTATTTTACTTCTTCAATAGTGCTTTACTTATTCGGGGCTTCTTCCCTTTCCGTAGAAAGTTAATGATTAGTTTTTCCATCTCTTTAAAGAATGTCATTGGTATTTGGATTGGGATTGCATTGTATTTGTAAATTGCTTTGGGTAGCTGAATTGGTATTCTGATTAGAATGATTACATTTTCTATTTACATTCTGTGATCATTAAGGTTGTGTGTCAGCTTGGCTGGGCCATGTTTCTCAGTGGTTTGGCAGTTATGATGTAGTTTGGCAGTCATATAATGATGTGATCCCCTCTATGATGAAATTTGATATAATGTGATCACCTCCATGATGGGATCTGCTGTGAGTAGCCAGTCAGTTGTAGGGAGTTTCCTTGGGGGTGTGGCCTGCATCTAATATATGTAGAATTTCTGGCAAGGCTAGTGGACTTTTGCTTGCTCTGGATCCTGCAGCTGGCTCCTGTTCGTCTAGCCTCCTGTTCTTGAGAGTTGAGCTACCAGCTTACCTGCCATCTTGCCTGCCGATCTTGGGATTAGTCAATCCTCACAACCTGTTAGAAAAAGCCCTGCTGTCTGACCTACTGATCTTGGGTTGCCAGCCCCTGCAGCTAATTGAATCAGGAAAAGCCTCCAGCCTGACCCACGGACTTGGGAAGTTCTGGCCTCTACAGCTGTGTGAGCCATTTCCTCCATATAAATCTCTCTATATATTTATACGTTTTACTGGTTTTGCTTCTCTAAAGAACCCAGCCTGAGACACATGCCCAATCACACTTTTTTTAAAAAAGAGGAGATTTTATTTTGAAAATGAGGATATTGTGTTCTTGTCCTTTGCGGCAATTGACCACAACTTTTATTTGCATCGGGATATTCCTGGAGAGTGATGGTAACGCCAAGAATAAAGAACACCAGAGGTTCCTGATTACTTGTTAGTAACTGGTATTTATCCAGTTTGTCTAATAGCTCTTCCTAATTGTTTAAATGTAAAGTAGAAATGGTAGAAAACAGCTCAATTTTATGCCATCTAAAATAAAACATTTCTCTATAAGCAAATAATTTCTGCCTGTTCCTGCTTTATATTAAACAGAAAAATATCCTATATTATTTTTCAATAATAAAATTTACTCAGGACTTCATGATCTGAAAAAAACAAGCTTTTCCCTTTTTACAAACTATCTTTAATTCTTTTCATTTCAAAATAAAATATCCAGAATGACTTCCAATGCTTCAGAAGCCCAAAATTAAAGACCCAATATAATGATAATAGTCAGTCTCAATTCTTCAGTGCTTACTATATTCCTGGAGCTGTAACAATCTCAATCACTCCTTATGATAGCCCTATGATTCATTTTATTTTAAAATGGAATAAATTAAAGAAAGCTTGTGAAAAAGAAAAAGCCTTACAGATGAGGGAACCAAGGCTCAGAGAGATACAGTGGCTGCCCTAGGGTGAGAGGCAGAGGTGGTATGAGAGTCCTGGTCTGTTGGCCCTAAAGCTTGTGGTTTTTACCACTATTAAAGACCAAGGTTCATACTGCAAATGTCCTCTAGCGTGACCTTGTCAGGAGCTCATTTTCCTGAATGAGAGCAGAGGCACAGCGCCTGGGAGGTTAGAGAAAATGTGGAAACAATAAACAAGAACTTGGGAGCTACCACAACTATGGGTAGGGGTCCTCATACAACTGATTCTCAGCTTCCTAACACCTGTGTGCATGCAAGGACCAGTATGATATTGGGTGTTGTGTTCTACCTGCTGGAGCTCTGGTGGTGTAGTGGTTAAGAGCTCAGGCTACTAACCAACAGGTCAGCAGTTGAAAGCCACCAGCCGCTCCTTGGAAGCGCTATGGGGCTGTTCTACTCTGTCCCATAGGGTCATTATGAGTTGGACTCGACTCAGTGGCACAGGTTTGATTTTCGTTTTCGTTCTACTTGCTGCAGGCCCAGGAGTACCTGCAGGAAAGCATGGTCTACAAGCTGGTGCGCAGCTTCTACTTGGCATAGATTGGCATCCTCTTCTTCCTGATGACTGGTCTGGGCTGGGGTGGGATTGGAAATGCAGGATGGGGGTGGGGTGGGTTTGCAAATGGGTTGAGGGATGCAGATTGGGATGGAGTGGGATAGAGTTTGACATGGGGATGGAGTTGCAGACAGGGCTAGGTAGGGGGATGGGACTGAGGTGGTAAATGGGATTAGGGGTGGGGTTAGGGAGAGATGAAGTTGGGCATGGGCATGGGCCTGGGGTTAGGGATGATGATGGGGTTGGGGACACAGTAGGGGATGGGGATGGATTTAAGGATAGGGTTGAGGGACAATGTAGGGGATGGGTTGGGCTTAGGTCAGGAAATGATTTGGGAACAGTGTAGGAAATGGGCTGGGTTTGGGGACAGCGTAGGGGATGAGTGTAGGTTTTGGTTTGCAGATGAGGCTGGGGAAAGTGTAGGTAGAGTGGGGGTTGGTTTGGTTTATGGATGGGTTTGGAGACAAGGTAGGAATTAGGATGGAACTGAGGACAGGTTTGGGAATAGGTTTGGAGATGAGCTTGGGTTTGGGGATAGGGTTGTACATAGTTTAGGGGATGAGGCTGGGGTTGGGGATAGGGCTGGGGTTGGGGATGGGGCTGGTGAACTCTGCCTCAACCCCCTCTGCTCTTTTTCTCCCCCCAGGTTTCCTTTCCTAAAAGAACTACCTAAATTTCTGGTCCATTCTCACAACCCAGGGTATCTGGATTTAGGACATGGGAACAACCCCAGCATTGGTTTGCTTCTGCAGCTCCATGTAAAGCACCTGAAAACCCTGCTCTCCAGACTCCCACTCTCTCCAAGATTCTTGTCCTTTTCCAGTGCCCTCTGACCTCCCCACCCCAGATTAACACTCAGTATTTTTAAATAATCTGTATTTTCCGCCCAGAATATTCTTTTAACTTAGTACCTGGGAAATGTTCTGTGGAACTGCTCTCCCTCCCTGGGGCCATCTCTCGGGCTGTCTGGGGCAGAGGAATAGATGAGGAAGGGACTCGAGGCACAGAGGCCAGCAAAAAGTCAGGGCCAATGGTTCCTGGCACACAGGGGTGCTCAATCAATGTTTGATAAATAGCTGATTCTCCCCAAGCCCTTTGGGTTCATCCTTTACTTTTGCAACTTGAACAAATTGCCTCTCCTGAGGCAAATTCATCCTGTACCCATACTTCTCTCTTGCCCTTACCTGCAGCTCCTACCAGTACCTCTTTCTCCTCCCTAAAACCAAAAAAATCAAACCAATCCTGTTGCCCTGGAGTTGATTCTGATTCATAGCCATCCTATAGGATAGAGAACTGCCCCATAGGGTTTCCAAGGCTATAAATCTTTATGGAAGCTGACTGCCACCTCTTTTTTCCATGGAGTATCTGCTGGGTTCGAACTGCCGTACTTTTCAGTTAGCAGCTGAGTGCTTTAACCCCTGTGCCATCAGGGCTACCTTCTCCTGAAAGCCCCCTAAAATAAATGTGTTGTATGTAGCAGACGTTTGCAGATGGTTGCAGGCTAAGGGAGAGTTCTTTGCTCAACAGGCCAGGGAACTTAAGTACAAAGTAATACCATTGCTTAAGTCCCTCTGTAGGGCCTTGACCTGGGGTCCGCTTAGCGTCTAGATAGGCGGGGGGTGGGGCTGAGGGGAGGGTCGAGGGTGCTTACTCTTGCAGTGGATGATGGGGGAGGGGTCTGCTGAGCTGGGCCCACCTCTGCACCTTAGCTCCATTTCTGCTCTTCAAATGTTGGATCCCTGTGATCTTGTCCATCTTTTTTTGGGGTGTGTGTAGGGTGGGGGTGTGGAGGTGGGCTGTGGCACTGAGTTTTCATTCAGTTTTCAGCCTCGTCATAGCTACAGTTGCTTACATTAGGAAATCATCTTTGTTTTTTCAATTCCAGGCGGCTAGCTTTTTTTGTGCAATCTGGGTTTGGGGAAGGAGAGGTCTTGGAGTCTGTGTAGGGACAGGATATCAGGGGTTACTAAGGAAGAGGTGGGAGTAGGGTCTCCAGTTGAATTAATTTTGTTTTGGGGAACTGGCTCGGAGTCTCCTTGTTGCGTGCCCTCCAGTCCCTTCCGACTCATAGTGACCCCATGTGACAGAGTAGAACTGCCCCATAGGGACTGCCATATCTTTTTCCACATAGTGGCTGGTGGGTTCGAACCACCGATCTTTCAGTTAACAGTCCAGTCTTAACCATTGCGCCACCAGGGCTTCTTAGTCTCCTTAGGAGTTTGCTAGAAGAAAATTCAGGCTGGGCTTCTTAAGAGTCTCCTTAGAAGTGTGCTAGAAGAAATTTCAGGCTGGGCTGGCATTAATGGGTTAATCCACACTGATTTCTGGTGATCAAAAGATGGGCATGTCCAACCTGTATGCTTCTCGGGAAGTGTGAGATAAGAATGTTCCACCAAGAAGATTTCAAAATAGTAACTGTTAAACAGTAAGATCGTGTACTCTGTTAAAATAAAAAGATTGGTTGAAGATTAAAACTATTTTCAAACTGGCAAACAACCTTGTAGAGAATACAAAGTCACTTCAGAGTATGGAGGGAGAGGTGTGCTTTTATAGTAAAAACAGAAAAGGGAGTTCAGTGATGGTCACATGGTTACAACCACAAGGTGGGTACGTTATCAACAATTCTATTTTCAACTACCTTTTTCTTGGAACATCTTGGGTAAACTCCTGTAGTCCCATTCCTGACCCCCACCCTTATTTACTAGAAGTGGCTAAACCGCATTCCTGACCCCCATTCTTATTTTCTAAGAGTAGCTTGGGGCAAGAACCAGGCCAATTAAACAAGATGATTGATGGGGGTTAAAGTCTCCTTGTTCAACCCAACCATAGGCCATACACATAAGAATGGAAAGTGTTACATTCTTTAGTGAGAGTGTGGCTCAAGATACACCCTACACTAATCCTGCCTCATTAACATATAGAGGTTTAGGGTTTACAACACATAAAATGGGGGACGATTATACATACTACAAAGCGGAGGACAATTACAACAGATCACAAAATAGAGGACAGTTACACAATACTGGGAATCTTGGCTGTGGTGCAATGAATTACTTAATGTGGTCCTTCTAGCCATGGTTTTTGTAACTCATACACTATGATTTGGTGGGACTATGCGAATAAGGCAAGTGGAACCTGTAAGTGTTAAGGTTATGTATCAACTTAACCTAGGCTAGGCCATGATTCCCAGTACTGTGTGGTTGTCCTCTATTTTATGTGTTGTGGCTTCTGACCTGTACCTGTTGATGAGGCAGAGTGGGTCTGGGTTGTGTCTTTGATCACAACCTTGCAGGAGGGTGTAACTCAAGTCCCACTCTTACTTGTTATGTCCTTCCCTGGGGTGTGGCCTGCATCTAAGGTATATATGTGGATGCCCTAGTGGGGTTCGTTGTCTCTGCATCTGGATTCGGTATCCAGTTCATGGGACTTGAGCCAGAGGCCTGCCGTCTTACCTGCCAATGCTGGGATTTGCCGGCCTCTGCCCTGGTTTGACAGTTTCTGCAGCCTTGTGAGCCAGCAGCTTGTGTTCTGAACTGCTGGTTTGGGTTTGTTAGCCCCTGCAGCCACCCATGTGGGTTGGGAGAAGCCTATGCCTGACCCACAGATTTGGGACTTGCCAGCCTCCCCAACCATGTGAGCCATTTCCTTGATATGGTTTATGAGTTCATGAAATGTTGCAGTGAATTACAGAACCCAGAGACAGGAGGGAGAGTGCTGAGGAGAGGAGGAATAGTTGATATTAGAGATAATGGAATGGTACAGCAGTTTGGAAAAGCTGGAAATTTGGGACATTTTTAACTTCCACCTCATAGGAACCAGCTTTGTGCTGATCCTTATAAAAGAAATTATTCATTTAGTGACTCACACAATGATTGAGGGGGACTCTGCTAATAAGGTATATAGAACTCTAACGAGGTGATGGGTCAATTTTGCCATCCCACTAGGCTTAAAATGAGCCATCAAAGAGGAGAGAAAGAGGATCCCACCACCACCAAGGAAGGAGAGCCAAGAGCGGAGTGTGTCCTTTGAACCTGTGATCCCTGCACTGAGAAGCTCTTGGAACCAGGAGACAGAGAGAGAGAGCTGTAGCACTGAAGGCGGCGACAAGTGGTGGCAGAGAAATGGTGGCAGGAGAGACCAGCAGGAGATGGCACAGTGGGCTTCCCAACCCACAGATCGAGAAACTGGGTGCCTTTGGGCCAAGGCTTACTGGTGGAGGGGGTGCCTCTAGGCACTTATTGGTGGAGCTAAAAGAGCTTTGTAACACTTACCTGAGCAGTGCAGAGGCCGAGGGGCCAGAGAGAGGTGTTGCCTGCAGCACGGCTGGGAAGAGGCTGTCCTAATGGAAGAACTGTATCCTGAGTGTTCCTGAGCCTGAATTGTAAACTGTTACTTCCCTAGTAAACACCATAATCATGAGTAATGTCTGTGAATTCTGTATGGCCATTGCGATGAATTACTAAACCCAGCAGAGAAGTATTGAGTGCTGTGGGAGGGACAGTTGGTGTTAGAATTGGTAAAGATGATGGAGAGAGGAGGCATGTCTAACCTCTGCTTCATAGGAATCAACATCGAGTTGTTGATTTTGATTCTCCTTCCTCCTTGTGAAGTTAGAGGTGTTCAGACACTGCCACCACACCATTTTTACAATGGCCTAGCCAAGTTGACACATGTTTTTGGGGGTCACAATTCAATCCATGACACTTAGTGCTACCTAGCTCGACCTGTAATATTCTTCAATAAAACTCAGTTTTTTATCTTTACAGAATAAAGATCTTTTAGTTTCTGTGCTATGGCATTTCTAGTGTCAGAAGCAGGATATTGAAGGTGCATTATCTCCCACGACCCCAGAGATGTTGAGGACTTGGTTTGGTACCAGCTGAGTTGTTTGGGCTCTCTGCTTCCATGAAATCTCAGGAGTCATCTCAAGGTAAACAACCTCTAGAATCTGAGCTCTGCCTTCTTGCATTAGTAGCTCTTTGAGTTTTGTTGCTGAATTTGTAATTTGTTTTGTTCTTGCAAGTATATTTTGTCTGTCTGACTGGAAATATGGGAAATGCCAAAGCTAAAGGTAGCCTGGAGCCACCCTCCTGGACCCATGCCTACTACATGAACAAGCACTTTCATCCTTTAACATATGTGTTCCTATCTGGCTGGCTTGACCTTACTAGGGACAGTTTGTGTCATGGTTTGAGTTATGTCCCCCCAAAAATGTGTGTATCCATTTGGCTAGGCCATGATTCCTGGTACTGTGTCATTTTCCTGTATGTTGTAAACCTGCCTATATGATGTTAATGAGGGAGGATGGGTGGCAGTTGTGTTAGTAAGGCAGGACCTGATCTACAAGACTGGATTATGTCCTGAGGCAATCTCTTGAGATATAAAAGACAGAAGTGAGCAGTGAGAGAGGGAGACCTCATACCATCAAGAAAGCAGTGCCAGGAGCAGAGCACATCCTTTGGACCGGGGTCCCTGCACAGAGAAGCTCCTAGTTTGGGGGAATACTGAACAGAAGAAGGCCAACAGAGGGAAAAAGCCTTCCCCTGGAGCTGAGCCCCTGAATTTGGACTTTTAGCCTACTTTGACTGTGAGGAAATAAATTTCTCTTCATTAAAACCATCCAGTTGTGGTATTTCTGTTATGGCAGCACTAGATGACTAAGACAGTTTGAAAAATCAGTGGCCACTTTGAGGTTCTTTGGAACATTCTAAATTAGTCTTTCTGCACAGTAAATTAGAAAATAAAGCCTCCAGAATTAAGCAATCTTAATGGGATGTCTATTTTGATTGGTACTTATAGGTCTCTAAAAGACATCAGGATAGTAAACTAGCCTCCTTGCAGGGTACCGTTTCTAAATTGACTAAACAGATTAAAGAGTTACAATGTCAAACCTTAACTCCTCTCCCCTCTGCACCATTGCCAGCTGTTTCTCCTTTATCCCATTCTTCATCCTCTTGTTCTTCTGACAACACTCAGCCTGAAACACCTTTTAAAATCCATCCTAGCATGGATGCTGAGGAATTTCCTGGTATTACCTTCACTCCCTGGACACGATTGGAGCTATATAGTATTGTGGAAGATTTTCCTGATAAGGGAAGACCCTTATAAGTTTGCTGAAGAATTTAGAATCCTTGTTACCTATCAGCCTGGAATCCCTGATTTATATCACTTAGTTCACATGATAACTGGGCCAGGAGATGCTGAACTATGGCCAGAATAGGCCGAATGGAAGTATCCCAGAGATAGCTAGTCTTAAATACAGATAAAATAGCCATGAACTGTTGGAAGACTCACAGATCATGAATAAAAAACTACCTGGAGGCCATTCCCAAGGCCTTTCCTCCATTAATTGATTGGACAAAAATTTTCTCCCACAAACAAAAGAAAGATGAGAGTGTTTATGATTATCAGAGCTGCTTACATCAAAAATTCTGTAAATACTCTGGGATGTCTCTATCTGCCCCTGGTGTTTCAGTAGCTTTTAATGCTCTTTTTATATCTGATCTCAAAACTGAGATCTCAACCTTGGTAAAAAGGACACCAATTAGACTGGGAGACAGCTCATATTTTTGAATTAACTAACTTGGCTTACAAACTTTCCCAAACTCTTGAAGCTGAACAGATCTCCAAGGCTAATAAATTAAGGACTCTTCAATTGCAACTATTACAGTCTTCCAGCCAGAAGAAAAATGTTAAATCCTCCCATGGTTCCAAAGCTGGTGTCTGCCATTATTGTAAAAAACCAGACCACTGGAAAAATTAATGTTACAAATTAAAAAACAAACTAAAGACTTCACCACAAGGCACCCTCAACCTGAATTATAATGAAGAGGCTCCGGAGAAAAACCGGATTTTTCCTATGGTGGCACTGAACTCACAAGAGGAAACCACTGTATGTGTTAATGGAGAACTTTGCCAGTTTTTAATTTACACTGGAGTCACCATGTCTGCTATTAACTCCACTTCCTTATACTATCCCCTGCCCCAGAGTACAAAAACCCCCAAAATAGTGGGGAGTCACTAATCAAGAAAAGGTATAAACTCATTCCAACCCTATTTCTATATCCCTTGGCCCTATTGAAGATTTACACCCCTAAGCTCAGTCCTGATGCCTCTGTTAATCTATTGGGAAGGGATTTGTTATCCAAATGGAATTGTCATCTACAATTTAATGAAAAGGGGGAAATATTAAACCTATCAGACGTCCCTAAGTCAGCAGAAACAGATTCTGACTCGGACAGCGTTGAGGAAGAAGCACCTACTTTCTGTATGCAAGCCCTCGTTATACCTGTCCAAAATTTGACTCAGCTCAGTTATTTTCCCCTGGACTTTCTCTCCCAAATCCCTGCAACCTTATTGCCACTGCATCTACAGATGTAGGCTGAGTTCTATAAGCAGAATCAATTAAGTTCCAGGTAGATTTGTCCAAACCTTTACCAAAGATTCCCCAGGACCCACTTAAACAGGAAGCAAAAGAAGGACCAGCTCCCATTATATGTGATTTTCCTTCTAAGGGTTTGATTGCCCCTTGTACCAGTGCTTGTAATATCCCAGTCCTTCAAGTAAAAAGTGAAATAATAGGGGCTGGAGATTCGCTCAGGATTTGTACGCAATCAACCGCATTATTATTCCTAGGTTGTCATTAGTCTCTAATCCTTATCGTTTACTTTTCTAATGTCCCTCCAGATACAAATCATTTCACTGCTGTAGATCTTTGTAGTGCCTTTTCCAGCATTTTCGTATATCATGAAAGTCAGTACTTGTTTATATTCACCTGGGAGAAGCAACAATTCACCTGGACTGTAATGCCACAGACCCAAAACAAATCCTAAACCCATTGCTGTAGAGTTGAGTCTGACTCCTAGTGACCTTCTAGGACAGAGTAGAACTGCCACATAGGGTTTCCAAGGAGTGGCTGGTGGAGTCAAACTGCCGACATTTTGTTAACAGCCAAACTCTTAACCACTGTGCCACCAGGCCTCCAAATCACCTACTTATTTTTCTCAGATTTTACATGCAAACTTACAACCTTTACGGTTTGCTAACAAATCCACCTGGCTGCTGGTGGACATAAAGTCTCCAAAGAAAAATTACAGTTCGTGCAGACTTCTGTAAAATATCTGGCTTATTTAATCTCTGAAAAGATCATCTCCTTTGATCTCAGGTGGAAGGAGGCTATTCTTGTTTTTCCTATACCCAAAGGAAAAGACAACTGCGAGGACTCCTAGGACTCTTGTGGCAATTGCTGCACCTGGATTCCCAATTTTTTCTCTATTGGCTCAGCCCTTGTATAAATACTTCAAAACCTCTAAACCAGATACATTTCAAATTTTGCTGGAAGACCAACGGGCTATAAGTAGATTAAAAGAGGCCTTAATGAATATAACTTTTTTAGGTTTTACCAATTATCACTTAGATTTCTCCTTATTCATATATGAAGTATCTGGAAATATGCTGAGTGTACTTGCACAAAGACATAGTGGGCAACAGAGACCTGTAGGCTACTATAGCCTACAGGTTGATTCAGTAGCGAGAGGATGATACCTTTCCTGCCTTAGGGCTGTGGCTGTAACCGCTAAACTAGTAAAAGCCACTGTGGTCATAGTACTAGGCAATTTTTAATATGTTTATGTATCTCATGCTGTATCTGCAATATTAAATTCTGTTTTAACACAGCATCTATCTGCCAGCTGACTTATTTCTTATGAAGTTCTCCTTTTGGCAGCTTCTGTCCTTAGGCTGCACTCTGTAGCTTGTCTGAATCCAGCTGCTCTTCTCTCTGTGACTGATACAGACCACTATCATGCTCGTGACTATTAGAACTTAACAGAACAGCTTTTAATCCCTCGGAAAGACTTGGCCTAATATTGTTTGTGGATGATTCCTATTTAAAATCTAATTCCATCAGTCCTCATCATCAAGCTGGATATGCTGTTACCACTTCTTCCGAAGTCCTTGAAAGTCAGGCTGTCCCTGAAGCCGCTTCAACCCAACAAACCAAATTGATTGCCTTCACCAGGGCTTGTAAAATTGCTTCAGGAAAATCTGTTACTATGTTTAAAGGCAGTAGGTATTGCTTTAGAGTTGTACCTGATTTTGGCATGTTACAGAAGTAAAGAAGATTTTTAACCATAAAATATAGAGCTTTAGTAGCAAATTTCTTAGAAACTCCCTTACCTCCCTCCTGAAATTGCTATGATTGAAAATACAAGGTCACCAACAAAGAGAGTACCCCAAATTAAAGAAATTAGAGGAAATAATAATAAATAACTAGAGGAAATAATCTTTCTGATATGGCAGCCAAATGAACTGCCTCTGATATTGAGTTGATTCCTACTCATAGTGACCCTGTGTACAACAGAACAAAACACTGCCCTGCCTGGACCATCCTCGCAATTGTTAAATTTGAGCCCACTGTTGCAGCTACTGTGTCAATCCATCCTGTTGAGAGTTTTTCTCTTTTTTGCTGACCCTCTGCTTTACCAAGCATGATGTCTTTCTCCAGGTACTGGTCCCTCTTGATAACATGTCCAAAGTATAGGAGATGAAGTCTCAACATCCTCGCTTCCAGGGAGCACTCTGGCTTTAATTCCTCCAAGACAGACTTGTTCATTCTTCTGGCAGTCCATGGTATATTCAGTATTCTTCAGCAAATGCATCAACTCTTCCATCTTCGTTGTTCATTGTATAGCTTTAACATGCATATGAGGTGATTGAAAATATTATGGCTTGGGTCAGGTGCACCTTAGTCCTCAAAGTGACGTCTTTGCTTTTTAACACTTGAAAGAGGTATTTTTGTAGCAGATTTGCTCAATGTAATATGTTGTTTGATTTCTCAGCTACTGCTTCCATGGGCATTGATGTGAATCCAAGTAAAATGAAATCATTGACAACTTCAATATATTCTTTGTTTATCATGATGTTGCTTATTGGTACAGTTATGAGGAATTTTGTTTCCTTTATGTTGAAGTGTAATGTGTACTGAGGGCTGTAGTCTTTGATCTTCATCAGTAACTGCTTCAAGTCCTCTTTGCTTTCAGCAGGCAAGCTTGTGTCATCTGCATATCGCAGGTTATTTAATGAGTCTTCCACCAGTCCTTATGCCAAGTTCTTCATGTAGTCCATCTCCTCAGATTATTTGCTCAGCATACAGATTGAATAAGTATGGTGAAAGGATGTGACCTCAACACACAGCTTTCCTGATTTTAAACCATGCAGTATCCTCTTGTTCTGTTCAACTGACTACCTGTTGGTCTATGTAAAGATTCCTCATGAGCACAATTAAATGTTCTGTAATTCCCATTCTTCGCAATATTATCCATAATTTGTTAAGATCAACACAGTCTAATGCCTTTGCATAGTCAATAAAATACAGGTAAACATCTTTCTGGTATTCTCTGCTTTCAGCCAGAATCCACCTGACATCAGCAATGATATCCTTCATTCCACATCTTCTGAATCCAGCTTGAATTTCTGGAAGTCACCTGTCCATGTAGTGCTGCAACCGCTTTTGAATGATCTTCAGCAAAATTTTACTTGCATGTGATATTAATTATATTGTTCGATAATTTCAGCATTTCTGTTACATCACCTTTCTCTGGAATGGGCACAAATATGGATCTGTTCCAGTTAGTTGGCCAAGTAGCTGTCTTCGAAATTTCTTGGCATAGACGAGTGAGCAGTTCCAGTGCCGCATCTGTTTGTCGAAACATCTCAGTTGGTATTCCATCAGTTTCTAGAGCCTTGTTTTTTGCCAATGTCTTCAGTGCAGCTTGGACTTCTTCCTTCAGTACCATTGATTCTTGATCATATACTACCTCCTGAAGTGGTTGAACGTCTACCAGTTCTTTTTGGTACAGTGATTCTGTGTATTCCTTCCATCTTCTTCTGATGCTTCCTGCATTGTTCAATACTTTGCCCATAGAATCTTGCAAAATTGCAACTCAAGGCTGGAATTTTTTATTCAGCTTCTGCTTGAGAAACGCTGAGCGTTTTCTTCCCTTTTGGTTTTCTAACTCAAGGTTTTTGCACATTTCCTTAAAATACTCTACTTTGTCTTCTCTAGCAGCCCTTTGGAATCTTCTTTTCAGCTCTTTTACTTCATCGTTTCTTCTGTTTGCTTTAGCTACTTGACATTCAAGAGCCAGTTTCAGAGTCTCTTCTGACATTCATTTTGGTCTTTTCTTTCTTTACTGTCTTTTAAATGACCTTTTGCTTTCTTCATGTATGATGTCCTTAATGTCATCCCACAGCATGTCTGGTCTTCAGTCATTAGTGTTCAATTCTTCAAATGTATTCTTGAGATGGTCTCCAAATTCAGTTGGGATATACTTGAGGTTGTATTTTGGCTCTCGTGGACTTGATCTAATTTTCTTCAGCCTCAACTTGAACTTGCTCATGACCAATTGATGGCCTGTTCTGCAGTCGGCCCCTGGCCTTGTTGTGACTGATGATATTGAGCTCCGCCATTGTATATTCTTTATTTCCAACTTTCGCTTTCCAATCACCAGTAATTATCAATGCATCTTGATTGTGTGTTTGATCAATTTCAGACTGCAGGGATTGGTAAAAATCTTCAGTTCCCTCAACTTTGGCATTGGTGGTTGGTGAGTAAATTTGAATAACAGTTATATTAACACGTCCTCTTTGTAGGTATATGGAAATTATCCTATCACGGACAGCATTGTACTTCAGGATAGACTTAAAATGTTCTTTTTGACAATGAATTCGATACCATTCTTCAGTTTGTCATTCCCGGCATAGTAGACCATTTAATTGATTCAGAATGGTCAATACCAGTCCATTTCAGCTCACTAATGCATAGGATATTGATCTTTATGCATTCCATTTCATTTTTGACAACTTCCAATTCTCCTAGATTCATACTTCGTACGTTCCATGTTCCGATGATTAATGGAAGTTTGCAGCTGTTTCTTCTCATTTTGTGTCGTGCCGCGTCAGCAAATGAAGGTCCCGAAAGCTTTACTCCATCCACATAGTTAAGGTCGACTCTACTTTGAGGAGGAAGCTCTTCCCCAGTTGTATTTGAAGTGCCTTTCAACCTGAGGGGCTCATCTTCTGGCACTATATCAGACAGTGTTCTGCTGCTATTCATAAGGTTTACACTGACCAATTTTTTCAGAAGTAGACTACTAGATTCTTCTTCCTAGTGTGTTTTAGTCTGGAAGCTCTGCTGAAACCTGCCCACCATGGGTGACCCCTCTCGTGTTTGAAATACCAGTGGTAAAGCTTCCAGCATCACAGCCACACACAAGCCACCACTGTACAACAAACTGACAAACACGTGTTGGATCTTTATTTTACTAGCCTTACTGTGTGCCCGTAGTCTTATTTCAAGCTTTAGAGTCTGCTAAATATGGGACGGTTGTCTATTTATAACAACCTTTTAGCCAAAACCTGGTTTAAACAAGCCAATCGATCCATCCCGTCTCCCCATATTAATATTAGAAGGAACGTGGTCTGTGTGCTCTATGGATATATTTTCTTATGTAGAGGGTCAAATCACCCCCTGTTAAAGGAACCAACCCTATCCAATGAACCCGAGGCATTACCTTGTTTCAACAGTGAGAATATGCAAGATTAGTACACTTTAGGTATTATGGGATATCCTCTTAGATATCTACTCCCAAAGTGAACGTGTAGACTGGACTACTGATTTAAGGATCTTCACTTGGAACAAAAGAGATTATATGGCAAATCATAACCCAGTAACTAAAAAACCAGGTACAGGATGGGTATTCCTTCCAGCACTCTTACCCAAATATGATATTCCTAAACTAGAAAAGTCTATTTTCAATTTATCTGTTACAATGGCTCAAATTGCCGATAACATTGCAGATAGAATGGCTACACAACAAAGATCCTTAGAATCTCTTGTTAAAGCTGTGTTAAATAATAGAATAGTTCTTGACTTTCTTTTGGACCAACAAAGAGGAGTCTGTGCCATTGCAAACACTCCCTGTTGCACCTGGATAAATGCCACAGGAGAAATGGAACAAGATATTAGAAAGGTTCACCAGAAAGCTACTTGGTTACATTCAATACTCCTCTTACCTGATTCACCCCTTCTAGATATCTTTAGTTGGCTTCCTTAAAGGATTCGTTACTAGTTGTGTTCTATTTTATAAGCTTGATTAATTTTGCTAATTGCTTTAATAACTATTATAAGTTTGATTACATGTTGCATGAAATGCTTATCTGATGCTTCTTGCCGGCAAAGAATCCCTATCTCTATGCAGATGGTTATTTTCTGACCTCTGCCTCATAGGAATCAGCTTTGGGCTCTTGATCTTGAGTCTTCTTCCCCCTTGTAAATTTAAACGAAGTCAGATGCCCCCGCCATGCCAAGCCATTTTTACCATTGGTGTCAGGAGCAGGATTCGTTGCAATGACTCCAGGTTCATGGTATCATGGGACTTTGTAAAAGAAAGAATGAAGGGCATGGGAAATGAAACTTTTGATTCTTGGGTGGTTTCTTTTGTTGTTGTTATCTGTAATGGCTGAAGGGAAAGTAAGAGATGGTGCCCTGCAGCTGGGGTAGTAATGAAAAGATGGGCTGAGTCTGGACATTTTCCACTGGCACTCATTGACCTAGCCCACAGCGGCTTGGGATGAGAGAGACAGAGAAGGGGCTGGTTGGTCTGAAATTAAAGGAAATGTGTGGACTTCTCAGCCTACAGCTGGTACCTGTTGACCTAGCTTGGATGGCTAAGGATGAGCTGACCAGAACCTGACCTAATGAAGGGAAAGATGTTCGACGCTGTGAGCTTGTGTAGATTGCTGCAGTTTGATGACTTGTTCTGGACTGGACTTCGCTTATAGATGCAGATGATCAAAGTTCCAAGCAGAACAGAAGATTCTGCAGATCAAGGAACATGCTTGTCTCCTCAGATTACTGGTTTGATAGGGGTGGGCAATTCAAACATTGGCTATCTAAAACAGTGAGGGAGAGGATAAAGACATGAAGTGGCTGGCTTATGTGGTTTCCTGGGTGTGCTTAGACTCAAAATAAGGGGGACAATGGAGAATCACTACTGAATAGTTTCCTGTTTTCCTGATGGGTCTAGGTAAGAAAAGGTGAGGAAAGATGCTGATAGGATTATATGATTCAGTTGTGAGTGTTAATTGTTAACAGGGTTAAACCATGGTCTTGCAACTCCCACCCAGGTGATTGGGCAGGACTGTGTGATAGAGTAATCCAAAGGAATTGATCAGTTTACCTTAAAAGAGAACCAATTCCAGCACAGAGGAGAGAAGCCCACCACCAGCAAGGAAGGAGAGAATGGCAGCAGAGACCCGGCAGCAGGAGATGGCGTGGTAGGCTTCCCAGCCCATGGAGAGAGAAAGCTGAGTGCCTTTGGGCAGAGACTGAGGGTAAGGGAGAGGCGTGCCTGCGAGCACGGCTGGGAAGAGGCTATCCTCATTGAAGAACTGTATCTTGAGTGCTCCTGAACCTGCGTTTTAACTGTTACTTCCCTAGTAAACCCCATATTGTGATTATGGTGTTTGAGTTCTGTATAGCCATTGCAGTGAATTATTGAACCCAGCAGAGAAATAGAGAGTGCTGTGTAGGGACGGTGAGACTGCAGCACGCCCGCCATCTTGGATAGACAAGAAGTTGTGTCCGCCATCTTAAGTGATATAGGAACTGATTCCCTGTCGTTAAGCTATCTCCTTATCAGGTATGTTCCCTGTTCCCAGCTCAGTTGAGAAAAACAAGATACTGGGATCGCAGGTCCAGCTAAAACTGGCAAGAACCAAATCTAGCCTGCCTGACATGTGCAGTACCAGCAATCATGTCCTTTAGACGACCTATTGATGTCAGAGGCCAAAAAACACACCCCTGTCTATGTTCCGGACGCGGCAAAATGCCATCTTTGTGGTCCCCCCCTTCAGTCTTAGGTGCAAAAGACCGGACCACCCCAGGATTGCGTTTTTGGGCCAAGCCAATCAGCAAGCTGCCCTTGCTTTAAGGTGTTTCTGAGGACCACAAACCCAATTTACTTTATCCATATAAACCCCCTGAGCCATCATTCAGGGAGTCACCTTGGCGACATGAGTCCTGGTGTGCTCCTTTACTTGACCAACCAAATAAAGCTTCTTCTTTTGCTTTCACCAGTTTTATGTCTTTGTAGCCATCCCAAGGAGACTTACTATGAGTATCGGGCACTTAGTTGAATTGGCTTTTCGGGTTTATAACAATAGAAACAGAAGGTGCAAGATGCCAAAGATTGAGGGGCCAAAAGGCAGGCAGGTTTGCTGATGACAACTACAAGGAGGCCCAAACAGATAAAGAAAAGGAGGGCCTCCAGTAGGGAGAGCGTGTTGCAAGATTCCCTTGGGCAAAGACCTGTGTGCCTATTGTAAGGAAGAAGGCCACTGGAAGAAAGAGTGCCCAAAGCTGTCGAGGTAAAGCACAGGGACCACTCAGCTGCCAGCCTTAAGCTTAGAGGAAGACTCTGATTAGAGGGGACAAGAGGCAGGCCCTCCACCTGAACCTCTGGTTATAATGAATGTGGAGGGAAAACTAAGTTTTTGGTGGACACTGGTGCCACCCACTCAGTCTTAACCAGCGGGTCCAGCCTCTAAGAAAAAGATTTCTGTGGGGGGAGTATCGGGGAAAGAAGATACCAGACCTTTTCTCCAACTTTTAACCTGCTCTCTCCTGGGAAAGGCAAAGACCCTGACTCATTCCTTTTTGTATATGCCTGAATGGCCTGTCCTGTTGCTGCAGAGGGAACTGCTTAGTAAATTACAAGCTGAAATCTATTTCGAACAAGGACAGATGCATGTCAGTGTTCCTGCTTAACATGGCTGGAAGACTCATCTCTTACTTTGTCAAAAGACAGAACTTCGTCATCAGGGACAAATGTTTTTCCCAAATCAAAACAAAGGGAGATCAACCCCACTGTTTGGGCTACCCAACGACTGGGACATGCCCACAACCTGGTACCAGTCAAGGTGCAGCTGCTACCCAACATCATACCACCATAGGTCAGGCAGTACTCACTAAACCGAGAAGCCCAGGTGGCCATTCATCAGCTCATTGGTAAGTACCTGGATTTTGGACTTTTGTGAACCTGCCATTCAGCTTTTAACACTCCTTTTTGCCAGTCAAGAAGAAGGATGAGACATACCATTTTGTCCAGGACCTGTGAGCCATTAACCTGGTAACAGTCACCATACATCCGATGGTGGCTAACCTTTGCACTTTGCTTTCAACCCTGTCACCTGCTTGGAGTTGGTTCTTGATTTTAGATCTAAAGGATGCATTTTTCTGCATCCTCCTGGACTCAGAAAGCCAAGAGATATTTGCATTTTAGTGAGAGGATCCAAATTCCAGACAAAAACAGCCATACTGCTGGACTGTTTTCCCACAAGGGTTTAAAAATTCCTGGACTTTGTTTGGTACCACCTTGGCCAGAGAGCTTAAGAGACCAATACTGACTAATGGGGTCCTTCTGCAGTATCTGGACAATCTCCTTATTGTAAGTAATAACGAATTTGCTTGCAGTATTAACACAGTGACTGTTCTAAACTTTTTGGCAGAGGCCGAATACCGAGTATCCAGGGAAAAGGCTCAGATTGTGAAACAAAAGGTTATTTATTTAGAATTCATGATCAGTGCAGGGCAATGATAGTTACAGCCTGAAAGGAAACAGGCCATTTGCAGGCTTGCCCCACCCAAAAACCACAAGCAACTGTATGGGTCTTTAGGAAAGGCAGGATTCTGTAGAATTTGGATCCCAAATTTTGACATGCTAACTAAACTCTTATATACCCTTTTAGAAGGGAAGGAGACAGATCCATTTATCTGGACTAGCCAAGAACATAGAGCATTTGAACAAGTCAAAAAGGCCTTACTAGAAGGCCCGACCCTAGGTTTGCCTGATTTCCACAAGCCCCTTGATTTGTTTGTGCGTGAACACCAAGGAATTACAGCGAGAGTACTCACCCAACATCTAGGGTCCTAGAGACGCCCTGTGGCTTATTTTTCCACGACTTCAGACCCAGTAACTCAAGGATGGCCAGCTTTCCTGAAGGCGGTAGCAACAACTGTCCGAGTGCTAAAAGCTGCAGAGAAACTCACTCTGGGACAGCCAGTGCGACTATATACCACTCACTCAGTTCTGACAGTCTTAGAACAGAGAGGCAATCACTGGTTATCTCAAAACTGGATGACCCAGTACCAGGCTGCCCTTGAGGACAATCAAGATGTCCAAATTCAGCCTGCAACCATTCTGAATCCAGCCACTCTCCTCCCTACCTTGCATCTTAGTGACCCTGTACATCATGACTGTGTTCAAACTGTCGACCTAGTGTATACCAGTTGACCCGATTTGCAGGACGGGCCCCTGGCTGAAGCCAATCTTGAACTCTTCACAGACGGGAGCAGCTTTGTAGAAGGTATACAGCAGAAGGTGAGCTACACAATCGTTAGTCTTACCGCAGTCCTGGAAGCGAATGCTCTCCCTAGTGGCACCGCAGCCCAGAATGCCGAGCTGATCCAAGCTCTGAGACTGGCCAGCGCAAAGCAGACAAACATCTACACGGACTCGAAGTAGTATTTTCGGTTTTACATGCAATGGGGCACTTTGGAGGCAGAGAGGGCTGTTGACTTCAGCAGGGAAAGAGATTAAGCATAGCCAGCAAATATTGCTACTCCTTGAAGCAGTCCTGCGAGCAGAAGCTGCGGCTGTAATCCATTGCAAGGGACATCAGCAAGAGAGGCAAAGTGAGCTACAGGAGCTGTTACACCTGTAGTAATAGCAGCTCTCATTCCCCAATTCCCAAAACTAAGGGACAGTCCAGGATGTACAGAAAGAGATGAATATACAGGTAATAAATGGTAACTCCAAAAAAGGAAAAATGGTATTGTACAACAGATAGATAGTTACTCCTCCCAAAAGAAAAAATCCCACAGGTCTTAAAAGAATTGCATGAGGCTACCCACCATGGGAGAGAAAGCCGTGTATGATTGGGTGCAACAACACCTAGGGGTGAAGGCATCCAAGCAACAATAAAATCCATTACCCAGCAATGTGTTACTTGTCGGAAGAATAATCCAAAAACATTTGTCATGGCACCACCTGGAACACAGTATCATGGAAAGAAGATTGGCAAGTAGACTTCATAGAGATGCCACAAGCACCAGGTAATTACAAATATTTGTTAGCCTTTGTAGATACTTTTTATAACTGAGTAGAAGCTTATCTTTGTAGGATGGAAAAAGCTACAGAAGTAGAAGTCATTCCTAGATTTGGCCTACCACAGTCAATTGGAAGTGACAGCAGATCTCACTTCACTGCCATGGTAACTCACCTTGTAGCTTCACATCTTGGCATCAGAAGGTATTTCCATAGCACCTGGAGACCACAGTCCAGTGGAAAAGTAGAAAGAATGAATAAGACACTGAAAACACATACAGCCAAAATATGTCAAGAAACTAAATTAGTTTGGACAAAAGCTCTCCCTATGGCTCTGGTCAGGGTAAGAGTTGCTTCTAGAACTAAGCTAAAGGTAAGTCCCTTTGAGCTTACCTATGGGCTCCCTGTTGGTCTGTAACTATACTGAATCTGACTTAAGTGCCATGAATATAGCTAATGATTCGGGAGCTGATTGTATTCAGGAACAAGGTAAATTGTTTATAAAACAATATCTATGCTTAGCAGGAGAAACTCTTGAATCTCTCCCCAGGTACACCAACACCACCTGACAGACTGTCCCGCTACCTGAAGTACCACTTCACACTGCAAAGCCTGGAAGCTGGGTGTGAATCAAAGTCTGGGACAGAACAACGCTAACAGAGGAGTAGAATGGACCTTATGAAGTGTTACTGTCCACACTGACAACTGTCAAAGTCAGTGGAAAGGGAGCTTGGATCCACCATACCAGGATCAAACCAGCACCTGTCCCAAATCTTGAACAGTAGACCCAGCAGAGCTGTGACAACTAGGAAGCTGAACCAGTAGGAGAACTGAAATGGCTTTTTTAAAAAAAGAAAACAGATAAGTGACTTACGATGCCCATTGAGTGTTGTCCCCTAACTGTTGTCTAGCTGTTCTGTGGGTTCTCTTTATCATTCTATTATTATTAGATGAACTTTGTGTCTTTCCACAGGGGTATAATTATTTTCTTTGCCCCTGAACTATCATGCACCCACCGCCTGCAACTACAATTTGTCTTATAGTACTGTTAGTTGCAATACGGTTTATCATCTTCCTGATACTTGAATGCCCCACCAGTCCAGTGTGCCCCCTTCTGTTCTGGTGCAAACATTGAGTTACCTAACCTTAGTTAGCCTATTTTACTTCCTATTCGAGAATATTGTTCTGTAAGTTTTAATAATAGTTTTTTTCCTTGTTATCTGAGCTTTATGTTCTACCAAAGCTGTACAATCACTCCCTTTACTATCGCTAAGTAAACTTGCGCACCTCTCTTCCCACCATGTTGCTCCTTATTCTGGTAGCTTTCCTATTTTACCTTGCCCTTACAACTCCTACTCCTTGGACTACTAATAGTTTGTTCCAGCTAACTAAGGCTGCCAGCAGATGGGGCCCAGCTAACAGACTACTGAATTTGCCACCACCTCTCGCATGTTGCTAACTTCACCCTCCTCCTTGGTATTCCTGTTCGAAATTATTCTTCTGTGCCACCACACACCACAAATTACATCTGGACAAGCCCCAAGATGTTAGCAAAGTTAGAATCCTCACCTGCCTATGCTTTCAGTGTTACACCTTTCTCTAATGTGTCTTATACCCTTTATACTCAGTTATCAGGGAGAGCTGGCATACATCGTATACCTGAGGGGTCCACCTGGAAATTTTTCCTCATGAACACCTGGGCTTAACTGAGGCCATGAAAAACTGCTCCAAAGTTAATGATTTCCACCCTCTATGGTGCAATATATATTCTGATCTTGGTACTCAATACAGTCTAATAATCGGACACCGAGAGATAAATTCCTAGTTACAGCAGGCCAGCTGCATCCTTGCTGACCTCACTCTTGGCCAGGCCATTTGTCCACCTATGGGGCACATCTGGTTATGTGGAAAGAGCCTCACACTCTCAAAGCCCAGCCTCATCCAATAAATTTACAGCAAATATGGGCATTACAGTGCCTTAATCCTGTTCTACAGGTGAGGGAGTGCACGTTAGGGTTTCTCAGCCCTCACATTACACTACACAATAACACCCAGAGCCCTGTCTCCCAAGGAGGGGTCTCGTCAACTGGATTTTAGGATGGACTACCAAAGCTACTGGACAAACCATCACCTGGGTTGGCATAGCACAACATGAATTTATGTTGGGTAACCTGACGGACACTATTGAAAAAATTGCCAGTAGCACGGGTGCTGCCATCTCAGAGCAACAGAAATCTCTTTACTCTCTGGCAGGTATGGTCCTTGACCATCGCGTTTCTCTCAACTACCTCTTAGCTAAAAGAGGAGGAGTTTATGTTAAACAGAACACCTCCTGCTTCATGTATATCAATACCTCAGGAATAGTGGAAATGAACGTCCAAAACATTTTTGAACAAGCCAAGTGCCTACATCATCTAAAACAAACTTTTCTAGAGTCTAGTTTCAACTCTTCTGTTACTGGTTCCTGGGCAAGTACCATTTTAAGCTGGATATGGCCCATAGTGGTTCCAGTCATTATTACACTGATCATCTGTATTTTAGGTCTGTGCGTTCTAAGCTTATTAAGAGATTATATTACTTCCCTTTCCTGGTGGGTACATTTACAGATGGTTTGGGGTGGTTTTGCCCCCGTACCCTCCACTGGCCCAGGTAAAGCCTGTTCCCAGTTTTATGCCAATGCCCCTGTTCAGCTTGAAGAAGTTACAGAAGAATTACCTCTGGCCCAACTCCCTGTAAAAGTCAAAATTTGGACTATTATCCAAATCCTGGAAAGAAAAGGGAATGAGACCAGCAGCACACCTGCTATCTTGGATAGGCAAGGAGTTGTGCCCGCCATCTTAAGTGATGTAGGAACTAACTCCCTGTCTTTAAGTTATCTCCTTATTAGGTATGTTTCCTATTTCTGGCTTAGTTGAGAAAAACAAGAGACTGGGGTCACAGGACTAGCTAAAACTGGCAAGAACCAGATCTGGCCTGCCTGACATGCAGTACCAGCAATCGCGTCCTTTAGATGACCTATTGATGTCAGAGGCCAAAAAACACCCCCACCCCGTCTATGCCCTAGATGTGAGCAAAATGCCATCTTTGTGGCCCCTCCTTCCAGACTGAGCAGGTGCAGAAGCCCGGGGAATGCCTTTTTGGGCCAAGCCAATCAGCAAGCTGACCTCACCTCAAGGAGTTTCTGAACAACCCAGACCCAATTTACTTTACCCATATAAACCACCTGGGTCATTGTTCAGGGAGCCACCTTGGCAACATGAGTCCTGGTGTGCTCCTTTACTTGGCCAACTAAATAAAGCTTCTTCTTTCGCTTTCACCAGTTTTGTGTCTTTGTAGCCATGCTGAGCAGACCTGGACTCATCCAGTTACAGACGATCGGTGTCAGAATTAGTAAAGATGGTAGAGAGAGGAAGTGTGTCCGACCTCTACCTCATAAGAATCAGCTTTGTCCTATTGATCTTGGTTCCCCTTCCCTCTTATGGGGTTGGAGGAGGTCAGACACTGCCCCCATTCTGTTTTTACATGGAGTTAATTGTGATTGTGAAAACTAGTTGTACAAGCAATAACTGTGGAAAAGTGGACTCTGGGTGGCACTTGTGGACTGGAGTACGGTGGCCAAATCTAAAGTCCCTTAATGGTTTTGCTATGCTGATACCTTGAGAGAGGATCAGAGCAAGGGAATAATCTTCTCTCAGTTAAATTTTATCGGCAGCCAGAGAGGGTGAAGCCGAGTCGACTTTTGGAGAACCTCACCAGATCAGATGGATTACTGCAGCAGACCTGAATGGCTGGTACTTCTCACCCTGAGGACTCTTTGCTCTACTGAAGGACTAATTGTTAATGACTGTTTTGGACTGGTAAAATGATTGGGAGGGGGAAGTTAATCCTTCAGGCATGAAAGGGACAATGGCTGGAAGAACCAGGGGATGGCCTGCAGTGCAGTGAATTACTTAATATGGCCTTTCTAGCCACAGTCTTTGTAACTCCCACCAAATGACTGGGTGGGACTATGCAAATGAGGTACTTGTGGCCTAACAAGGGGATTGGATAGCTTTCTAATAATGTCAGTAAGGTTCATGGAACCCTTGAGGACTGGGACCATGCAAATAAGGTGTATGGAATGCTTAATAACGGGATTGGTCAGCTTTGTCATCCCACCAAGCTTAAGAGAGCCAATTCCAGCCAGAAGAAGGAACTCCTACCAAGAAAGAGCTAGGAGTGGAGTGAGTCCTTGTGTTGAGAACCTCCTAGACCCAGGAGACAGGTGCTGTAATACAGAAGACAGAGACAATGGGGCAGCAGTAGTATGAGTGATAGCAGCACGAGATAGCAGCAGAACCAGGAGATGGTGTGGTGGGCTCCCCGGCCCACCAAGTGAGAAAGCTGAGCCCCTTCAGACAGGAGGCTTGCTGGTGGAGTAGGGTACCTCTGGGCACTTATTAGTGGAGCTAGGCTTTCTGACCCATGGAGCTAGAGAGCTAAGTGCCTGTGGTCCAAGGCTCTCTGGTGGAGTAGGATGGAGCTAAAGAGCTTTGTAACACTTGCTTGAGTAGGGCAGAAGCCAGGTCGAGGGCCAGAGAGATGCTTGCCTCTGGGCATCGCTGAGAAGAAGCTGTCCTGATCAAAGAACTGTATCCTGAGCCCTTCCTGTCCTCAATTGTAACCTGTTACTTCCCTAATAAACCCCATAACTGTGAGCATGGTCTGGAGTTCTGTGTGGCTGTTGCAACAATTTATCAAACCTAGCAGAGAAGTAGAGAGTGCTATGGAAGGGATGGCTGGTGTTAGAATTGGTAAAAAGTTTGGAGAAAGGAGAAGGTAATGCCTAACCTTCCTGTCATGTTGTAGGTTTGGAGGACCATCCCATGAGGACAGTCCCTCCTCCACCCTCCCTGAAGGTAAGAAGCCTCGTTCTTACTCCCTGTCCCACCCAGGCCTTTGGGCAACTTCACATCAAATATCTCTGGGATCTAATTCATGTGTAGCACTTGTACTCAGGACTTAAATGCATAAATTGTCTTGTTTATAGTCATGGAAAGCCAGTCACGAGCTGAGTCCAAATCCCAGATCTTTTCTTTATGGGCTTGGAGATGTTGGTCAAGTAATTGCTCTCCTGAACCTCGGTTTCTTTATCTAGGGGTGGCTAGATGGCCTCTCAGCTTCAAGATGCACCTGTAACAAAGGAAGGACTTGGTGAGAGGGCACAAAATGGTCCGGGAGCCCAGGAAACCATCAAAACTTTCCCCAGAGCCAAGGCCCCTCAGATCCCCAGGTGTCAAACTTTCTGAGGTCCCTGTTCTCAGGGGTGATCAGAGCCAGATGCTGGACATCATGGGGGCCCTGGACCTCTGCAGCCAACTCCCAAGTCCTCTTACCTTTGGGACAGAGGCTGAGCTATCAGCTGAGAGTCCGTCAAGAAGGTTATTGTAACCATCTGTCATGGTTTGAATTATGTCCCCCAAAAAATGTGTATAACAATTTGGCTAGGCCATGATTCCCAGAATTGTGTGGTTGTCCTCCATTTTGTGATTGTAATTTTCTGTTAAAGAGGATTAGAGTGGAATTGTAACATCACTCTTACTCAGGTCACATCCCTTATCCAATGTAAAGGGAATTTCCCTGGGGTGTGGCCTGCACCACCTTTTATCTCTTGTAAGAGATAAAAGGAAAGAGAAGCGAGCAGAGAATGGGGGACCTCATACCATCAAGAAAGCAGTGCCAGGAGCAGAACGCGTCCTTTGGACCAGGGCCCCTGCGCAGAGAAGCTCCTAGTCTGGGGGAGCACCGAAGAGAAGGCTGACAGAGAGGAAAACCCTTTCCCCTGGAGCTGACGCCCTGAATTTGGACTTTTAGCCTACTTTGACTCTGAGGAAATAAACTTCTCTTGGTTAAAACCATCCACTTGTGGTATTTCTGTTATAGCAGTACTAGATGACTAAGACACCACTCGAACTGGACTAAGACCGGGTCAGGTCCAGGTCCCTGTTCAGCGCAGCCTATCTGAGCAGAAAAATGGACACGGCCGTTAAGGCAAAGTGAAAGAGTTTATTAGTTGGCCAAGTAAAGGAGCGTCCTGGGACTCTAGTCGCCAAGGCAGCTCCCCGAAAATGGGCGGGGGTCAGCTTTTATGGGATCATCATAGTAAGCAAAATCAGGAAGTTATGCCTATTCATAATTTCTTGCTGATTATTCATCATGGGGCAGGGCTAGAAATGGTCACGGAAGCAACTGACAGACTCTTCACTTCTGAAATGGGCTCGGCTACCGCAGTTGACAAGCCCGGTGATTTTTCATTCCTTGTCGTGAGTCTTTTAGTTCCTTGACATGAGTTTTCTGATTCACCTGCACATGTCTGGTGGTCTGGTGCGGGTTTTCCTGGAACTTGTTTGTGACTTTTAGCTGCAGAATTACCCTGAAGTTAATATAAAGAATAAGAAGTGGTTAAACATAGTTCTGAAACACTGAGATAGCCTGCTTCTATTGTGAGGGCAGAAATGCGGTCTAGCAACCATCTCATTATGAATGACTGCAGCTTTCCCTATGGGAACATTAAGATGTCTCCTCCCACTGCAACGCTGCCCCCCCGCCATCACAGTCCAGAAAGAGTGGGGGGGGGGACTGTAACTATGTTTGAACAAATCAGTTGTGAAAGACATTTTGGGGATGATCTAAGAACTGTGAACACGAAATAGGTATTGGATGACATTGTTAAGTAGTTTTGTTAAAGTATTGTTAAGGGGACAATCGAAAGTAGTAGAGGAGAAAAATGTCATTTTAGAGAGACACAAGTGTTAACTATTTTGGGTGAAACATGAAATTTACTTTTAAAACATTAAACATAAATAAAGCAGGTAGGGTAAAAGATCACAATTGTTAAACACACCCATTCATTATACTGTATATTTTCATGTATGTTTGAAGATTTTAATAAAAAATTTAAAAAGGCACAGATAAGAAACATGTGAGCTGGATCAGTTAGCAGCAAGAGGCTGATGGTAGATAACCTGATGGAAGAGCATCTAACAGCAGTGAAGCCCAATTGTGGAGAGCTGTTGCTAGGAGAGCAGCAGCTGATAAGAGCTGAGCACGCTGCTACTCTGGCTATGAGGTGGGCTATGAGGACCACCCGGCTGTCACGTGGCTCTGCTTCTCAGCCATCTAGTATCTCTGTCCCAACCAGGAGGCCTCTAAAACCTCTGTGTTTTAGCTATATATATATCCTGATCATCATCAGTTACATGGCAGGACCTCCCTCACCAAGCCAGAGTTCAATATATCTTCAGTTACCCATGAGATGTCAATCAACTCAAGTCTTTTTAATTACCAGAAGAAAATATCAAACCATCAAGTTCCTTACAGCTTACCCAGGAAATGTCAATCAACCTGGGGAATCTCCTGGGCAAAAGTAACAAATCCTCTGGGATAGAAAACAGGGAACACCCCACCCCATTTGCTTCTCCAAAGAACTAGGGCAAAGGTAAGAATTCCTCAGGCTTAAGGAAACAGTCTCCCAAGCTGCTTTTCCAAAGAACCAAGGCAAAAGGGCTCATAAAGGAACTCATTGAACCACATGTCCCTATTACCCACTCCAGTCCCATCCTCCCCAGAGGCAACCATTCGTGTTTAAACCAGTTGCCCTTGAGTCAACCCCAACTCATTGTGAGCCAGGTGTGTCAGAATAGAACAGTGCTCCATAGGGTTTTCAGTGGCTGATTTTTTTGGAAGTTGATTGCCAGGCTTTTCTTCTGAGGTGCTTCTAGGTGGACTTGAATCACCATTAGCAGCCAAGCCCTTAACCATTTACACCACCCAGGGACTCACCAGTGTGTTTGCTGGTCTTCTTTTATTTGATTGTGCTCTTGTAGAAAGAGTCTTTGTGTGCACATATTTTTAATTCACGAACTGATATTATGCCATGTCTCACTTTTTCAGACCCTTTCACTCAGGGATAGATTTTAAGGACCCTCCTTGTAGCTGTGTGTATGTCTCGTGGGTTTTATTTTAAGGTCTGTCCTTGGTGTGTGTATGTCTGGTGTGTTGTGCTTCCAACTTCTGCTCAGTGCTCCACTGAGTGCATCTGCCTCATGTCACCGTCCACTCTCCGAGGGTGGACGCCCACGCTGCCTCCATCTCTCTTACCCCACAAGTAACATGGCTTTAGCCTCCTTACATGTGTCCTTAAAGAATCTGTGTGAGAAAATGTCTCTAGACACTGCCAAATGTCCACTGGGAGGGGGTCGTGGGGCAAAACTGTCCCATTTGACAGTCACTTCTCTCTGTCCTTTCTCTCCCTGTTCCTGAACCCATGCCTCAGGACTACAGGTTGGGGGGACTGGGGAAGGTCTAGTCTCAAACAGGTGGTCTCAATCTTCCAGATGCCCAATGTTTAGAAAGGCCAGATTAAGACAAGGTCCCCAAGCTGCAGAAAATACCACTGCCTCAAACAGCTTGCTTGACACGACCCGTAGCTTTAACTTAAATCCTTGTTCCATTGCTTGACACGCCCCGTAGCTGGTTCCCCTTTCCTTTACTGCTACCCAGAAGTAGACGAGATCAGCTGAAACCAGTTTAGGCACCATATTGACATTCTGGGTTCCCTTTTAGCTCATTAAGTACCTCATACATAGTAACTTACCCTCCTTTTGAATGGAGATGGGCTGCTATTTTTGAACATGTGATGTATGAAGTTATATGTTAACCTCACTGCACCTGTGTAACATGGTTAAGAATGTTGCTGATGTAATTTACTTGATCTCCTTGTTTGTAAGCCCTATAAAAGTGACCTCCCTATCCTCGAGCAATCTTGGAGGCACCAGCCCCGACTGTTCCTTTCCTTGCACAATGAAATAAAGCTGCCTTTTGGATCTCCCACCTCGGCCTCTTGTTTACTGACTGTAACGAGTTGTGCCAAGCAGGACCTGGAGTTCCTGCCAACAATTCTGGGGAGCCAACCAGGAATCATCTGCTCAGTTCTGAAGGTGGGTCAGACGACAGACCAGCGCCAATGTCTGACACTACCAGATTTCTCCTGGAAGCTGACCAGCCTCAGACCCAATGGTGACTCAGTGGGAGATATGAAATGCTCTTGAGTTGTTCCCTGGGAAGGAGGATCATACATCCTTGGCGAATAACAATCTAAATCCTATGTAAAGCCTTAGAAGAGTTCCAAGAAGTGGAATTGGCTGCTGAGGACATAAAAGGTCTTAGGTGTTTGTTACTTGTTTATGTGGTCATTGGCATTGGGAGGTACAGGTAACACACAACGGTTCTCTGAATGTAGTCCATTAGGGTGCATTCTAAAGAATTGGTCTTACATTGGTTTGGGCCCTGTGAAAAACAAGAAAATGATTTTCTTTTGCAATATCACTTAGCCCCAGTCCCAACTAGGGGATGATGAGAAATGGCTCCTGAATGGGTCTTTGCACTATAACACTATATTGCAACTTGACTTCTTATGTATGTGTAAAGGGAAATGGGATGGGAAGATGTATGTTGAAGCCTTTATGGCTCTATACCAGAACAAAAATCTGCAGAAACAATGTAAAATCTTAGTGCAGACAGAGACTGACAAAGTGAAACCACCAATCTTGTCCCTGGATTCAGAGGATGGCTTCCCGGTTCCGACCTCACTCCCTCTGCATCCTCCATTTGCAGCCCCTCCACAGATACTGACACTGCAACCCCCTGCTTCTGCCCCTGCCCTATACCCTGAGCTACCAAGCCCTTCAGCCCCACCAATGGGATCATTGCCCCATACATGGAGTGAAACAGCTTTTGGGCACCCCAAGCCAGCCAATAGGGAAAGCTCTAAAAGAAGGTGGCAGGGTTCCCAGGGAGGCCATGGTTCTGAGGGCTGCAATTCCAGGTCTTAAAGGAAGCCTGATGACATGTGCCCTTTATGTCAGGTGCTGGCTGGAGATGCCAGAATGGTCTATGTTCATCAGCCCTTCACAACCAGTGATCTCTAACTGGAAGAACAACAGCCCTGTATATAGAGAGGACTCTAAGTGGATGCAGGATCTTTTTGCCTCCATTTTCCACACTCACAACACAAATAGGGCGGATTGCTAGGTCCTGTGTGATGTGCTTCTCACCTTGGAAAAATGCTCAATGGTGTTTGAGAGGGCTCAGGCTGAGGCAGACAAGTGGCATGGTCATGCCAGTGGAAGATGAGTCAGACTGAGGGTGCCTGGAGGCAAGCCCTCCACCAGAGCCTCTGGTTATAATGAAGGTGGGAGGAAAACCCGTAAAGTTCCTGGTAGACACAGGGCAACTCATTTTATGATGATAAAAAAGGCAACCCCGATAACGGGAAGGACCGTTCCGGTAGTTGACTTGTCTGGGAAAGAGGACTGCCCCTCGTTCTTGCAGCCTTTAACCTGCTCTGGGCAGGGAAGGTCTCTGACTCACTGTTTTCCTGTACTTGCCAGACTGCCCAGTGCAAGTACTGTGCCAAGACCTGCTTTGCAAGTTGCAGGCACAAATAACCTTTGAAAATGTGCAACTGCATATTCAAGTGCCACTCAACTTAGGTTGGAAGCTGCAAATGACTCTTAAACACAGACTGGTACACCAATCAACTACTCAAAGGGGGTCCTCCGACAAGGACTGGTAGACTGAAGTCACGGAGGCAGTAGTGCCTTGGGTTTGGGCAGACAAAACCCCCAGACGGGCCAAAACCACGAAGCTGGTTGTTACCGACCTCTTGCCTGGCACCGCCCCACCTAGGCTAAAGCAATATCCTATTAGAATTAAGGCCCACCAAGCTCTTGCAGACACTATCAACAGATACTTAGAACATGGACTGATTTCACCCTGCCAGTTGCAGTTAAACACGCCTATTCTTCCAGTGAAGAAGACGGGGAAGTACTACTTTGTGCAGGATCTGACGGTGGTAAACCAAGTAAACTGAAAGTTCACCCGATGGTCCCAAATTCCTACACCCTGCTCTCCACACTCTCACCTACCTTCACTTGTTTTACTGGGTTGGATTTGAAAGATGCATTTTTTTACATTCTAGTAGAAGAGAAAAGCCAAGAAACCTTTGCTTTTGAGTGGGAGAACCTGCTCTCAGGACTCAAACAGCAACTCTGCTGGACAGTTTTACCCCAGGATTTCAAAGACAGCTCAACCCTGTTTGGAACAGCTCTGACACAAGGATTACACCAAGTGACCCTCATCAGCGGCATCTTGTTGCAGTATGTGGATTATCTTCTCATTGCCAGCAAAGATGAGTTCCATTCACTTCAGAATACCATCAAAGTTCCTAACTTCCTGGGCAACGCAGGGTATCAAGTGTTGAAAAAAGGCCCAGATCAACCAGCTACAAGTTACGTACTTGGGGTTTAAAATTAGGGCCAGTGGAAGCGAATTGCTACTGACAAGAAGGGGTGCCATCTACTGACTGACTAACCCAACCACTACAAAACAGCTAAGAGGCTTCCTGGGAATGGCAGGATTTTGCTGCATTTGGATTCCAAACTTTGGGCTCATTGCAAAACCTCTCTACCAGGCTTTAGAAGGGAAAGAAACAGAGTCCCTGAACTGGACCACTAAAGAAGATCAAGCCTCCAAAACCTAAAAAGAAACCTAAAGGAAGCCCACATACTTGGGCTGCCAGATCTGAGTTGCCCTTTCAAATTCTTTGTTCACGAATAGGCAGGAATCACAACAGGAGTCCTTACCCAGACCCTGGGAAGTTAGAAGCAACCTGTGGCCTATGTTTCAAAGAAGCTGGATGTGGTGACCGAGGGCTGGCCTGCCTGCCTATGGGCAGTAGCAGCCACTATGCTGGTTAGTCATCAAGGAAGCCAAGCAGCTGACTCTCAGGCAGCCCCTAAGGATCACAGTACCACACTCTGTTCTCATCATCTTGAAACAGCACAGGTCGCACTGAATTTGCCAGGGATGAATGGCCAAATACCAGGCAACGCTCATGGATAACCCATCTGTTTTGCTTTAAGAGATGGCCTGCCTCAACCCTGCCACTCTCCTGCCTTCCATTCCCCAACAGGAGAAGGTCCATGACTGTTTAAAGACCATAGACCTAGTCTATGCCTGAAGACCAGACCTGACTGACAGGCCTCTGTAGGACCCTGACTTGGAATTGGACACTGATGGAAGCGGCTTTGTTGAGAATGGGGAAACAAAAGCTGGCTATGCAGCTGTAACGCTGGATGAGATATTGGAATCAGGGGGCCTCCCTCCTGGGACCTCAGCACAGAAGGCTGAGCTCATTGCCATACTGCAAGCACTGAGACTTTCCAAGCAAAGAGGGTCACAATTTACATGGACTCTTAAGTACGTTTTTGGGGTACTTCATGCCCACGGGGCCATCTGGAAAGAAAGAGGGCTCCTCACTGCCTCTGAAAAAGACATTAAGCATGCACAGGAAATCCTTCAACTCCTTTAAGCCATTCTTCTCCCATGCAAGTTGCCATAGTGCACCACTGAGAGCATCAAAAAGGAGATACCACTGCAGCTAAAGGCAGTTGAAAGGCAGATGCCACAGCCAAGGAAGCTGCCCGGCCACAGCAAACAGCAGTTATCACTTCATTAGTACCCCAGCTACAGCTGCCCACTACTGACTTTAAACCCTGCTACTCCCCACAAGACAAGGCTTTAGATCAAAACTGGGGAGCAACAAAGAAAAAAGATGGATGACTCTACACTGAACATCCCATTGAAACTAAAGCATCCTATTCTCCTGAAAGCACATCAACTCATTATAATAGAGATGGTCTTTATGATTGGGTAAAAAGACACTTGGTGGGCCCAAAGGTTCTTTCCACCATTAAATCCATTATAAGGGCCTGCCCCACCTGTGCCAGAAACAATCCAAAAAACACCATCGATGCGCCTCCGGGCATACAAAAATGAGGGGCCATGTCCAAGCGGACTGGCAAATTGATTTCACTGAAATGCCAAGAGCCCCTGGGAACTATAGATATTTGCAGTATGCGTAGACACTTACCAATTGGATAGAAGCCTACCTTCGCCAATCATAAAGGGCCACAGAGGTAATTAAACATCTCTTCAATGACATAATTCCTAGGTTTGGATTTCCTCTTCCATTAGAAGTGACAATGGACCTCACTTTATCGCTCAAATAGTTCAGGCATTAGCAGGAGCGTTAGATATTGGAATATACACTCAGCATGGAGACAACAGTCTAGTGGAAAGGTAGACCTAATCAGACTCTGAAGAGGCATATAGTTAAACTCTGTTAAGAGAATTAGAAAACCAAAAGGGAAGAACACGCTCAGCATTTCTCAAGCTGAAAGAACTGAAGAAAAAATTCAAGTCTTGAGTTGCAGTGTTGAAAGATTCTGTGGGGAAAATATTAACTGATACAGGAAACATCAAAAGAAGATGGAAGGAATACACAGAGTCACTATACCAAAAAGAATTGGTTAAAGTTCAATCATTTCAGGAGGTAGCATACGATCAGGAACTGATGGTACTGAAGGAAGAGGTCCAAGATGCACTGAAGGCACTGGCGAAAAACAAGGCTCTAGGAATTGACAGAATACCAGCTGAGATACTTCAACAAATGAATGCAGCTCTGGAAGTGCTCAGTTGTCTATGTCAAGAAATTTGGAAGACAGCTTCCTGGCCAACCGACTGGAAGAGATCCATATTTATGCCTATTCCAAAGAAAGGTGAGTTAACCGCATGCAGAAATTATCGAACAATATCATTAATATCACACGTAAATAAAATTTTTCCGAAGATCATTGAAAGCAGTTGCAGCAGTACATTGACAGGGAACTGCCAGAAATTCAAGCCAGATTCAGAAGAGGACGTGGAACCAGGGATATCTAATGTCAAATGGATCGTGGCTTAAAGCAGAAAATACCAGAAAGATGTTTACTTGTGTTTTATTGATTATTGCAAAAGCATTCGACTGTGTGGATCATAATAAATTGTGATAACATTGTGAAGAATGGGAATTCCAGAACACTTAATTGTGTTCATGAGGAGCCTGTACATAGATCAAGAGTCAGTCATTCAAACAGAAAAAGGGAATACTGCGTGGTTTAAACTCAGAAAAGGTGTGCGTCAGGGTTGTATCCTTTCACCATACTTATTCAATCTGTGTGCTGAGCAAATAATCCAAGAAGCTGTACTATATGAGGAAGAACGCAACATCAGGATTGGAGGAAGACTCATTAACAACCTGCGTTACTCAGATGAGACACTCTTGCTTGCTGAAAGTGAAGAGGACTTGAAGAACTTACTGATGAAGATCAAACACTACAGCCTTCAGTATGAATAACATCTCAACATAAAGAAAACAAAAATCCTCACAACTGGACCAGTAAGCAGCATCATGATAAGCAGAGAAAAGATCAAAGTTATCAAGGATTTCATTTTACCTGGATCCACAGTCAGCACCTATGGAAGCAGCGGTCAAGAAATCAAACGACATATTGCATTGGGCAAATCTGCTGCAAAAGGCCTCTTTCAAGTGTTAAAAAGCAAAGATATCACTTTAAAAACTAAGGTGTGCCTGACCCAAGCCATGGTGTTTTCAATTGCCTCATATGCATGTGAAAACTGGACAATGAATAAGGAAGACTGAAGAATTGATGCCTTTGAATTATGGTGTTATCGAAGAATATTGAATATACCATGGACTGCCAAAAGAACAAACAAATCTGTCCTGGAAGAAGTACAGCCAGAATGCTCTTTAGAAGCAAGGATGGCGAGACTTTGTCTCCCATACTTTGGACATGTTATCAGGAGGGATCAGTCCCTGGAGAAGAACATCATACTTGGTAAAGTAGAGGGTCAGCGAAAAAGACGAAGACCCTCAACGAGATGGAGTGACACAGTGGCTGCAGTGATGGGCTCAAGTATACAACGTTTGTGAGGATGGCACAAGACTGGGCATTGTTTAGTTCTGTTGTACATATGGTCGCTATGAGTCAGAACCGACTCGACGGCATCTAACAACAACAACATTCCCCCAAGGCCCCTCCCCTGCCCAGTTGGCACCCAGATTTTGGCCAAGTTCTGGCCCATGGACAACCAACCCTCTCTCATTGCCAGGCTATGGAAGAGAAGGGACAGTCTACACCTGGTGTCCTGCAGGCCCTGGATCTCCCTGGATGCATTCCTGTGGGCTGAGGCCAGATGGGGCAGGGCCTGTAGTTCTTGGGTCCTTGCTCTTGGGGACAGAGCCAGTGAGGAGAGGCAAATGGGGGTTCAGAAAGAGGAGGACAAAATATCATTGACCCCAATACAAAACCACATATGCCTAAACATAATGTAAGGCCTTGGCACCCCAAGATCCAGTGTACCCTCAAATACCAGCAGTTGAGCTCTGAGACTTTCTGATCCCTGCACAAATCTGAAGTAAGACACCATTGTCATAAATTCCTGTGCCTCCTGATATAAGCCTTGGCTTTCAGAATTCCCTGATTCTTGCACTTCCACATTCACAATCGAGTTTCCAATCTAGTTTCTCTCATAATAAAATCTTGGGATCCCAAAGAGCGACAATCCAAGTGGTTCCCCAGATCAGTCTGTGGGAAGTGTACTGAAGCTTGAATGAAAGCCTCCTGGATCCGGTGCCCTACGTGAATACTCATTTAGAATTTGAATAAAAATATGGTCCGTCTCAACCCATCTAAACTCATCCCAACCAAACTTAACCCATGCATCCCAACCCAATCCACCTCAATTTAACACAATCTATCCCGCCTCCCCCTACTCTGCACAACGGCTAAAAGAGAGAAACTGAGGAACAGGAATTGACTGATTCCTTTGAGGGTATAGGAATATTCGCAAAGGTCACTGATCAATGTGAAATGCACCCAAGAACATTTAAAAAGAAATAACGTGTAGACAGAGACCACAAAGCAGATTCCACTTTGTGACAGTGACAAAGACATCTGTTAATCATAAACTAACTCAGGGGTTATCTTGTGCAAAGAATTTAACTTTAGGCAATTTCCCTTGCTTCTTGAGAGATAACCCTTGGAATTCCATACCTTTATTGTTTTAAAACTTCTCTACTACGCTCCAGGATTTGTACAAATACATGGAGCCATAGAGACCACCTAGTAACCTGATGTCAATTGATGTCAGGAGGCATGCTTTCAGTCAATCATGTGGAGACTAGCCAATGGTTAATTTTTACTGTTTTATCCTCTTCTCTGTAAAAACCTCATTGTAACTAGCCTTCACTGAGTCATTTGTTTTTTAGAAACAAAATAGTTTCCCTGTATGCATACAAGGAGCCCTGGTGGTGCAGTGGTTAAGGTTCTTGTCTTAGTCATCTAGTGCTGCCATAACAGAAATACCACAAGTGGATGGCTTTAACAAAGAGAAGTTTATTCTTTCACAGTCCAGTAGGCTACAAGTCCAAATTCAGTGCATCAGCTCCAGGAGAAGGCATTCTCTCTCTGT
>NW_004444023.1:6017160-6025451 GCF_000243295.1 Trichechus manatus latirostris
AACAGAAATACCACAAGTGGATGGCTTTAACAAAGAGAAGTTTATTCTTTCACAGTCCAGTAGGCTACAAGTCCAAATTCAGGGCATCAGCTCCAGGGGAACGCTTTCTCTGTCGACTCTGGAGGAAGATCCGTGTCATCAATCTTCTCTTGGTCTGGGAGATTTTCTGTGCAAGAACCTCAGGTCCAAAGGACGCACTCTGCTCCCGGCACTGCTTTCTTGGTGATATGAGTTGTTCGCTTCTGTCTTTTATATCTCAAAAGAGATTGGCTTAAGACACTATCTAATCTCGTAGACCTCATCAGTATAACTGCCGCTAATCCATTTTATTACATCATAGTGATTGAGTTTACAACACATAAGGAAATCACATCAGATTACAGAATGGTACACAATCATGCAATGCTGGGAATCAGGACCCAGCCAAGTAGACAGACAAATCCATGACAGTCCTCGATTGCAAAATAAAAGTTTGATGGTTTGAACCCACCAGCTGCTCTGCAGGAGAAAGATGTGGCAGTCTACTTCAAAAAAGATTTACACCCTTGGAAACCCTATGGGGCAGTTCTGCTCTGACCTATAGGGTTACTATGAGTTGGAATTGTTTTGGCGGCAGTGAGTTTGGTTGGTTTTGGTGTGCATACAGAATAACTGCTCGAATAAACCCTACATAGTTTAATTCATTTTTGCCTGGATTATTTTTAAATAATATTTCATTATGTTTTCAGAGAAAGTTTACACAGCAGTTTAGGTTCCCATTCAACAACTTCTACACAGATTTTTCAGTGACATTTGTTACATTGTTAACAATGTGTGAACATTCTCATTATTTCCACTCTGATCGTTCAATTTTTTTAAAATTTTTTAACACAAGCTCAGCCAGCTCGCCACATTTGAACCCAACTTAACCCAACACAATCCAATGTCACTCATACAATTCAAACCCAATTGAACTCAATCCAACCCAATTTACTACCACCTGATCCAATCTCACCTCAAACAACCCCAAACAATCTCAAATCAACCCAACCCAACCATCATATCTTCCCCTTTCAGAATCAAAGTAAACCCATTCTCATCCTCAAATCCAAAACATCACAACTCTTATCTCCATTTGTCATCTGAAATCAAACCTACTGCCATGATTTTAACATTCAATTCCCAAATAGTTCCCAAACAAAAGGAAACCAAATCCATTCCCATTCCCAATCCCAAACCATGCCAACTCAATGCATTGTCCAGCCCAAACCCAGTCCCACCAGTCCAATCCTACACTCCTAACCACTACTACAGCTCTAGCATCCATTCTGTGTTCTTATACCTTCCCCAAATCCTTCCCTAGCATTTTCTTTGGCCCAAAGCAAACCACATTCAGCCCCATCACAACTCCCAAATCTGTCCCAGCCCCTCTTCCACCCCGATATAATGTATTCTGTCAAGAAATTTGAAGCCAAATAGTTTATATGCCTTATAAACTACTTGGTATTTTCACGAGAATAGCCAAATGACTTTAACTGTAAAGCCCAGTAGTTTACTAGAATATACTTCAATGTTGACCAGCTGGTTTGATTTTCTGAGATACAGATAGTATCCTTCAGTATGTAGCAGTTTGACATCATCTGCTGAAGGTAGAAATTCACAGACCCCATAACCCAGTAATTGCACTCTTAGGTGTATACCTAGAAAATGGGTGAACCAGAAGACAGCCTTGAGAATATTCATGGTAGCTACCTTCACGATAGCAAAACTATGGAACAGCTCAGAAACCTATTAACAAGAGAGTGAATGAATAAACTGTGGTTACATAATGGAATATTTGAAGCTGTTTCTTCTCATTTTGAGTCATGCCACATCAGCAAATGAAGGTCCTGAAAGCTTTACTCCATCCATGTCATTAAGGTCAACTCTACTTTGAGGAGGCAGCTCTTTCCCAGTCATATTCTGAGTGCCTTCGAACCTGCGGGGCTCATCTTCTGACGCTGTATCAGACAAGGTTCTGCTGCTATTCATAAGGTTTTCACTGGCCAATTTGTTTCAGAAGTAGACTGTCAGGTCCTTCTTCCTAGTTTGTCTTAGTCTGGAAGCTCTGCTGAAACCTGTCCACCATGGGTGACCCTGCTGGTATTTGAAATATTGGTGGCATAGCTTCCAG
The DNA here is from genome assembly GCF_000243295.1 of Trichechus manatus latirostris. Classification (NCBI taxonomy): domain Eukaryota; kingdom Metazoa; phylum Chordata; class Mammalia; order Sirenia; family Trichechidae; genus Trichechus; species Trichechus manatus. The sequence goes on from NW_004444023.1 coordinate 6,019,313, forward strand.
CATCACAGCAACATGCAAGCCACCACAGGACCACAAAATGACATGACCCAAACCATGGTATTTTCAATTGCCTCACGTGCATGCGAGAGCTGGACAATGAATAAGGAAGACTGAAGAATTGATGCCTTTGAATTATGGTATTGGCAAAGAATGTTGAATATACCATGGACTGCCAGAAGAATGAACAAATCTGTCTTGGAAGAAGTACAGCCAGAATACTTCTTAGAAGTGAGGATGGCGAGACTTCATCTCACATACTTTAGACATGTTATCAGGAGGGACCATTCCTTGGAGAAGGACATCATGCTCGGTAAAGTAGAGGATCGGTGAAAAAGAGGAAGACCTTCAATGAGATTGACTGAGGCTGCAACAATGGGCTCAACACGGCAATGATTGTGAAGAATACTGCAAGACTGGGCAGTGTTTCGTTCTCTTGTTTTTGTTGTGGTTATGAGTTAGAACCGACTTGACGGCACCTAACAACAACATAAGGGAAGATATGTACCAGTAAAACACATGAACTGCATTGACACGTGACCGTATGGACGAATATCAACCGTAATTATTAAGTGAAAGAAGTACCCCAAAATTATATACAACCATGTAGCATAATACCCCTTTAAAAATAAAAAAGAAAAAACATTTTAAGAATGTGTATACACACACGATAAAACAAAGGATTCAGTATAATTACTACCTCAGAAGAGGAGAAACAGGAGAATGAAATGGGAAAGCGTGAAACATATAATTAGATGAGGTTATTGTTAAGGAGTTAGCTTTTTTTGGGTGGTGTTTTTACAGGCACGTCTTTTAGTATTATGAATAAAATGAATGAATGAAGTAACCCATGCATGCACAATCGTGAAAATATCATGAATCAAAGGTTATGATTTATCCTACTTTATGCATCCTACAAAAACCTGTTGCTGGTGAGTCGATTCCAACTCATGGTGACCATATAGGACAGAGTAGAACTGCCCATAGGATTTCCAAAGCTGTATTCTTTATGGAAGTAGACTGACACATTTTTCTCCTGTGGAATGAACGACTGGTGGGTTCGTATTTGGTTTTTGGTTTATACATATACGTATGTATGTATATATAGAGGGAAGTGGGGGAGGAAGAAAGCATGAGACAAAATCTAAAAAAACCTAAAATGACATTTAAAAATTATATTTGTATAATAATTATAAATAATATTGATATAATAATTAATGTTATATAATAAAATATAATTACATAATATAGTTTATATTATAAATATAATAATTTCCTAAACCAAACGTTAGTCCTTTCAAGAGATTAATAATGTAGACAAACCTCAGGTAGGATTAATAAAAAATGAACAAAAGAGAGTAGTAAGTATAAATATAACAGAGTTTTTAATTATAAAAGAATAGTAAAATATGTCAGACAGACAGAGAGTTTCAGATTCAACAAAAAAAGTTTATACTGTCTTTTCAGCCCTCATGGAAGTGTTTCCTATATATTAGGAATAATAAATATCTACCTCAGAATAATGTTGTGAGAGTTAGATAAAATAATGTATGAAAAGGTTTCAAAACAGGGCCTGGCTTATTGAGGACATTCATATGTTATATATTATCATCTTCATCATCACCATGACCATCATCACTGTCATGTATTGAATTGTGTCCCCCCCAAATATCTGTCAACTTGGCTAGGTCATGACTTCCAATATTGTATGATTATCTACCATTTTGTCATTTGATGTGATTCCCCTATGTGTTGTAAATCCTATCACTATGATGTTAAAGAGAAGGATTAGCAGCAGTTATATTGACGAGATCTACAAGATTAGATAGTGTCTTAAGCCAATCTCTTCTGAGATATAAAGGAGAGAAGCGAGCAGAGAGACAAGATGACCTCATACCACCAAGAAAGTGGCTCCGGGAGAAAAGCGCGTCCTTTGGACCTGGGGTTCCTGCGCAGAGAAGCTCCTAGTCCAGGGGAAGAGTGATGAGAAGGACCTTCCTCCAGAGCCGAAAGAGAGAGAAAGCCTTCCTCTGGAGCTGATGCCCTGAATTTGGACTTGTAGCTTACTAGACTGTGAGAGAATAAATTTATTTTTTAAAGCCACCCACTTGTGGTATTTCTGTTATAGCAACACCAGATAACTAAAACAATAACTATTACCTTCATCACCGTGACCATCATCACTGTCTTAGTTATCTCATACTGCTATAACAGAAATACCACAAGTGGGTGGCTTTAACAAACAGAAACTTATTTTCTCACAGTTTAGGAGGCTAGAAGTCTGAATTTAGAGCGCGGGCTCTAGGGGGAGGCTTTCTCTCTCTGTTGGCTCTAAGGGAAGGTCCTTGTCTCTTTTCAGCCTCTGTTTCTTGGTTCCTTGGTTATCTTATGTGGTGTGGCCACTATCTTCCCCCATCTGTTCTCTATCTGCTTGCTGAATTGGCTCTTTTATATCTCAAAAGAGATTAATTTAAGACATACTCTACACTAGTAATGCCTCCTTAACATAACAAAGAAAACCCATTCCCAAATGGGATTATAACCACAGGTATAAAACCAAACCCGTTGCCATTGAGTCAATTCCGACTCATATTGACCCTATAGGACAGAGCAGAACTACCTCACAGGGTTTCCAAGGAGCAGCTGATGGATTTGAACTGCTGACCTTTTGATTAGCAGCTGTAGCGCTTAACCACTATGCCACCAGGGCTCCATCCACAGGTATATGGGTTAGGATTTACAACACATATTTTGGGGGACACAGTTCAATCCATAGCAATCACTATCACCATCATATCCTCGCTATCAGCATCACCATCATTACAAACACTGTCATCACCATCACCCACATCATCACCAGCGTCATCATTATCCTTATAAACACAGACCGTGCATCAGGTTTTTTTTTTTAAGGAAGCCACAATAAGAACCAGCCTCACACAGACTCTCTTCTTTAACTGTAATAAAATAAAATTAAACATCAGTTACAAAATTATAGGTTTTGAAAATATCATATTCTTGAATGCTTAAGCATACTATTAACTCTTCAGTTAAAGAATAAATCATAAGAGAAAATTTGAAATTCTTAAAAGTGAGTGACAGTAAGAGCACTGTGTGTAAAAACATGTGGGAAAAAGTGGAAGTAGCACTTGGATGAAAGTTTTAAAAGAAATGGGTTGAGTGTTCAAGAAGCTCAACAGAAAGCAACAGAGAAAATCCAAACAACGAACGGGTTGGCAAATAATTTTAAAAAAGAGTGGTAAGCAATAGTATGGAACAAAAAAACAGAGTTAATTGTCTAAACCAAATGTTAGTTCTCTCAAGAGATTAATAATGGAGACAAACCTCAGGTAAGACTAAGAAATGAAGAACGTGAGTGTAATAAATATAAATATAACAATTTTTTAATCATAAAAGAATAGTAGGACAAATATACCTTATAGATCTGAAAATATATATGAAAAGGCTAAATTTCTGGAGAAATGTAAAATACTTCATGCCACTAGAGACGTGAAATTTGAATGGACAATAACCATTAAAGAAATTTAAATAGTAATCAGAAAAACTTCCTTCACTGTTACAAACTCTCAAGAAACAGATAATTCTTATCCTATATAAGTTCTTCCAGAAAGAAGAAAAAGCGCAAGATGTACAACTTATTTTCGAAGCCCAACTTATTTTTTGAAGCCTTGATACTAGATAATGGAAGTATAAGAAAACTTCAACCAATTTCAATTTGTATGTAGATGAAAAAAATTAAACAAATCCAACTACGTACCTAAAAATGATAATTCTGTCAAAACCATAATGAAATACCACTTCACACACTAAGATGACCACAGTAATAATAATTAAAAAAAAAACAAACCCAGAAAATAATGAGTGTTGACAAGGATGTGGAGAAATTGGAACTCATGTACATTACTGGTGGGAATGCAAAATGGCAGCCATTGTGGAAAACAGTTTGGCGGTTCCTCAAAAAGTTAAACATAGAATTATGATATGACCCACCAATTCCACTCCTAGATATATGTCCCAAAGAGTTGAAAACAGGTACTCAAGTACACAATAGCCAAAAGATGGAAACAACTGAAGTGCCCATCAACAGATAAATGAATAAAGGAAACGTATACACATGTCGTTGTTGTTAGGTGTTGTTGAGTCGGTTCCACTGATGTATATACGTACAATGGGATATTAGCCATAAAAAGGAACGAAGTGCTGATACATGCCACAACTTGGGTGGACCTTGAAAGCATTATGCCGAGTAAAAGAAGCCAGACCCAAAAGGTCATATATTGTATGATTCCATTCATACAAAATATCCAGAATAGGTAAATCCATACAGACAAAAAATAGATTGGTGGTTTCTAGGGGATGGGGTGGAGGTAGGAAGTGACTGCTTAATGGGTATGGGGTTACTTTTGGGGTGATGAAAATGTTTTAGAACTAGATAGGGATGGTGGTTGTACAACAATGTGAAAGTACTAAATGCCACTAAACTGTACACTTTAAAATAGTTAATTTTATGTTATGTCAATTTCATCTCAATGAAAATAATTTTTAATGATGCATACTAATCAAATAGTGTTCATATCCAGATTTCTAAATTCCTAAATCAAACTCCCCGTTGAACCGATTCTGACTCATAGTGACCCTAGAGGACAGAGTAAAACTGCCCCATAAGTTTTCCTGGGAGTGGCTGGTGGATTCAAACTGCTGACCTTTTGGTTAGCAACCTGAGCTCTTAACCACTGCGCAACCAGGGCTCCAAATTCCTAAATACAGATTGTTAAATACAGACCCAGACATATATCCCCATGATTCAGACTCCACAATCCAGACTCTAGGTCCCAGACTCAGGATTCCAGACTTTAGATTCCAGACTCCATAATTCCAGACTTAGATCCAGGACTCCAGGCCTCAGGATTTTGCTTTTGGATTGTATACACCAGGCTCCAATTAGACTCCTGGCTCTTGAAATCAAGACCCAGACTGGAGATGCTCAACTAGAGAGAACAGAAATCAGACCACAGACTTCAGGTCCCAGGCTGCAGATTCCAGACTCCTTGAAACTCCAGGACCCAGGGAAAATTTCAAGCCCCAAACCACAGACCCAGCATGTCATATCTGTGTCCCAGAATCCAGGCCCATATTGCAGAAGCCAAGCCTCTGTAAGTCCCAGATTCTGTCTCCAGAATCCAGATTCTGTACTCTCTACACTCTAGACCTTAAGCAAACCTCTAGAGCAAAGATTCTCAAACATTTTAGTTTCAGGACATCTTTACATTCTTAAAAATTATTGAGGATCCCCAAAGAGCTTTTGTTAATGTAGGTTATATCTATTGCTATTTTTCATATTAGAAATTAAAACTGAGAAATCTTTAAAACACTTGTTTATTTAAAAAGCATCATCCTCGCACTCAATCCCTGAAGGTGGTAAGTACAGGAAGCGTCCATTTCGGGCTTGTCTTACAGCCCCGGGAGCGGCGGGGTTTTTCCGTGGGCAGAACTTTCCCAGACGTTCTCATCTCGGGCTGCTATAGCCCCTGGAGCAGCGGGACTTTCTCGTATGCTCCCTCAAGGGATTTCAGGCTTTGGGCCAGGAGCTTTCCTATCATTCTTTTCTTCATTTTCCTATTCCTCCTTGCTATGGGGAATTCTCTTTCTCCTGAACAACATCAACACAAAGCCCAGTTGTTGGGATTGTTAAAGACCTCTAAGCTTAAGGTGTCAGAAGAAGCCCTTACCCAACTTCTGCTTTTAATTGAGTCTGCCTGTCCTTGGTATCCCTTGCGGGGAAACCTTGATGTAGAAGCATGGGAACGTATCGGTAACATCATTCGTGACATGAACATCCCAACTTCAGTTCTTATTGCTTGGCATCACTGCTGCCTCGCTTTACAGCCCCTGCAGGCAACTCCTTCTGCTCCCTCCCTTAGTAAAGAAAATGTTTATGACCCTCCTCTTTCCACGCCTCCCAAGGCTGATTTCTCTCAACATGAGTCTCTTATGGAAAGATGTTTGTGGGACAGCCGTGAGAAAGGGGTTTTCTGCTTATCCTGTCATTCGGGGATCAGGACCGCCCCGTCACGATGGCCTTGACTTTCAAGTTTTTAAAGAACTCTGTAAAAGCATGATA
>NW_004444023.1:6027567-6028125 GCF_000243295.1 Trichechus manatus latirostris
CCTCCTGTTTGGGTTGAGCAGTGGCCCATTAAAGAAGAAAAATTAAAACACATTAAAAAACTTGTCCAGGAACAGTTAGAGGCCGGACACATCCAACCTTCCTTCAGCCCTTGGAATACACCTATTTTCTGTGTCCCCAAAAAATCCAAAAAATGGAGGCTCCTTCATGACTTACGGGCTGTTAATCAATGTCTTGTCCCTATGGGACCTCTCCAACCAGGAATTCCCAATCCGGCCTGTATTCCTCAAACATATAATATTATTATTATTGATCTTAAAGATTGCTTTTTTACCATCCCACTCCATCCCGATGTTTGTGCTAAATTTGCCTTCTCAGTTCCTTCTATGAATAATTGTCGTCCTATGCAGCGTTATGAGTGGACTGTTCTCCCACAGGACATGGTCAATAGTCCAACTATCTGTCAATATTATGTTGATAAGGCTCTTAAGCCAGTCCGAAGGGCCTTTCCCTCATGTCTTATATATCATTATATGGACGACATTCTCCTAGCCCATCCCAAACCATAACAACTTGATTCGCTTCTTGTCTCTGTTCAA
>NW_004444023.1:6030257-6051627 GCF_000243295.1 Trichechus manatus latirostris
CATGTTGAGACTTGTCCCCAACATGTTGAGACTTGTCACGACTTGTTTTCCCAAACCTATTGTCCCTTTACTGATTGGCTTGTTTACCTGAATTCCTTCTCCCTTGCTTGCACCCAAAGCCCATTTTTCTGTTATTTGCTTCACTGCTTGCTGTATTGACTATAAATAAACTCCTGGGACTGAAGCCGGGGTCGACTCCTCAGAGCGACCCTCCTGGCCCCACTTCTCTGTAAGAGTTGTGGCATTGGTTACTGTCTCCGCTGTGCCACCGCTGCGACACTTCCCTTTTTCTCAGACCCAGGAATCTGGGCCCCCAGGAAGCTATTTCCCTGAATAGATGAGCACTGAGCACCTCCTGGTGGCAGGTGCTGTATGGGACAGTGTAAACAAAGAATACAATGTTTTCAGTCTTCTTCCACCTCTTTCCCCCAGCTCAGCCTTAGAAATAAAGTCAGTGCTGTGCCTTGTCTGCTCTGTCTCACATTCCTGGACTGTAACATCTGGTAAGCTCCTTCTCTCCGGGCCCCAATTTCCTCAACTGTAAAATAAGGACCTTGATGAATGAGTCCACTGTTTAGCAGTATGTATTAAAGCTGAACATGTGCATACCTACATAGATAGATAGCTGCCGTTGAGTTGATTGCAATTCTTAGCGACCTTAGGTACAACAGAATGAAGCATTGCCTGGTCCTGCAGCATCCTCATGATCACCGGTACGTTCAAGTCCTTTCTTGCAGCTATTGTGCCAATCTGTCTCACTGAGGGTCTCTTCACTATGTCCACCATATCAAGGTTACCTTGGGTGCAGGGATGCCAGAGACCATGCTCAGTGACCACAAACACAGGATAAATGAATTGTGACCTGATGTTGCCGCCCTCCTCAGCCCTAAGAACCCATAAGACTTCCCTCACACTGCCAGCCTGTGCTTTCTCTCCTCCCTGCCACTGCTTGCCAGCTTCACCCACCTAGAGCTTCCATCCATCTCTGGCTCTGGCTAGCCAGGTGCAGCCTCAGGGTCCAACTGTTTGTGAAGAACTGTCAAGGGTCTGAGATATTACATACTTTCAAGCAAATAATTTAGCCTGCTACAGTTTCATAGGTACTGGCAGAACACATGAGACTCCTGGATCAGAGACAGAGGATTTTATTACAGCACAGCAGGCAGCAAGAGCTCCAGGTTCATATCGGTTCACTTTGCTCCTAAGTCCCACAGGGTGATCAGAGTGGCCGAGATGAATGCTGTGCACACAGTAGTTTTTGTTACAGCTGAGGAACCTGGGCTTAGTAAGCCTCTGTTTTATAAGGGGCTGCTTGACTTACCTGCCCAATCTTCGTCCTGGAGGGAAATATTATTTTATCATCCTGGACTGCAAACGGAAACCCTAGTGGCATAGTGGTTAAGAGCTACAGCTGCTAACCAAAAGGTCGGCAGTTTGAATCCACCAGGCGCTCCTTGGAAACCCTATGGGGCAGTTCTATTCCATTCTTCACAATGTTATCCATAATTTGTCATGATCCACACAGTCCAATGCCTTAGCATAGTCAAGAAAGCACAGGTGAATATCTTTCTGGTATTCTCTGCTTTCAGCTAGGATCCATCTGATATCAGCAATGATATCCCCCGTTCCATGCCCTCTTCTGAATCTGGCTTGAATTTTTGGCAGTTCTTGTTGATATACTGCTGCAACCACTTTTGAATGAGCTTCAGCAGAAATTTACTTGCATATGATATTAACGATATTGTTCAATAATTTCCGCATTTGGTTGGATCACCTTTCTTGGGGATGGGCATAAATATGGATCTCTTCCAGTTGGTTGGACATGTAGTTGTCTTCCAAATTTCTTGGCATAGACGAGTGAGCACTTCCATTGCTGCACCCTTTTGTTTTAACATCTCATTTGGTATTCTGTGAATTCCTGGAGGCTTGTTTTTCGTCAGTACCTTCAGTGCAGCTTGGACTTCTTCCTCCAGTACCATCGGTTCCTGATCACATGCTGCCTCCTGAAATGACTGAACATTGACCATTTCTGTTAGGTAGAGTGACCCTGTGTATTCCTTCCATCTTCTTTTGATGCTTCCTGCGTCGTTTAATATTTTCCCCATAGAATCCTTCCCTAATGCAACTCGCGGCTTGAATGTTTTTCTTCAGTTGTTTCAGCTTGAGAAATGCCAAGCGTGTTCTTTCCCTTTGGTTTCCTATCTCCAAGTCTTTGCACATGTCATAATACTTTACTTTGTCTTCCGAAGCCACCCTTTGAAATCTTCTCTTCAGCTCTTTTACTTCAGGATTTCTTCCATTTGCTTTAGCTACTCGACGTTCAAGAGCAAGTTTCAGAGTCTCTTCTGACATCCATTTTGGTCTTCTCTTTCTTTCCTGTCTTTTTAATGACTTCTTGCTTTCTTCTTGTATGACGTCCTTGATATCATTCCACATCTTGTCTGGTCTTTGGTCATTAGTGTTTAATGAGTCAAATCTATTCTCGAGATGGTCTCTAAATTCAGGTGGGATATACTGAAGGTCTTACTTTGTCTCTAGTGGACTTATTCTAGTTTTCTTCAGTTTCAACTTGGACTTGCGTATAAGCAATTGATGGTCTGTTCTGCAGTCAGCCTCTGGCCTTGTTCTGACTGATGATATTGAGCTTTTCCATCATCTCTTTCCACAGATGTAGTTGATTTGAATCCTGTGTATTTTATCTGGCAAGGTCCATGTGTATAGTCACCATTTATGTTAGTGAAAAAAGGTATTTGCAATGAAGAAGTCGTTGGTCTTGCAAAATTTTATCATGCAATCTCCAACGTCGCTTCTATCACCAAGGCCATATTTTCCAACTAGCTATCCTTCTTCTTTGTTTCCAACTTTCCCATTTTAATCAGCAGTAATTATCAATGCATACTGACTGCATGTTCGATCAATTTCAGACTGCAGAAGTTGGTAAAAATCTTCAACTTCTTCATCTTTGGCCTTAGTGGTGGGTGTGTAAATTTGAATAATAGTCGTATTAATTGGTCTTCCTTGTAGGCACGTGGATATTATCCTATCACTGACAGCGTTGTACTTCAGGATAGATCTTGAAATGTTCTTTTTGACAATGAATGCAATGCCATTCCTCTTCAAGTTGTTATTTCTGTCATAGTAGACCATATGATTGTCTGATTCAAAATGGCCAAAACCAGTCCATTTCAGCTCACTAATGCCTAGGATATTGATGTTTATGCATTCCATTTCATTTTTGACAATTTCCAATTTTCCTAGATTCATACTTAGTACATTCCATGTGGTTCCTGGTTCTGTGCCTTTCTCTGACACTGGGGTGGACAGGTGTGAGACAGAGGGGGATTAGCTGGAGGAGGAATGGTTCCTGACTCTCATGCTGTCCTCTCCCTCACCATATGTCCTTCCTTCCCACCCAGCAACCAGCCTGCTTCCCTCCAGCCCACAACCCACCCTAGTCTAGGGTACCATGTACCTTCCTATGTCTCCTAGTCCCACCAAAAACCTACCCCCAGCCACTCCATGCTGCCACATTCCTCACAGTTCTCATTCTCACACTAGTTCCCTACTCCTTTCCAGGAGCCCCCAGAACTTTCTACTCTTTCCCTGCCCACTACCTGCTCCTAGTTCCTTTACCAAAGTGGCAGAACGTGATCATCTCTGTCTCTCTGATTGGGGGCCTCCAACTCTTCCAAGGAGTTCCCCCAATCCCAGTGGTCCTTAAGACCCTGATAATCCCCTTCTACTCCTTAGTCCTCTATAGCCTAATAATCTGTCCCCTGAACCCCCATCATACCACATTCCATCTAATTTTCTCATCCAGATGTCAGCTCTGAATGCTGTGCCCCAGGCCCTGACTTCTGGTGCACCAATCTTGATCCCAGGATGCACATTCCATTAGACACCCTGCTTCTTCCCAGCCAACCTGTGACACAGATGGGCCTCCTATCCTGGTATGAGGGTTCTGCAAATCTCTCTTCCTTGCATGACTGCACCAGATGCCCCATCCAGCACCCTCAGCTTTCCCTTCAAGGGAAAACACCCAGAGTCCCCCAACCACAACCTCCTTTTCTTGTAGAATTTCCATCTCCCCTTAAGTTCCAACCCTTCCCCAACCCATACCCCTCATTCACAGCTCTGATATTCTGAGATCCTCAAGATCCTCATTACATTCCCAGCCCAGCTGTCCTGACCTGATCTCCCCCAAGTGCCCAAATATGGGATATTAAGACCTCACATCAAGCAGGTCCTCCACTCCTTCCCCAGAGCTACTTGGCCCCAATTTCACCCCCTTCTCCATTCCTGGCCTAGGACCACCCAAAAAGAACCCCATATCCATAGAGAATCCTCAGACCCTGACCTTCTTCCCCTTTAGAAACAAAGAGACTCTCTCTCAGCCTAGCCTAGAATGATTGCCTAACCCTTCCATTCTCATGAGCCTTGTCCTAGCCCTGACTCAACCGTTGTTCCCTAACACCCACACACTCCATCTTAGAATGCCATTAATGGTTCACAGGACCCCCAAAGACTTACAAGATCCCTTTCTCAGTCCTTAGCCTTCTAGCTTTCCAAGCCTAGCTGAACCTTTCCAGTTATAATGCAGGAAACCCCAAATCACCCCTAAATTTCCCAGCCCAGATGGTCTTTCTTGGTTTCCCAGAACTGGTCCCATAAATATACATCTTTTGCAAACTCCAAAAGTTCACTCATGCCTTAATTCTTTCCTCACTCTGGGACCCTGTAAAACCCATAAAACCTTCCTTCCCAGCCTCTGACCTTCACCCTTGTAGCACTTTCTGGAACTAATTTCTTCTTTCAGAATCCACAGCCTCCACCAGATCCTCCTGTCCTCCTAGCCGAGATCTAGTTCACTTAAATATCCTGACTCCCCAACCTGATGACTGCTCCAGGTGCTTTCTTGGTATCTCCCATCTTGATCCATGGGATCTACTCTATTCTCACGTTGACTCTGGAGAGTGAGGGATGGGATTGGGTTATGGGGATAAAAGGGAATAAAGTAGTTAGCTAAAGGTGTGAGTCAGTGAATGAATACAAAAATGCAGGAGACAAACCCAGGGCCAGAAATGTTCCATGAAACAGACCTAAAAAGAGTTATACCAGAGAGAGATAAAGAGAAATAAAAATGAAGGAACATTGCTGCACAGACAAACCTGCAGAAACAAAGAGAAAAAAGAGACAAAAGGGGTGAGAAAAAAGACAGAAGCTAAAAGATTTGTTGAGAGAGAGAGTGAGAGAACAAGAATATCAGGCACCTCCAGAAGAGCAAAGGAAGCTGTCAGGGAAGGTGTCTGGGGCTGTGGCCATGGGTTAAGGGTTCCCCCCTAGGATCCATAGCCCATAACTCTGCTCCAGGCAACCTGATATGGGCAGTGATCTGGGCCGCCTGTTCAGAAGTTTGCTGCCTCTGACAACTCCTCGCAATATCTCTGAGGACCATGAGGTGGCATAACCCAGGCTAGAGTTGCTCATAAAGCCCCCATTGTCCCTTTAGGAGGCAGCAGGCAGGACTCTAAACTAGACGATCTCTATGTCCCTCTACCACCCACATTCCTGTCTTATTCCAGCCTGCCTCACTGAAGGCTCTGTAAGCTCCCTGTCTCCTACCCTGATGTTAGGTGAGTCATGGAGTCAGATGTCTTGTCTCTTACCTCTGCATTCCTGGTCTTTCTGTCTCTCTGGTCTTCACCTGTGACCCTGTGTCTCTTTCAACCACCCAAAAGTTTTTCTCCTTCTCAAGTCTCTGGGTGTATACATCTCTGCTGTCTCCATGACTGCTCTCTGCCTCTAATGCAGTATCTTTGCCTCTCTGGCTATGTCTAACTGTTTCTTTCTAGCCCTCTCAGCTTCTCAGTCTTCATCCTCTTTCCTCCTCTTCATCTGGCTGTGGAACAAGATTGCATCAAGGCACAGCTCTGTCTCTACAAGTCACTGACTCTCTTGCTTCCTCTCCTTTTCCTTCTCTCTCTCTGTCCAGGTCTCTGAGTCACAGTAGTCCTAGATCCCTGGATGATACATTTTTTTTTTTTTAATAAAAGACTTTATTTTTAGAGTATTTTTAAGTTTAAGAAAATTGAGCAGATACAGCAGAGAGTTCCCATGGGCATTCCTTGGCTTGTAGCTTCGTCACTCTGAGTTTTGCTTCTGTCTTCACATGACCACCTTCCCTCTGTGTATTGGATTTAGGACCCACGCTAAATTCAGTGTGATTTAATGTGAAGAAACTATTTACATATAAGGCCATCTTCACAGGTACCTGGGGTTAAGCTTTGAACATATCTTCTTGGGGACACCATTCAACACAGTACACATATGATGTTGAGCGTCTTTTCATATGCCATCTGTATATCTTCTTTGGTGATGTGTCTGCTCAGACCTTTTGTCCATTTTTAAATGGGCTGTTTGTTCTCTTATTGAAGAATTTGAGAGTTCTTTGTATATTTTAGATACAAGTTTTTTATCAGATGTATGTTTTGCAAATATTTTCTCCCAGTCTGTGGCTAGTTTTTTTTTTTTTTTTCTCATTCTCTTAACAATGTCTTTTGCAGAGCCAGGTTTTTACTTTTAATGAAGTTCAACATATCATTTTTCTTTCTCCCAGATTGTGTTTTGGTGTTGTATCTAAAAACTCACTGCCAAACCCAGATCACCCAGATTATTTCCTAAGTAATCTTTTAGAAGTTTTATAGTTTTTCATTTTACATTTAGATCTATGATCCAGTTAGTTTTGGGGAAAGGCTTAAGGTTAGGGTCTTTGTAACATGGCAACATCAGACCTCATCTAACTTCAGGGGGAGAGATGACAATTAAGATCAGAACAAAGCTGATTCCTATGGGGTGGAAGTCGGGTATATCTCCACTCTCCAACCTTTTTAACCATTTCTGACACCAGCCTTCTCTCCCAAGGCACTCTCTACTTCTCTGATGGGTTTGATAATTTGTTGCAATGGTCACACAGAACTCACAGACCATACTCACCATTCCGGGTTTTATTATTAGGGAAGTAACAGGTTACAACTCAGGAGACAGGATATATTTGTTATTAGTTGCTGGCAAGTGGGCTCCGACTCATAGCTACCCTATATACAGTTCGTCAATCAGGACAGCTTCCCACCAAGCTAGCTCTTAGCTTCTTCTCGGCCGTGCCTGCTGGCAGAACCTTTGATACAGCCTCTGCTGCTGCCCTACCCCCTTGGCCTTGCCGCCAGCCTCTGCCCTGCTGGAGCGAGTGTTATAGCTTTTTAGCTCCGCCGACACTCGCCCAGAGGCACCCCACTCTGCCCACAAGCCTCCTGTCTGAAGGCACTCAGCTCTCCCGCTCTGTGGGTCAGCAAGCCCCACCACAGCCACCTCACAGAGGTCTCATGGTTCCCCGCCTTCTGGTGCCACTACTGCTTTTGCCGCACCCATTTCTTGAGGTCTCTTGCTGTCTTCACTATTAACAGCTCTCTCTGTCTCCTGCATCTAGGAGGTTCTGAGCTCAGGAACCCTGGGTTCAAAGAGCTCCTGGCTCTTCTTAATAGTAGTGAGGTCCCCCTAAACCTCTGTGGGATTGACTCTTGTAAGCCCAGCAGGGTGGCAAAACTGACTAATCCCCTCGATAGGACAAAGTCACCTAATTTGCATAGTAATTGACCTGTGTCTGTAGGGGTTTTACATACCTTATTTGCATAGTAGACTAACCAATCCCTTTGCAAGATTGTGGCCTAGCAAATCATCTTAGCAGAACTACAAACCCAGGGCCAGAAATGCCATATGTAGAGAAACCCACTGCACTGCAGTCTTGATTCACTTTTTTTTTGCACATGGATGTCCAATTTGTTCCATCCCGTTTGTTGAAAAGACTATCTTTATCCTTTCTACATCAAATTCTCCTTTGCTCATTTGTCAAAGATTGCTCATTTGTCAAAGATCAGTTGACTATATTTGTGTGAGTCTGTTTCTAGGCCCTCTATTCTGTTCAATTGATCCCTTTGTCTATTCTTTCACCAATACCACATTGTCTTGATCATATAGCTTTATTATAAGTCTTAAAGTCATATAATGTTAATCCTTTGACTTCATTCCTCTTCTTCAGTATCATTTTGGCTATTCTTGGTCTTCGCCTTTCCATATAAATTTTAGAATCATTTTGTCAGTACCCACAGAATAACTTGATGAGATTTTTACTGGGATCGCATTGAATCATAGATCAAGTCACGAAGAACTGACATCTCAACAATATTGAGTCTTCCTAACAGTGAATTTGGAATAGCTTCCTATTTATTTAGACCTTTTTGAATTCTTTCATAAGAGTTTTTTTTTTTTCCTCCATTTTCCCCATATAGATCTTGTATATATTTTGTTAGATTTATTCCTAAGTAATTTTTTGGTTGTTAATGTGAATGGTATTCAGTTTGGTCTCATGAGTGAGGCATTAGCACATGCCTGGCCCAACATAGTGCCCTGTAAGGGCTTGCTGGCATTTCTGAACTATTTTTAAATGCTAGGTATGGTGCTCAACACTTATAGATACTCATCTACTCCTCACCACACACCTACGTGGTGAGAGCTATTGGTCTCATCTGACAGTGGAAGAGGTTGTGACTTCGAAAGGGGAGGCCATTAGGACAAGGTCACCCTGGGTGCAGGGGACTCCAGAGACCACACTCTGCCACCACATGCAGAGAAATAAATTGTGACTAGATGCCCCTGTCTGGAGAAGGTGAGAGTGGACTTTCATTAACTGTCTCCAACCTGCTCCTCCGAGGGGCCCTCAAACATCCCACATGCCACTAGCCTCCCGTCAGGCTCTTTCTATGTCCCCCCTCCTCCCTGACACTGCTTGCCTACTGCATCCATCTGGGACCTCTTCCCACCTCTGACTCTAGTTGGCCAGGTACAGCATCAGCACCTGAAGTTTTGTCAAGAACTGTGAAGGGTCTGAGATTTTACCTACTTGCAGGCAAATAAGTTAGGCTACCATAGTTTTATGAGTACTTTCAGAATACTCCAGACAGCTGGGTCAGACACAAAGGACTTTATTACTCACAGCTCTGCAAGCAGCATGAGCTTCGTTTTCACATTGAATCACCTTGCCCCTCAAGTCCTACGGGGATGATCAATGTGGCCCAGGTGGATGCTGTGCACACAGTGGTTCGTGCCAAAGTTGAGGAACCTGAGCTTAGGATCATCAAAGTTTATGAGAAGCTGTAAGAAAATCTGCCAACCTTTGCTCCAGAGGGAGGTATTATCTTTATTATCCTGAAGGACAAACAGATCAGGTCTGGAGGGACATATTATATTTATTATCCTGGAAAACAACACATCTGTTGTAGGGAGAGATATTATCTTTATTATCTAGGACTGTAAACAAATGTTTTCTGTGAGGAAACAGTTGCTTATTATCCTGGATGGTAAGCAAACCTGCTCTGAGGGAAATACCATCTTGCAAGGCTGCTTGTTATACAAACATCTGAAGCAAAAAGGTGTTAATGCCTTTGCTCAGATGACAGGCAGAAATGCGAGAGATCTGTGGAGAACTGTCTATTTACACTGTCTGTCTTGTACTCTTTGCCTTTCCTTGCAGGACAACCTCATACTTCCTTTGTAATCTGTCCACCATGTCTGCATTCTCACCAGTGTTCTAGGTTCAATTCCTGACCATGGCAGTCAGATTGTAGACATTTAGTCTGGATAAACAAATCCTTTAAAGTGTTAAAAAGCAAAGATGTCACCTTGAAGACTAAGGTGTGCCTGACCCAAGCCATGGTGTTTTCAATCACCTCATATGCATGTGAAAGCTGAGCAATGAATAAGGAAGACCAAAGAAAAATTGACGCCTTTGAATTGTGGTGTTGGCGAAGAATATTGACTATACCATGGACCACCTGAAGAATGAACAAATCTGTCTTGGAAGTACAGCTAGAATGCTCCTTAGAAGCAAGGATGGTGAGACTTTGTCTCACGTACTTTGGACATGTTATCAGGAGGAACCAGTCCCTAGAGAAAGACATCATGCTTAGTAAAGTAGAGGGTCAGCGAAAAAGAGGAAGTCCCTCAATGAGATGGAATGACACCTTGACTGTAACTATGGGCTCAAGCATAACCACAAGTGTGAGGACAGCGCAGGACTAGGCAGTGTTTCTCTCTGTTGTACATAAGGTCGCTATGAGTTGGAACCGACTCAATGGCACCTAACAAGAACAACAAACAAATCCCAGCCCAGTGTGGGAGTCTGTGTGGGTGGCTGTGGCCTTGAGTGGATAGATCCATGTTGCCCACTGTGAACATAGACCTGTGAACTTGAAATGTCCCTGTTTGTATACTTGTGCATGGTACAGTTCTGTGTAGGCTTGTGTAGGGGGGAGGGAGGGGAATATAAGGCTGTAGGTGTCTACATTCTGCCCACATGGGTTGACCGTGTCCCTATATGTGAAGCCCAATGAGTGACCTTGAACACCAAGTGTCTGACCTAGGCTCTGACCTAGAGATGAGCAAATATGTCTTGTCCTAGCTGCCTGAGTCTCTAACCTTGTCTTTGACCCTGAATGCTCAGCCTTGTGTCCAGGTATTGCCTTGGAGTCTGATCTATTGGGTCCACATCTGAGTGTCTGGTTTCTGGTTCTGTGCCTGTGACTTTGAATCACCAGAAGGTGGCCATGTGGTTGAATCACACGTTTGACCTTCACAGTCTTACCTGGGTCTGTGCTAGTACGTAACTTACTTTGCTATATATTTGTCCACAATTTGAACATCCATACATTTGTCCCCCAAAATAAATCCATGTGTCCTTGGTTAAAAAATAACTAATATTTACTATGTGTCAGACAGTATACACACACACAGATATCCTCCTGTTTAACCAGTACAACAACTCCATTTTATAAATGAGAAAACAGAGGCACAGAGAGGCCAAATAATTTGCTTAAATTCTCACAGCTAGTATGCTTTAACCCAGGTGGTTTCATTCTATATTTAAACACTATACTATAGACCTATGTCTGTGAAGAAGTCTTTAGAGGACTGAGTGCACATAGATGTATTTCCTTTTGAGGACCCCTACCTTGTATGTCTAGATCCTCTACCCCCTCTCCTGTGGACCAGTAGGGTGACAAGGGCCTGGGAGGTGAGGAGTGTTCACCTCACTCTCAGGCATAGCAAGAGGCCCTTTCACAGCATGGATGCTTCAAATGCAGTATCTTCATCTCTCCACACTGGATGTTCTTCCAAATCCATTATGAAGCAGGGTTCTAATGTGTATGTCTGTGACACTGGGTGTCCAGACCCACCCTGGAGGCTGTGGATTTAGGTTTGAGCCAATAAGTTCAAATCTATGCCTGTGAATGTGTATATCCACGCATTAGATGTCTATACTATATTCATATACACACATGAAGATGTGTGTTGTGATTCTTGATGTTACAACACATGTCCATGCAACTGAATTTCAACACAAAGTGCTGTTCATATCTGTACCTGAGTTTGAAAACCTGGTTTTGAATGTATGTAGGGCCATGATCTTGTGTGACCATATCTATGTCCTTGTATGACACATTGAATTTGGCTGAGATATCCACACTCTGGGGTCAAGACTGTGTGCCATACATATTAAGTTGTCACATCCGTTTGGTGTCTGTGACAGATCAGTGACCTTAAATAACTGGTTCCATGTGACCACATGTTTGAGCTTTATCCAGGATCCCTGTCTCCACCCTAAATCACGGGGGATTTCTTGCTCTCTGGTACTTTCCCCTTTGTCTCTCTCCCAGGGTCCTATATCTATTGAGATAGTTCTGGAAAAAATGGGCAGTCGTTGTAAAAGCTAGAAGACAGTAATAAGAAACAAAACAAAACAAAAAATCAGGGACTTCGGCAGAAATTGGAAGAAGGCGCAGGTGAAGAATATGTAGGTAGAGCATGGCACAGGAAAGAGGTAGGAGGTAGGGAAATGGCCTCTGTCCTCAGGGATCCTCTACCTCCTCTCCAGTGGCCCAGTAGGGTGAAAAGGTCCTTGGAGGTGAGGAGTATTTGCCTCATTTTAAGGCATGGCAAGTGGCCCTTTTCGAGCATAGATGTTTTACCTGCAGTACTTCCTCCATCTCCCCACACTGGATGTTCTGCCAAACCAGTTATTAAGGCAGAGTTCAGGGTTCTAGAGGGGGTGGCATGGCTGTGGGTGGGATGTAGGAATCCCTGGAGCCCTGGTGGCGCAGTGGTTAAGCGTTCAGCTGCTAACCAGAAGGTCAGCAGTTTGAATCCACCAGCTGCTCCTTGGAAACCCTATAGGGCAGTTCTACTCTGTCCTATAGGGTCACAATGAGTTGAAATTGACTCGACGGCAATAGGGTTTTTTTTGGACATAGGGAAAGAGAGGCCTAGGGGCTGCTCTCTTGTCTCCTGAGGAAACAAGTGCAGTGGCCTGGAGGATGGAGCACAGTGTGTGTGTGGCTTGGGACCCTGAGGTAACGAAGAAGATGAGGCAGGGACCATTGGCTCCAGGGTCTTAGGAGGCGGTAACTGAAATTCCAGATAATCATAGGGATAGGTGACTCCAGGTTGCCTGCAGTTGGTCTTTCCTTCTACTCTTCATTCAGCTTGCTGGTAACCACCTGCCAGTGAGGCTCCATGCTGAATTCCTGGTGGAGCCAAATCTGCACAAGTGCAATGGCCCGAATAACTGCTGGCTATTTCAACATCCTTCTTCTGTGGTATGAGACCCATGGCTTCCACCATGATGTCATGTTGCTGTGCCTAGGCAGGCTCCTGCCTCATATCATTAACCCCTTGCCTTCAAGTCCATTTCGACTCATAGCAACCCCACAGGACAGAGTAGAACTGCTCCGTATGGTTTCCAAGGCTGTACTCTTTATGGAAACAGACTGCCACAGCTTTCTCCTGCAGAGTGGCTGGTGGGTTCAAACTGCTGACCTTTCGGTTAGCAGCCCAGAGCTTAACCACTGCTACACCAGGGCTCCATGCTCATGCCTTAGATGTCTATATACATATACACATATGACCATCTGTATTATGGTTCTTGAAGTTGCAACATGTGTGTATGCCTCTCCAGTCAAGTGCAACCCGTGGAGTTACACACTTCTGCCCCTATGAGGGTGTAGCCTGCATAGTGCATGGCTGAGGCCTGATGACACACAACAAGCTCAGAATCACCCAGAACAATGGGCCCCAAAGTGTGTGAGAAAGACTAGATGTCAGTCCTCAAGGAACCCTAGACTCCAGGGCTCCTGGGCAGAGGAGACAGTAGCCAGAACTTCTGGTTCCACTCCAAGTCCACTCACTTCCTCAGTGAGTCTCCCAGGTAAGTTGTATAGTGCCAGCATCACCATTATCTCTGCCACATCTTGCAATCACGACTACAAAGGGCACCTGATGAACATGGTGGTGTGTGCAGGGATGAAGGGCAGAAGTATGGACTCCTATGAGGCCAGAGCTGAGAGGAGGCCATCAGAGGTAGAAAGAGGAATGGGGACAGATTTGGGAGTTGGGATGGAGTTGGATTTAGTTTGCTTTGGACCAGAGGAAAATGCTGAAGATAGAGTTGGGAAGGAGTAGGAAGGGCAGTCAGTATGGGAGTTAGGGTTGTGGCTGTGATTAGAAGTGGGGATAGGGTTGGGTTGGATTGTATTGGCTTTGGACTGGATAATGTGGGGCTTGGTTTGGGATGGGTGGTTATCAGATTGGAATGGGAATGGGTTTGGTTTGCTTTTGGATGGGTAGTACGTGGGGCTTGAATTGGGGATGGGAGTAGGTGTGTTTTGGGATGCAGAAGACATGGAGATAGGCATTGGGTTGTGTTGGAAGTGAGGATGAACATGGGTTTGGTTTGATTTTGAATGGGGAAGATATGGGGGTTGTATTGGGTTAAGTTATGTGGAGATGGGTTGGTTTGAGTTGAGTTGGAGTTGTTTAGGGTGGAGTTGGATTGTTGTTGTGTGACACTGAGTTGAATATAGGGCTTTTAAAGGGTCCCCAAGGAGACTCTCCAGCTCCTAGCTCACTACCTGCCTGCCCTTGGATGCTTTTGTCACCATGTGGTTCCTGGTTCTGTGCCTCACTCTGATCATAGGGTGGACTGGTGAGACAGAGAGGGAAGGATGCTGGAGGGAAAGAGCCCTGACTCTCATGCTCCCCTTACCCCCTCTTGAGTCTTTTCTGTGCCACCAGCACCCTAGCTTTTGTCCCTCCAATCCACAGCCCATCCTAGACCAGGGTAACAGGTTCTTTACTATCTCTCTTAGCCCTACCTAGAAACCTACCCACAGCCTCTCCCTACTCTGACATTTCTCACAGTCCTCATTCCCAGAACCCCAATAACATGAAATGTTTCCCCATTCAACTCCCTGCCTCAGCCACTTTACCAAAGTATTAGCACCTAGCCATCTCTGTATCTCTCTTTGGAGAGATCCAATTCTTCCAGGAGATCTCCAGTACCCTGGTCTCTGGGATGCTAATTATCCCCTTCTACCCTCTAGTTCTCAGTGGTTCAATGGTCCTTAAATCCCACCATATCCTGCCGACTTTTCCTATCCAGCTGTCAGCTCTCAACCCTCTACCCCAGATCTTGACATCTGGCCCCCAAATCCTGATCCCTGGACCCCCAAATTCCATCAGACACCTGTGATCTTTCCTAATTAAACTATCTGGCCTATGACTCCAGTTGGGCCTCCATCCTGTTTTGTTTGTGTTGCTTATTTCCCCTCCTTCCCTAATTTTTTTGCCCCAGACCTCTCATGCAACACTCCCCATCTTCCCCAGGAAAAACACCCAGAACCCAAGAACAATAACCAACCTTCTTTATAGAATTTCCCTCCCTCCTCTGTTCCAGCTCTTCTCTAACCTAACCTCTTCCTTCATTGTTCTTGTTTTTTGGGACTTATAAGATCCCACATAACTTCTCAGCCCAGCTGTCCTGCCTTGACCTCCACTAGGTACCCCAATATAAGATTCTAGGACTCCACATCAAGTGAGCCCTCTACTCTACCCCTCAGATGACTGACTACCATTCCTGGCTGGGGAACACCCCAAAAGAAACCCAAATCCCTCCAGTACCCTCTGACCATGACCCCATCCCCTTCAGAAACAAGATCCCCTCCCTCAGCCTACCCTAGAATAATGATCTCGCATCCCTCCTAACACAGCCCTGACCCCAACCCTATTACCTAGGGCCTCCCACCCCCTCTTATAATGCCATTCCAGCTTCACAGGACTCCCAGGCCCAATAGAACCCATCTCCTTAACCCTAACCCTTTCTTTCTTCCTTTGACCTGACACTCCCAAATTCTCCTAACTCTCCCAGCCTAGCTAACCCCTCCAGCTTCTATATAGGGGCTTCCAAGTGACCCCTAAATTTCCCAGGCCGGATGTTCATTCTTGGTCTCCTAGAATGATTTCCTAAACCTTTATCCTGTTCAAAATCCCAAAAACTCACCCAGGCTTTAGCCATTTCCAAAGCCGGCAACCCCTTACAGCCCACAAATTCTTCCTCTCCCAGCCCCCTATCTTCCCCCTTGGGGCCCTTATTCCTGGTTTCTGAAACGTCTTTCCTTTTTCAGATCCCACAGCCTCCTGTTATTCTGTCCAAAATACAAAATTACCCTAAGTAATCTGAATCCCCAGAGCTGATGCCTGCTACACAGGGTGTCTCTCTCTCTCTTGTTCACTCGCTGCATCGCTGCCTCATTCCTTGGCCTCCACCATTACTGAAAAGTAGCCACCCCCAGGGTGGGGTGATGGATGATCTCCCTGGAGATGTCTCCCACCCTGATCCTTGGGGTCTGCCCTACTCTGAGAACATAAAGTCTCCTCATCTAGGACCAGCCATCAACCTGCAATCCCAGGGATGAAATCAGAATTTTGGGTCCTTCTCAACTCCTCTTGCCCAATTCCTCAGACCCTCAGCCCTGCTTCACAGCCGACATTCCCTTTCAACCCACAGCACAGCTCCCTCTCCTCGTGTGTCCCCTGCACTGCCTGCCTAGGGGGCCTGCCTGACCCAGCAATGCCCCCCGCCCCGCCCCACCACAGGTGTCATACCCTCTATCCAGTCCAGGATTGTGGGAGGCCGGAAGTGCAAGAAGAATGCCCTACCCTGGCAGGTGACTGTGTACAATTAATGTGAGTTCAATTGCAGGGGTGTCCTGATACACCCCTGTGGGTGCTTACAGCTGCCTTCTGCATAAACGAGTGAGTAGGGGTAGGGGCATCAGGGAGGGGGTCATCTGTGCACCCACAGCAATGACAAGGAAGGCAGTTTCGCTCAGATAACCAGAGCGGAGGCTGGAGTAATGAAGGGAGAGAGGGGATGTACCGGTTCAGGTCACAGGGAGAAACACAGCTGGGGCTGGATGACCCAAGAGCAGCCCCTCCATGGCTGACTGAGTCTCTTCTCTGTGTCTCTGGCATTGTCACTGTCTCTGTCTTTCCATGTGTCTCTCTGTCTTGTCTTTCTGTGCCTCCAGATAACTGGCTCTGTGTGTCACTGTATGAATATGATTGGGTCTCTATCTCTCTCTCTCTTCTCAGTCTCTATGTCTCCATGTCTCTCACTGTCTCTGTCCATCTCTCGGTCTCTCTGCCACCATCTCGGTCTCTGTATGTTTCATCCTTCATAACTGCCTGTGGCTCTGCTTCTCTCTTTCTCTTTCTCTGTCATTCGCTCGCTTGCTGCATCTCTGCCTCATTCCTTGCATCCATCATTACTGAGAAGGAACAACCCCCAGGATGGGGTGAAGGAGGATCCCCCTTGAGAAGGATGAGAATTATCCTATTACAGGGGGAGTAGAAAGTTCTCATGTCCCTGTGCCCGCAGTCCTACACTCCATGGCAATCAATCCACTGTAGGGAGATACAAGGAAAAGATGGTTTGAAAAGATGGCTTGAGCTGGAGCTGGCTGAGGGGTGAGGGGTAAAGGAAGAAGGAAGGAGAAGAAAGAGATACCGGAGGGAAGGGTGTTAGGGACCGAAGTGAGGACCCAGACTTTGGGCTTTGGGCCAGGCCCCCGCCTCCTGGGGAACCAGAAAAACTGTCACAGCTGCAGCTGACCTGGTCTCAGGCCCTCCCCGCTCCTCCTCCACCTGCCCACCGACACCTGCCTCCCTGTCCTTCCTCCCTTTTCTTCTCTCTCACACTCTGCCATCACCTCACTTCACTTTATTATTTTTTTAAAAAATTAAAAAATTTTGAAGCACATTTTTATTGTGTTAAAATATATATATCAAACAACATATGCCATTTTAACCATTTTCAGGGTACTATTCAGTGGCATTATTTATATTGACAATGCTGTACCACCATCACCACTCTCCACTTCCTAACCTTTTCATCACCCCAAACAGAAATTCTGCACACGTTAAGCAATAAGCCTCCATCCCCCTCTGCACAGCTCACTCATCTACTTTCTGTCTCTATGCATTTGTCTATTCATTTAAATGACATCATACAGTATTTGTCCTTTCGTGTTTGACTTATAGTCATAATGTTTTCAAGGTCCATCTGTGTAGTAGCATGCATCAAACTTCATTTCTCTTTATAGTTGAATAATAGTCCATTGTGTATAAATATACCCCAATTTGTTTATCCATTCATCTGTTGATAGACATTTAGATTGTTTCCACCGTTTGGCTATTGTGAATAATACCTCAATGAACCTTGGTGTACAAGTCTCTGTCTTAGTCCCTGCTTTCAATTTTTTGGGTATATACCTAGGACTGGGAGTGCTGGATCATTCTATGTTTAACTTTTTGAGGAACCACCAAACGGTTTTCCACAGCAGCTTCACTATTTTACATTCACACCAGCAGTGGGGTCCCAATTTCTCCACTTCCTCACCAATATTTTCTTTCCTTGTATAAGTTTTTGTCTTCCTTCTTTTTTTTTTTCCTTGTGTTTTTGGTTTGCATTTCCCTAATGATTAACGATGTTGAGCATCTTTTCATGTGCTTATTGTCCATTTTTACATTTTCTTTGAAGAAATGTCTATTCAAGTCCTCTGTCCATTTTTAATTGAGTTTTTCGTCTTTTTGTTGTTGAGTTGTGGGAGTCCATTATATATTCTGAATATTAAACCCTTATCAGTCATATGATTTCCAAATATATTATCCATTCTGTAGGTTGTCTTTTTTCTTTCATGATGGTGTTCTTTGATGCACTAAAGTTTAGCATATTTACGGAATACATAAAATCTATCTACTTTTCTTTGATTGCTCATGCTTTTGGTATCGAATCCAGGAATCCATTACCAAATATAAGGTCTTTAGGATTTACCTCTATGTTTTCTCCTAAAGGCGTTATGGTTTTAACTCTTATATTTAGACCTTTCATCCATTTTTAATTTTCATATATAGTGTGAGGTAGGCGTCATTCTCCTGCATGTGGAAATCTAGTTGCCCCAACGCCATTTGTGAGATACTTTTAACCTCAATACCTTTTCGTTTAACTTCCTCTGTCCCTTTCTCATTTTGTGTATTTCTTACTCTCCTTCCTCGTTGTGTTCTTTTCACTCCTTCCTCTTCCCTTTGTCCATTTCATACTGTCTCTCTTTTCTCTTTCTCATGGTTTACCTTTGCTCCCTCTATTTTTCACTATTCCTCACTCTCCGCAGCTCTCCTTCCCTCTGTTCTTTTTTAACCCCATTTCTCTCTCTTTATCTGTTTTTCACACTCTCCATCTGTTGCCACATGCCTTTGTTTTCTCACTCACTTTCTCTATTTCTACATGACTTCTGTATCTTTCATACTCTCTCTGTCTCTCAGTGTATGTCTCACTATTTTCTCTCTCTCCTTTAGGACCCTCCCCCGTGCACCTCTGCCTCATCTATCTTCCCCCCCACTACTTTTCATTCCCTTAATCTTTCCCCTTCCCAGAGAATCTTGCTGAGATCTTGCTGCCCCTGACCTCACTTCCCAATGTGTCCACTGACCCTGGGGTGGCAGAGTCAGGTTGAGGATGCCCACATGGTCCCATGAGCTCCATAGGGGCATCACAGCCAATAGTTAACAACCTGTCACATGGTCCCAACCATGACTAGTACCTTCCTGAGGCACCTGAGAAGGGTGAGAGAAAGGGATGAATGAACACTCCTTGGGTAAAGGTTCCCCAAGGTGCAGTCACATCCTCAACCCATGTGCTAACAAGGAAATGACAACTACATCCACTGGGATGGGTTCCTGGATCTTTTGTCCTCTGTGACACAGGTATCTGAGCGTGAGTGAGACTAGTGTCTGCGTTGTGCATGCCCAGTGGTGTCAGTATATGTGCTATTGTGGTTCCATTTCTGACTGTTTTGGGCTACACACCTGCCACTGGGTGTATTGCCGCATCTCTGTGTGTGTCCCTGTGATGCGTGATGAAGGCTGCTGCTGTCCCTCTGGAGGTGTGACTGTGGCTGATTCAGCTGTAATGACGAGCAGCTGTGTGTATGTCAGACTATGTCTGTATGCAAATGTGTGTGTGTGTGTGTGTGTGTGTGTGTGGCAGACCGTCTTGGTGAATTCTGACCCCATAAGTGAGAGGTGGTCATTAATTAACTCCTCTGGGAATTGAGAGGACAACACTGGAGGATGGAAGATTTGTGTGAATGAGTGATACGGGCAAGTACCTGTTCCTGCGAGAGCATGGGGAGTAGGTGGGAACATATATGAAGAAAGCAAGAAGTCATTAAAAAGACAGGAAAGAAAGAAAAGACCAAAATGGATGTCAGAAGAGACTCTGAAACTGACTTTTGAACATCGAGCAGCTAAAGCAAATGGAAGAAATGATGAAGTAAAAAAGCCGAGCGGAAGATTTCAAAGGGTGGCTCGAGAAGACAAAAGAAAAGTGTTATAATGACATGTGCAAAGACTTGGAGATAGAAAACTAAAAGGGAAGAACATGCTCAGCATTTCTCAAGCTGAAAGAACTCAAGAAAAAATTCAAGCTTCAAGTTGCAATAGTGAAGGATTCTGTGGGCAAAATACTGAACTACTCAGGAAGCATCAAAAGAAGATGGAAAGAATACACAGAGTGACTGTACCAAAAATAATTGGTCAACATTCAGTCATTTCAGGAAGTAGCATATAATGAAAAACCAATGGTACTGAAGGAAGAAGTCCAAGCTGCACTGAAGACATTGGCGAAAAACAAGGCTTCAGGAATTGAAGGAATAGCAATTGAGACGCTCCAACAAATGGATGCAGTGCTGGAAGTGCTCACTTGTCTATATCAGGAAATTTGGAAGACAGCTCCCTGTTCAACCGACTGGAGGAGACCCATATTTATGCCCATTCACAAGAAAGGTGATCCAACAAAATGCGGAAATTATCAAACAATATCATTAATATCACACACAAATAAAATTTTGCTGAAGATCATTCACAAGCAGTTGCAGCAGTACATCGACAGGGAACTGCCAGAAATTCAACCCAGATTCAGAAGAGGGTGTGGAACCAGGGATATCATTACCGATGTCAGATGGATCCTGGCTGAAGCAGACAACACTAGAAAGATGTTTACCTGTTTTTTATTGACTATGCAAAGGCATTCAACTGTGTGGATCATAACAAATTATGGATAAAATTATGAAGAATGAGAATTCCAGAACACTTAATTGTGCTCATGAGGAACTTGTACATAGACCAAGAGGCAGTAGTTAGAACAGAACAAGGGGATACTGCACAGTTTAAAATCAGGAAATGTCTGTGTCAGGGTTGTATCCTTTCACCATACTTATTCAGTCTGTGTGCTGAGCAAATAATCCAAGAAGCTGGACTATATGAAGAACAGGGCATCAGGATTGGAGGAAGACTCGTTAACAACCTGTGTTATGCAGATGACACAACCTTGCTTGCTGAAAGTGAAGAGGACTTGAAGCACTTACTGATGAAGATAAACGACTATAGCCTTCACTATGGATTACACTTCATCATAAAGAAAACAAAAATCCTCACAACTGGACCAATAAGCAACATCACGATAAGTGGAGAAAATATTGAAGTTGTCAAGGACTTCATTTTGCTTGGACCCACAATCAATACCCATGGAAGCAGTAGTCAAGAAATCAAACGATGTATTGCATCAGGCAAATCTGCTGCAAAAGACCTCTTTAAAGTGTTAAAAAGCAAAGATGTCACTTTAAGGACTAAGGTGTGCCTGACTCAAGCCATGGTATTTTCAATCACCTGATATGCATGCGAAAGCTGGGCAATGAATAAGGAAGACTGAAGAATTGACACCTTTGAATTATGGTATTGGCAAAAAGTATTGAACAGCAGGGGAGAATGAAGAGAACAGGATACAAGGAAAAGATTAGTCCGAAGGACTAATGGTCCACAGCTACCAAGGCCTCCACTGGACTGAGTCCAGTATAGCTAGATGGTGCCC
>NW_004444023.1:6052394-6062833 GCF_000243295.1 Trichechus manatus latirostris
TGAGGATGGTGAGACTTTGTCTTACATACTTTGGAGAAGTACATCATGCTTGGTACAGTTGAGGATCAGCGAAAAAGAGGAAGACCCTCAATGAGATGGATTGATTCCGTGGCTGCAACAATGGCTCAAGCATAACGAGGATCGTGAGGATGGCACAGGACCAGGCAGTGTTTTGTTCTGTTGTACATAGGGTCACTGTGAGTCAGAACTGACGACACCTAACAACAACAGGGATCCTTAAGAGGGTTTGTGTACATCAATGTTCATGGCAGCACTTTTCACAATAGCCAAAAGGTGGAAATAACTGGAATGTCCTTCAAAAGATGAATGGATAAACAAAATGTGGTATATATACACAATGGAATATTATGCAGATGTAAAGAGAAATGAAGTTCTGATACATGCCACAACATGGATGAACCTTGCAAACATGCTGAGCGAAATAAGTGTGTCAAAAAAGAACAAATACTGTATGATCTCACTTATATGAAAAAAGCAAATATATAGAAACCAAAGGTTATTAACGGTTACCAGGGATGGGAGGCAGGGAGAAAGGTGGACATTGAGCTTATGTTAAAGGTGGTAGAATGTTTTGGAAAAGAATAGAGATAATGGTGACACAACATGAAAAATGAAAACAATGTCACTGAATTGTAAATGTGGAAGTTGTGCTGGTGAATATTTTGGTGTGCATATTTTCACCACAATTAAGAAAGAAATAAAGGTGGGGGGGGGGTGGTTTGTGGCTCAGAACTGAGCCCTGGAGCCCTGTACTGTACTCCCAAGCAACAAAAGTAGCTTCTCCATTCTTCTGGACCCACCCTTGGGGAGAAACTGGGCACTGAATTGCTACCATCCCCAGTGGCCAGGACTCAACACACTGTCTCCTCTATTGGAATATCCACCTATCTTCTTCTGGAAGTGGACTCTGGAGACAATTCTGTCTTACAATCTGCAAGCCCAGGTCTAAGATCTGGGAGTCTGTTGGATCACCTCTCTTTGGAATCAGCACAAATATGGATCTCTTGCAGTCGGCGAGGTAGCTGTCTTCCAAATTTCTTGGCATAGACGAGTGACTGCTTCCACCGCTTCATCCGTTTGCTGAAACATCTCAATTGGTATTCCGTCAACTCCTGTAGCCTTGTGTTTCGCCAATGCCTTCCGTGCAGCTTGGACTTCCTCCTTCAGTGTCATCAGTTCTTGATCATATGCTACTGCCTGAAATGGTTGAACATTGACCAATTCTCTTTGGTACAGTGACTCTGTGTATTCCTTCCATCTTCTTTTGATGCTTCTTGCGTCGTTTAATATTTTCTCTGTAGAATCCTTCAATATTGCAACTCGAGGCTTGAATTTTTTCTTCAGTTCTTTCAGCTTGAGAAATGCTGAGCATATTCTTCCCTTTTGGTTTTCTCACTCCAGGTCTTTGCACATTTCATTAGTCTTCTCCAGCCACCCTTTGAAATCTTCTGTTCAGCTCTTTTACTTCATCATTTCTTCCTTTCACTTTAGTTACCCTACATGCAAGAGAAGGTTTCAGAGTCTTCTGATATCCATTTTGGTCTTTCTTTCTTTCCTGTCTTTTTAATGACCTCTTGCTGTCTTCATGTATGATGTCCTTGATGTCATTCCACAACTCATCTGGTCTTCAGTCGTTAGTGTTCAAAGTGTCAAATCTATTCTTGAGATGGTCTCTAAATTCAGGTGGGATATACTCAAGGTCTTACTTGTAGACTTGTTCTAATTTTCTTCAGTTTCAACTTGAACTTGCATATGAGCAATTGATGGCCTGTTCCACAGCTGGCCTATGGCCTTGTTCTGACTGATGAAATTGAGCTTTTCCATCATCTCTTTCCACAGATATAGTCATTTGATTCCTGTGTATTCCATCTAGTGAGGTCCACGTGTATAATCAATACATTGTTGAAAAAAGGTATTTGCAATGAAGAAGCTGTTGGTCTTGCAAAATTCTATCATGTAATGTATGGCATTGTTTCTATCACCAAGGCCATATTTTCCAACTACTGATCTTTCTTTTTTGTTTCCAACTTTTGCATTCCAATCACCAGTAATTATCAATGCATCTTGATTGCATGTTTGATCAATTTCAGACTGCAGAAGCTGGTAAAAATCTTCAGTTTCTTCATCTTTGGCGTTAGTGGTTAGTATGTAAATTTGAATAATAGTCATATTAATTGATCTTCCTTGTAGGTGTATGAGTATTATCCTATCACTGACAGCATTGTACTTCAGGATAGATCTTGAAGTGTTCTTTTTGACGATGAATGCAACGCCATTCTCCTTCAATTTGTCATAGTAGATCATGTGATTGTCTGATTCAAAATGGCCAATACCAGTCCATTTCAGCTCACTAATGCCTAGGATGTCAATGTCTATGCATTTCATTTTTGTCGACTTCCAGTTTTCCCAGATTCATACTCCGTACATTCCATGTTCCTATTATTAATACATGTTTGCAGCTGTTTCTTCTCATTTTGAGTTGTGCCACTATCAGCAAATGAAGGTCTTGAAAGCTTGACTCCATCCGTATCATTAAGGTCGACTCTACTTTGAGGAGGCAGCCCTTCCCCAGTTGTATTTTGAGTGCCTTCCAACCTGAGAGGCTCATCTTCCGGCACTATATCAATTTTCCGTTGCTGTTCATAAGGTTTTTACTGGCTAATTGCTTCAGAAGTAGATTGCCAGATCCTTCTTCCTAGTCTGTCTTAGTCTGGAAGCTCAGCTGAAACCTGTCCACCATGGGTGCCCCTGCTGGTATTTGAAATACTGGTGGCATAGCTTCCAGCATCACAGCAACATGCAAGCCACCAGAGTATGACAAACTGACAGACACAGGGGGCATGGGCTGTAGAGGCTGGCAAGTCCCAATTCTGTGGTCAGGCATCAGGCTGGAGGCTTCTCCTGACTCATGTAGCTGCAGGGACTGACAAACCCAAGATTGGCAGGTCAGACGGCAGGCTGCTGGCTCAAGTCCCAAGAACCAGAGGTCAGATGATGATGAGCTGGATGCAGGAACCAGAGCTAGCAAAAGCCAGTGAGCTTTGCCAGATGTCCATATATATTGGATGCAGGCCACACCCCTAAGGAAACTCCCTTATAACTGACTGGCTAACTACATCAGATCACATCATGGAGGTGATTACATTATATTACAAAATGGAAGTCAATGTGATGGACCACTTTTGTATGGCCTTTCTCACCATGACCTTGTAACTCCCACCTAAGTGATTGGGTGGGATGGTGCACATAAGGTAATTGTGGCCCACCAAGGTCAGTTTTGCCATCTCGCTGGGCTTGAAATGAGCCATCCCAGAGGCAGAAAGAAAAGGATCCCACCACCACCGGGGAAGAACAGCCAAGAGTGAAGTGTGTCTTTTGGAACCAGGATCCCTGTGCTGAGAAGCCCCTGGAACCAGGAGACTGGCTAGGAAGAGACACACAGAGAGAAATAATGAACGAGCTGTAACACTGAATATGGTGAGAAGCAGTAGCAGAGAAATGGCAGCAAGAGAGATTGGCAGGAGATAGCACAGCAGGCTTCTGGGCCCACGGAGCGAAAAGCTGAGTGCCTTTGGGCAGTAGGCTTGCTGGAGGAGTAGAGTGCCTCCAGACACTTATCAGCAGAGCTAAAAAAGCTTAGTAACACTTGCCTGAGTAGGGCAGAAGCTGAGGGTCAGGAAAAGACATGCCTTTGTGCAGAGGCTGGGAAGAGGCTGTCCTGATGGAAGAACTGTATCCTGAGTGTTCCCGAACCTGAACTGTAACCTGTTACTTCCTTAATAAACCGCATAATCGTATCATCTGTGAGTTCAGTGTGGCCATTGCAATAAACTATCGAACCCAGCAAAGAAGTAGAGAGTGCCGTGGGAGGGACAGTTGGTGTAACAATTGGTAAAGATGGCGGAGAGAGGAGGTGTGTCTGACCTCTGCCTCATAGAAATCAGCCTTGGGCTGTTGATTTTGATTCTCTTTTCCCCTTGTGAAGTTAGAAGAGGTCAGATGCCACCACCACACCATTTTTACAGGAGGATAACTACATCATTCTGTAACTGCCAAACCACTGAGAATCATGGCCCAGCCAAGTTAACACACAGCCTTAACCCTCACACTCCCCATGTCAAGATCCTTAACTTCATCACATCTGCAAAGTTCTTTATGCCATATAAGGTAATAATCACAGGTTCTGGGGATGAGGACATGAACACCCAGTGGCATCACTAGGTAGGTGCAGGGAGTGAAAACCACACCAGGCAACACTGTCAGAGGGGATGACACCAAAATGACTGCTTATAAAATTTTTGTGCAGTCTTTCAGCAGTTTATCATTTTTTTAATAAAAATATCTTTGTAGTTAGTTATAACAACAAAGAATTTTTTCATGAGCCCAGCTTACGTGTATTAATATACCTACAAGGCTAAAAATCTATGCTAATTTACTTTTTGAACCTTCTGATGCTCTCTGGTCAGAGCTGTCATTATTACCCAGTTACAATGACACTTTTGAATCACATGGTTTCATCTGCACACGCTACAAGCATGTGCTGTTGTTTTCATTGCTGCCGGTGTTTTTATAGTCCCTCATTTTGTCAAATTTTCTGGTGTTTTATCTACAATACTGTGGTAGTTAGTATGGGGGGAGGTGACACCATGAGTTACCACACTGGGTGATACCAACGCTAGTGACGCCACTGTGGACACCTTTGGGGGGGGTCATTTTTCTGTCTACCCACAAATCACGTTATACATTCAATGATTCTCCTGGTCATTGTATTTGCCTCCTCCACAAGAATGTAATCTTCCTGAGGGTAAAATATCCCTGTCCAGGTCACCGTTGTATCCCCAGTTGGGAACAGTCGGTAGTAAGTAAACTTTTACTGAATGAATAAATGCCCCCAAGGAGGGAGCCCCTGGGTGGTGCAAAAGGTTAAGCGCTCAATTACTAACCAAAATGTTGGCAGTTCAGACCCACCCAAAGGTGCCTTGGAAGAAAGGCTGGTGATCTACTTCTGAAAGGTCACAGCCTTGAAAAGCTTATGGAGCAGTTCTACTCTGCACACATGGGGTCACCATGAGTTGGAATCAACTTGATTGGAGCTGGTAGTTTTTTGCTTTGTTTTGAGTTTTGTTTTGTTTATTTGTTTGTTTTAGGGTGGGAAAAATTAGTATGCTTGCTACTAATTCATTTACAGTAATAGAAACAATTTTGAAACTATCACTGCATTTTACATTGATTAGGAGACTGATTCTGGAACCACACTGTCAGGATTCAAATCCCTGCCCCACCACTCTTAACTGGGTGACCGTGGGTGAATTACCCAGTATCTCTGTGCCTCAGTTTCTCATCTGTGAAACTGGGATGATAATAGTGCCTGACTCTTAGAATATAAGGAGGATTAAGTGAATTAATAAGGAGCTTTGGTGGTGCAGTGGTTAAGAAAGGTTGGCAGTTTGAACCCACCAGCTGCTCCATAGGAGAAAGATGTGACAGTCTGCTTCTGTAAAGATTTACAGCCTAGAATACCCTATGGGACAGTTCTATTCTGTCACCTGGGGTTGCTATGAGTTGGAATTGATTTGATGGCTATGGTTTCATTTTTTAAAAGTAAATTAATACATGTAAAGCAATTACAACTGTGCCTGGCATGAGATGATGGTGGTGATGATGATGATGATGATGATGATGATGATAGCTGCTGTCGAGTCAAGTCTGACTCAGGAAACTGCCAGAAATTGAAGCCAGATAGATGTCAGATGGATCTTGGCTGAAAGCAGAGAATATTAGAAAGGTGTTTATCCTGTTTTATTGATTATGCAAAGGCATTCGACTGTGTGGATCATAGCAAATTATGGATAACATTGTGAAGAATGGGAATTCCAGAACACTTAATTGTGCTTATGAGGAACCTGTACATAGATCAAGAGGCAGTAGTTTGAACAGAACAAGGGGATACCGCGTGGTTTAAAGTCAAGAAAGGTGTGGTCAGAGTTGTATCCTCTCACCATACTTACTCATTCTGTGTGCTGAGCAAATAATCTGAGAAGCTGGACTATATAAAAAAGAATGGGGCATCAGGATTGGAGAAAGACTCATTAACAATCTGCGATACGCAGATGACACAAACTTGCTTGCTAAAAGTGAAGAGGACTTGAAGCAGTTACTGATGAAGATCAAAGACTACAGCCTTCAGTATGAATAACACCTCAACATAAAGAAAAGAAAAATCCGTACAACTGGACCAATAAACAAGATCATGATAAATGGAGAAAATATCGAAGTTGCCAAGGATTTCATTTTACTTGGATCTACATTCAACGCCCATGAAAGCAGCAGTCAAGAAATCAAAGGATGCATTGCATTAGGCAAATCTGCTGCAAAAGATCTCTTTAAAGTGTTAAAAAGTAAAGATGTCACCTTGAAGACTAAGGTGCACCTGATCTGAGTCATGGTGTTTTCAATCGCGTCATATGCATGCGAAAGCTGTACAATGAATTAGGAATACCGAAGAGGAACTGATGCCTTTGAATTATGGTGTTGGCAAAGAGTATTGAATATACCATGGACTGCCAAAAGAACGAACCAATCTGTCTTGGAAGAAGTACAACGAGAATGCTCCTTAGAAGCAAGGATGGGGAAACTAGTCTCGCATACTTTGCACATGCTATCAGGAGGGGATCAGTCCCTGGAGAAGGACATCATGCTTGGTAAAGTAGAGGGTCATGGAAAACAGAGGAAGACCCTCAACAAGATGAGTTGACACAGTGGCTGTGGCAATGGGCTCAAGCACAACAATTGCGAGGATGGCGCAGGACTGGCAATGTGTCCTTCTGTTGTACATAGGGTCGCTATGAGTCGGAGCTAACTCTACGGCACCGAGAGCTTAATCACTTGACCACCAGTCCTTCTTTGTTATTTTATAGTTATGCTGTTATATTAACTCTTTTAATATTCCCAACGTCTTATAAAGTAGGAACTATTATCAACTTCATTTTACAGATTAAAAAACGAGGCATGGAGAAGCTAAGTGTTGCCTGCCAGCACAGAGCTGGTAAGTGGTGGGATTTGAACTCCCCGAATTCCGAAGTTCCGTGCTTGTGCGCCTACCCTCCATACAACGCTGCCACCTTGTGGAGCCAGAGGAACACCCCGGGAGAGTGTAAGGTTGTGGGGCGTGAGCCGCAAAGGAGGGGCGTGAGGGAGGGGACGCAAAGGAGGGTCCCGAAGTTCTCCCGTGCCCGTCATCCCGGCCTTCTGGCCTCAGAAACGAGACCACAGGAGGCAGGTGCAACCCTGGAGGGTGGCAGGACGAGAGGCTGAGGCTGCCTGAGTCTTGCACCTGAAGGGAAGAAGAGGAATAGATTGAAGACGCCTTGAACTTGGCCTGGGGTCTCCCAGATACTAAATGGTGTGGATAGGTCTCTGAGTGGCACAACCGGTTTGCTTTCTCTCGTCGCCATGAGTCAGAATGTACTGGAAGGCAATGGTTTTAGTTTTTTTTTAAACTAACCTACAGGTTTGGAATCCACCAGCCAAACCTTGCAAACGCTGTGGGGCAGTTCTACTCTGTCCTATAGGGTCGCTTCCACTCGATGGCAACAGATTTGGTTTTGCTTTTTAACCTACAGGTTGGCGGTTCAAATCCACCCAGTGGTGCGTCAGAAAAAAGGCCTGGAGATCTGCTTCCGTAAATATTACAGTCAAGAAAAACCCTATGGAGCAGTTTTACAGTTCTACTCTCTAACACGTGAGGTCGCCATGAATCTGAAATGATTCCATGGCAACAAGTTTGTGTTTTATTATTATTTTTAACGGTAAGAGTGTGGCCTCTGGAGTCAGACTCAGCTCAAGTGCGACCTCGAGTATGGGGCTGTGTGTTTCTAGCCTCAGTCTCTGCCTGTCGGTTGGGGATAATGACATGCATGGGTTTGTGTGAGGTTTCAATGGGATCATGCACATAACATGTTTGGCACACATCAAGAACCCAGCAAATGTTATCTTTAATTATTGCTATTAATGTAATGATTTAATAAGCATTTGTCTCTAACCAGAAACAGTCAGAGACGACATCAGGATCATCATCTCTGTCTATTTCTTGGGCTATAGTGACTCTGGGTGTTTTCCATAACCTCTGTCCCCTTCTGTGAACACTTGTACCCAATAATGATCGTAGTAATGATAATAAGAATTTATAGCTCAACAATAATCCTAACCCGAACATCAATATTATCCCTAACCAATCCCTAAAACTAATTTTAATCATAATCCTAACCCTAACCCTAAACCTTACACTAACCCTAATCCTAAATCTGACCCAACCCTAAACCTAAACAAACGTTAACCGTAACCCTAACCTTAACCCTGAACAGCACTAACCATAACCGTAACACCAACAATTGAACCTTGACATAACCTTAACCCTAACCCTATCCCTAGCCATAAAACCCAATCATAAATCTAACCCTAATGTCAACCCTAACCCTAAACGTAATCCCAAACTTAAACCTAAACCTAACGCTAAACCAATCACAAGAAATTTAAAAAAAAAAAAAAAAACATGCATAGAACAGTTATAGAATTTAACTTAATCTTATGGAAGAAAAGTATGAGCCTGTCTTTAAAAACAAAAGATAAATTCAGAAATATGAATTTTCCCATTATAAAAGGAAATCCATTTTTCTCAGTAAAAGCCTTGCTGGCTGGATTATTAGGCTGGTGAGAGGGAAGCAAATACTTTTTTTGCTTCTACTTACTCAAAATCACAATTGTCATCAAGTCGATTTCGAATCACGGCAACCCTGTGTGATACAGAGTAGAACCGCTCCATAGGATTTTCTTGGCTGTAATCTTTATGGAAGCAAATCAACAGGCCTTTTTCTGTGATGCTGCTGGGTGGGTTCGAACCACCAACCCTTAGGTGAGTAGTTGATAGCAAACCACTTGCACTTCCCGGGGACCACTGCTTACTCACGGGAGATATATTAACACTAATTGCTAATATCTAAGTGAATACTCTGTCAACTGCTTTAAGGGCTTTAAACAGATTAACTTGTTTATACTCATCCATCATAAAACTGGTGTGGTGGAGAAGTCGGACCTCCTTGTCTAACTTCACAAGCGAGGAGGAGAATCATTATCAGCTTCAACAGCCCAAGGCTGATTGCTATTGAGTGGGAGGTCAGACATACTTCCACCGTCCAACCTTTTTACAAATTCTGACACCAGCTGTTCCTGGTGGTAGCGGGGTCCTCTCCTTTCCACCTGTAGGATGGCTCATTTTAAGCCTAGCAGAAAAGTAAATCTGACCAATCCACTCATTAGGGTTCCATACACCCTATTTGCATGGTCCCACCCCCTCAAGGGTGCCATGCACCTTATTTGCATTATTAGCAAGCTGTCAGATCCCCTTGGTGGACCAAAAGTACCTTATTTGTCTAGTCCCACCCAGTCTTTTGGTGGGAGTTATAAGACCATGGTGAGAAAGGCCATATAAAAGCGATCCATTGCAATGCATCCATCAATATTAGGAAGTTGCTACTATTGTTATCTCTACTATACATAAGGTGAAACTGATGCTCGGGAAGATTAAAATTATTTTCCAAGGTCACACAATAAGAAGCAGCCAGGTTTGAACCTGGCTAGTCTGGTACAAGAGCCTGTGTTTGTGTGTGTAACACCATTTCTACTTAAGTTATTGAAGGTATATCTCATTATTGATGTAACTGGCATCACTGAATTGTACATGTAAAAAATGTTGAATTGGCAAATGGTATGTTGCCTACATTTTTACAACAATAAAAAAGTATATCTCTGTACTTTCTGCACAACTGTTCTATAGACCTAAAACTGCTTTAAGAAATTGTTGTTGGGTGCCGTTGAGTCGATTCTGACTCATAGCTAGGCCATGTGACAGAGTAGAACTGCTCCATAGCGTTTTCTAGGCTTTAAACTTTACATGAGCAGAATGCCAGGTCTTTCTCCTGTGGAGTAGCTGGGTGGGTTCCAACCGCCAACCTTTTTTGTTAGCAGCCAAGCTCTTAACCACTGCACCACCATGGCTCCTTGCTCTAAAAAACAGAGTCCATTAAAAAAAAAAAAAAGGTATAACATGATAAGCCTCCATCATACCTGTTACAGATTGAATTGTGTCCCCACAAAATATCTGTCAAATTGGCTAGGCCATGATTCTAAGTATTGTGTGACTGTCTACCATTTTGTCATCCGATGTGATTTTCCAACGGCTTGTAAATCCTATTTCTATGATGTTGATGAGAAGGAATTAGCAGCATTTACGTTAGTGAGGCAGAACTCAATCTACAGGATTAGATTCTGTCTTTTTTTTTTTTTATATTTTATTGTACTTCAGGTGAAGGCTTACAGAACAAATAGTTTCTCATGAAACAGTAGTACACATGTTGTTTTAT
>NW_004444023.1:6070595-6085024 GCF_000243295.1 Trichechus manatus latirostris
GGGTTTCATGATTGTTGTATTCTCTGTTTGGCTTAGTTTTTCGGATCTTTGCTGTGGAGGGACGGCATGGTGCTTCTGCCTGGAGCGCCATTTTTTCTCCTAGATTGTGTCTTAAGTCAATCTCTCTGAGATATGAAAGAGAGAAGTGAACAGAGAGACATGGGGAATTCATACCACCAAGAAAGCAGCACCAGAAGCAGAGCCCACCTTTGGACCTGGGGTTCCTGGGTGGAGAAGCTCCTACATCAGGGGACGATTGATGACAAGGATCTTTCTCTAGAGCCGACACAGAGGGAAAACCTTCCCCTGAGCTGATTGCCCTGAATTTGGACTTCTAGCCTACCAGACTGTGAGAGACGGAACTTCTCCCTGTTAAAGCCATGCACTTGTGGTATTTCTGTTATAGCAGCACTAGATAACCAAGACAGTACCCTTGTCTCCCAGTCTGTCATGTTCTCCTCCCTTCCCCAAAGGATAACAGTTAGAATATGTTCCTTGGGTTGTCTTCCAGGGTTCCATGGCACATAAGCGAAAACAAAGATGTATTCTTATTTCCCTCTTGCTGACAGAGCAATACAGGATGGTTCCTGC
Source organism: Trichechus manatus latirostris (assembly GCF_000243295.1). NCBI lineage: Eukaryota > Metazoa > Chordata > Mammalia > Sirenia > Trichechidae > Trichechus > Trichechus manatus. Next base: position 6,071,187 of record NW_004444023.1, read on the forward strand.
CCACAGATGCCTTACTCAGCTGTGACCTGGGCCAGGAAAAAACATCCCACACACCTGACTTCATGATAACATCAATTGGAACTCACTAACTAGTACAGTAAACCTACAAAAGCTGGAAACTGGGTAAGGCAGAAACCTGTCAGAGAAGGAAAACTTAAATTATTTTCCACTAATAGAGAGTGATAAAAAGGTGGTAAGACTGCATGCATCTTGTCAAAGGTGGGAAAACTTGTAAGACCCAGAAAAATAAGGCAGTCCTGTCGAGTTCCAGCTCTCATAAGTTTCACCATACAAAAGCAACCCCATCCCTCATAGATTAGACGTTTTTTTCTGGGTCCCTTGCATGTATCCTTCCACATAAGCCCTAAGTATATAAACACATGTCCTACGCTGCTCCGTGTGGACCTCTACCTGGGTGACACTCGATGCTTTGTAGTCTGTTGTGAGAATCTTGGCATCAACCCCTGTATGTGAGTTCCTTAATAAAGTCTAGTCTGTGGCTTTTGCTGCCTCTTTTTTCTGAATCCGACTTGTGACCCTCGGGGCCACTCCTGCTGCTGGTCCAGTGGGGTGTGACACCCTTAACCACCAGGCTGGGCTCCTCTGGCCACAGAGAAAGGCGTCTACTGCCCAGGACATCTTGGTTAATTCTTTTTCCTGTTATGAGCATCGAAGACCTGGAACGCCTGGTAAGTTTCAAGGTTTGTGAAACATTGTTTATATAATAAGTTATAGAACAAGGACTGGTGTGAAGATCAGAGGTGACTCATAGTTATATCTGTGGCTGGAAAGCTTTCCGAGAAGTCATTCAGCCTAAGAAAACTCAGTGAGAGGCTTCTTTTTTTTTTTTCTTTTCCTGAAGGGAACTTGTTGCTTTTTATGATGATTAGGACTGGCCAGAAAATGGACATTGAAATACAGCTAGTCGCTGACATATGTATTTGAGATATGATGAACCACACTTACAACAGTCTGTTGGTGTGTATGTGTGTGTGTCTACATCTTATCGTTAGTAATATGTACTGTATACAATGTTGCAGTGTGTAATTTGCTGATGCTGTCATTCTCAGATGTTTGCCTGAAGACGTTCTGATTTATAAAAATACTACTAATAAAAAGCAATAATAATGAAAACTTAAAAAAAAAAAAAGAGGTGTTTGACTTACATCAGAACCCCGTCATAAGTCGAGGACTACCTGTAGAGCATACTAAAAACAAATGGAAAACGCACGTAGGAAGCTCCAGGACAGGGATAACTAATGTTTCTTGAGCACTTCTGATGTGCCAGATGCTCTTTTTTTAATATCATTTATTTTATTTTTGTTGTTGTTGAGAATATACACAGTAGAACATACACCAATTCAACAATTTCTATATGTGCAATTCAGTGACATTGATTACATTCTTCAAGTTGTGCAACCATTCTCACCCTCCTTCTCCGAATTGTTCCTCCTTCATTAACATATACTCACTGCCCCTTAAGTTTCCTACCTAATCTTTCAAGCTGCTGTTGTCAGTTTGATGCTATGTAGATAGATCTTAAGAACACAATGCTCAAGGCAGACATCCTTTACCAATTAAGCTGAACTATTGGCCAGGCACTCTTTTCATTATAACCTCTTATTTTGAAATAGTTGAAGAGTCATAAGAAGTTGCAAAAAATAGTACAGAGAATTCCCATGTACCCTTCACCCAGCTTCCCCTAATGATAACATCTTGCATAACCATGTACACTGGCAAAACCAGGAAATTGACATTGGTATGATGCTATTAGGAGTCTCTGGGATGTGCAAATGGTTAAACACTCAGCCACTAGCTGAAAGGTTGGCAGTTCAAGCCCACCCAGAGGCTTCTCAGGAGACAGGCCTGGATATCTGCTTCTGAAAGGTCACAGCCTTGAAAACCCTATGAGGCAGTTCCACTCTGCAACACTTGAGGTCAGAACTGACTCAACAGCAATCAACAAAAATGATCTGTTAAGTACAGAACTCTTTCAGGTTTTACCAGTATTTACATACGGTCATCTGAGGTTGGGTGGGAGGGTATATAGTCCTAGATCCCTGGGTGAAGCAAACAGTTTGCCCTTGACTACTAACCTAAAGGTTGGCAGTTTGAACCTACCCAGTGGCACTGTGAAAGAAAGGCCTGGTGATCTGCTTCCATAAAGATTACGGCCAAGAAAACCTTATGGAGCAGTTCTACTCTGTAACACATGGGGTCACCATGAGTTGGAATGGAGTAGATGGCAAAGGATTTGTTTTTTCTTTTTGGTATATAGCTCTATTCTTTGGGTGGCACAAATGGTTTGCACTCATCTACTAACCAACAGGTTGTTGGCGCAAACCCACCCAGCAGTGCCACGGAAGAAAGGCCTGGAAATCTGCTTCCATAAGATTACAGCCAAGAAAAGCCATGGAGCAGCTCTACTCTGTAAGACATGGGGTCACCATGAGTCTGAATTGACTTGATGGCAACAGGCTTGGTTTTTGGTTTATATAGTCCTACGAATTTTATCATATGTGCAGAATTCAAGTAACCATTACCACAATCAGAATACAGAACTGTTCCATCACTACAAAGAAATGGGTTGTTGTTAGTTGCTGTCGAGTCAGCTCTGACTCATGATGACTCCATGTGTACAAAGTAGAACTGCCCCATAAGGTTTTCAAGGCTTTGACCTTCTGGAAGCAGATCGCCCAGCCGGTCTTTCGAGGCGCCTCTGGGTGAGTTGGAAGGGCCAACCTTTCAGCTTGTAGTTGAGTGCTTAACCATTGGCACCACCCAGGGACTCCACAAAGAAATTTACCCCTTAATAATGACACCCTTCCCCCGACCCTAAACCCTGGCAGCCACTAGTTCAGTCTCCATCACTATAATTCCGTCACTTTTAGAATATTATTATATAAATGAATCACACAGTATGTAATCCTTTGAGGTTAGCATTTGTCTTTTTTCACGCATGTTAATGCCCTTGAGAGCCACCTAGGTTGTTATGTGTCAGTTGTTCCTTTGGATTGCTGCAGATACTTTTTAAAAATGCTTTGTGTATATTAACTCACTTTTCACAAAAGCCTGAGGCTGTAGTTTCTGTTAATATTCCTGTTTACAGATACAAAAACTGAGGGCAGAGAAGTTTAGTAACCTGTCCAGGGGCATGTAGCAGGGAAGTGGCAGAGGTGGGATTTGAACCCTGGGCAGCCTGACTCCAGGGGCATTGTTAGGCTGCATTGCTTCTAATAGGAAAAAAGGAAGGAAGGACTGAAGGGAAGGGGAGAGGGACGGAGAGAGGGAGGAAGAAAAGGAGGAGGAGGAAAGAAAAGGGGAGGGGAGGGGAGGGGAGGAAAGGAAAGAGAAGGGAAAGAAAAGAAAACCATACTTAGTACTAATGAAACTTGACATCTTTTTTCCTTCCCTATATGTTAAGGGCTCCCTGATGCCTGAGCTGGTTAAAAGGCTTGGGAACATCATTTAGTTAATTGTGGAACTTATGGGACAATGACTAAGTGTGAAAGCTAGTGCTGACTCTTAATTGTCATCAGTGAAATGATACAGCCCTGAAGCTTCCCTGGCTTCTTTCTTAAGGTGTGTTGTTTTAAAAAGCTATAAAAACTCAGCGCAAGCTCCTAATTGTGGAGTTGAACAAGTTCACTCTTCTTTGTCTACTACCCTAGACAGGTGTCTTGGTAACGTGATTTCTCAGTAGTTTTTCTTGAGACCCAAGTCCAAATACAAAGCCTTGTTGATTATTATGTTGCATTATCCTTGCAACAACCCATGAGGTTGTACAATTATTCTTGTCATTTTACAGATGACTGTAAAGAAAGATTGGCGGTTTGAACTCACCCAGTGGCTGAAAGACCTGATGATATATCTACTCCTGTAAAGATTAAAAACCAAAAAAACCAAACCCATTGCCGTTGAGTTGATTCCAACCTCATAGCAACCCTACAGAACAGAATAGAATTGCCCCGTAGAATTTCCAAGGAGCGGCTGGTGGATTTGAACTGCTGACCTTTTGGTTAGCAGCCAAGCTCTTAACCACTGCACCACCAGGGCTGAAAACATTACAGCCTAGAAAACCCTATGGGGCAGTTCTACTCTGTCATACGGGTCGCTGTGAGTCGAAGTCAACTTAACAGCACCTAACGACAACAGCAACAATACATAGTAAACGTTGGACTAGAACCTGGCACTTTGGTTTTGAAGGCTGTGTGCCCAGCTGCTTTGCTCTGCTGCTGCTTTCCAGTATACGCATGAAAATGTCAACATTGGTTTTCTCTGGCTGATGAGAATATGGAATGGTTTTATTTCCTTCATTACATCTTAGTGTTCCTTGGGATAACTGAACAGTTGATGAGGGAATATTCTTTATAGAAGAGTCCCAGATGATAAATGCTGAAGGAGTGACAGAGTTATAAAATCACCATTTTAAACCCCTAATGAAATAATGAATGTGGGCAATGATCAGCATTGACTGCTCAAACCAGTAGGTGGGAAGCAGATGGGGACCTTCATAATGGATGAGTCAGGGTTTTCTTGGCTATAATCTTTATAGGAGCAGATCACCAGGTCTTTTTTTCACAGCACTGCTGCGTGGGTTCGAACCACCAACCTTATGGTTTATAGCCAAGAGTAAACTGTTTGGACCACCGAGGGACCTGTGTAACCCAAACCCCTATCAAAATATAGAATACTTACCATCACCCCAGAAAGTTTCCCTCATACCAGTTCCCAAGCAATCTCCACCCCTAACCCCAAGAGGCAACCATCGCTCTAATTTCTTTCCACTGTGATTAGTTTTCCTTGTTCTAGAACTTCAAGTAAACAGAAACACAAGTACGTACTCCTTGTGTAAGGCTTCTTTCACTTTGAGTTTCACTCCTATTGCTTCATGTAACAGCAACTCGTTCCTTTTGATTGCTGAGACATAGCCTCTTGTTTCAATATAGCACAGCTTATTTATCCATTCTCCTGTTGATGGTCAGCTGGATTGCTTTCAGTTTGAAGCTATTATGGTCGAGTTGATTCCGATTCATAGCAACCCTATAGGACAGAGTAGAACTGCCCCATAGGGTTTCCAAGGAGTGGCTGGTGGATTTGAACTGCTGACCTTTTGGTTAGCAGCCGAGCTCTTACCACTGCGCCAAGGGTTCCATTACAAACAAAGCTGGTATAAACATTCATGTACTAATCTTTGTGTAAGCATTTGCTTTCATTTCTGCTGGGAGAATACCTAGGGGTGGGATTGGTGGGTCATATCGGTTGACATACTGAATATACCATGGACTACCAGAAGAATGTCCAAAGCAAGTGAATCGGACAGTGTTCTGTTGTGATTTGTGAGGTTATCATTGACTAATTTTCAGAAGTAGATTGCCAGGCCTTTCTTCCTGTCCTGTCTTAGTCTGGAAGCTCTCCTGAAACCTGCCCACCATTGGTGGCCCTGCTGGTATTTGAAATACTGGTGGCATAGCTTCCAGCATCACAGCAACATGCAGACCACCACAGTACAACAGGCTGACAGATGAGTGTTGGTGTTTTAAAATAGACTTGTGTTTAATTTCTTCATCTAGAGGAAAGGGCTCCTGAGACATTCTAATCCACTGGTTTAATTTACAGAGAGGCTATGGACCTTCTCATGAATTCAGTAGCCCACCCCCTAAATTACGTCCAGGCCTCATCTCTGATGCAATGAGGCACCTAAATGTGGTACATTTTTCAGCACCCTCTGGGGCAGGCAATCTGCGTGCGGTAGCATTGTCATCTTCGTGTTACAGATGAGGAGTATGACCTATCCAAGGCTCAGAGAAGTCAAGCCACTTGCCAAAAGTTAGGCAGCAGAGTACTGGTCCCCAGGGGGGCTGTGGAACTCCAAGTTAACGTATCACGCCCATGGCTTTTCCAGGTCAGTTCTTCAATAGGCCTCAAGGTGGCACTATAGAGCTCCTAGCCACCCTACAGGACAGAGTAGAACTGCTTCGCGGGGTTTCCAAGGAGGCTGATGGATTTGAACTGCCGACCTTTTTGGTTAGCAGCCTAGTCTTAACCACTGTGCTACAGTGAATAATGGGGATTTAATAACGCGTTTAAAATTACTTCTCCCTGGAGTCGCTGAGGATCCCTGGTGGCACAGTGGTTAAGCAGCTCAACCGCTAAGTGAAAGGTTGGCAGTTCGAACCCATCAGCAGCACCACAGGAGTGGTAGTCTGCTTTCTTTCTTTCTTTCTTTTTTTTTTTTTTTTGCACTTTGAGCAGTACTGAAAATATATCAGTAGCTCTGCTTATTAATTTATTTAAATAACTTTTTTTTAAATTTAGGTGCAAGTTTACAGAGCAAATTAGTTTCCCATTCGATAGTTTGTGTATAAAGTGTTCCATGACATTGGTTTCATTCCAATGTGTCAGCGAGACCCCCATTTCCATCTGTGATCATTAAGGTTGTGTGTCCATTTGGCTGGGCCATGATTTTCACTGGTCTGGCAATTATGATGTAGTTTGGCAGTTGGGTAATGATGTGATTCCCTCCCTGATGAGATCTGCTGTGAGTAGCCAAACAGTTGAAAGGGTTTCCTTGGGGAGTGTGGCCTGCATGGAATATAAGTGGACTTTCTGTCAAGGCTTTCAGCCCTTCCCTCTCTCTGGATCCTACAGCTGGCTCCTGTTCATCTGACCTCCAGTTCTTGGGACTTGAGCTAGCAGCTTACCTACCCTCTCGCCTGCCAATCTTGGGATTCGTCGATCTTTGCAGCCTATGAGGAAGAGCCCTGCTGTCTGACCTGCCCATCTTGGGTTTGCCAGGCCCCGTGGCTACATTAATCAGGAGAGGCCTCTATCCTGACTCACGGACCGAGGGCTTTCCAGCCTCTACATCCAAGTGAGCCATTTCATTGATATAAATCTCTCTCTACATATATATTTATACGCTTTACTGGTTTCGCGTCTCTAGAAAATCCAGTCTAAGACACTGTCCTAGGTTCCCTGTTTCCTTTCATCCTGGTTTTCTACCCCTTTCTGCCTTCTCATCTTTGCTGTTGGGCAGATGTTGCCCTTTTGATGTCATATAATTGGTTGTTCTAAGGAGGACGTTCCTCTTGGGTGTTGTTGTTTGTTTTATGGGCCTTTCACAGTTTGGCTGAAAAGTGCTCTCCAGGAATGGCTTCAGTTCCAGTTCAGAAGGGTGTCTTAGGGCCATAGTCTCAGGACTCCTTCCAGTTTCTGTTAGACCAGTATGTCTGGTCTTTTTTTTGAGAATGTGATGTTTTGTTCTGCAGTTTTTCTCCCGCTCTGTCCAGGGCCCTCTGTTGTGATCCCAGTCAGAGCAGTCAGTAGTGGTAGCTGGGCACTATCTAGTTCTTCTGGTCTCAGGGTCGTGTAGGCTGTGGTTCATGTGGTCCATTAGTCCTTTGGACTAATTTCTCTCTTGGGTCTTTGGTTTTCTTAATTCTCCTTTGCTCCAGACATAAGATACCAATAAATGTATCTTAGATGGCCGATTGCAAGCTTTTAAGATCCCAGACAGTCTGCTTTCTTAAAGAGTAGGAATCGACTGGACAGCAACGTGTTTGGTTTTTTTGGTTTGTGGAGTCCCTGGGTTGTGCGTTTGGCTGCTAACCAAAAGATCAATGGTTTGAACTCACTAGTTGCTCTGCAGGAGAAAGACGTGACAGTCTGCTTCTTTAAAGACTGCAGCCTTGGAAAGCCTGTGGGGCAGTTCTACTCTGTCCTGCAGGGTCGCTATGAGTCAGAATCAATTTGACGGCAATGGATATTATGTGCCAGGCTTTGTGCTCTTGTCTTTGACTTTATGTGCATTCTCTCCTTTAATGTTCACGATGATTCTACCAGGTGGCTCCATTTTATAGAATAGGAAACAGACGCAGAGAGGTTTTGGCACTTGCCCAAGGAGACACAGCCAGGAAGTGGTGACGCTGGGATTTGAACTGAGTCAGTATGCAGCACTCATCATCCATTTACAGACACTATCCATGAGGCACTCAGCCAGGGTATGGGGGATCTGGAAGCCCAGCTGTGAGACAAGGGGTAGAGAGAAGGGTGGTGCTTAGGCATCTGGAAATGGAGATGGAGAGAGGTCAAGGGTCAGCAAAGTTAACCTGAGATCCTGGGCTGCCTCCCTTGAAGTTCTTACCCTAGGAATGCTCACTTGCCTGCCCTTCCTTCCTTCCTTCCTTCTTTCCTTCCTGCCTTCCTGCCTTTCTGCCTTCCTGCCTTTCTTCCTATCTCTCTTTCTCTCAGCCCATCTATCTGTCTGTCTGTCTACCTACCTACCTCTACCTACCTACCTCTACCTACCTACCCACCTACTTGTCATCTATATATCTATCTGTCTGTCTGCCTGTCTGTCTATCTGTCTCTTAGTCCCTTTTGCTGTCTCTCAATCTAAGTCCCTTTATGGTATGCTTCAGTCTCCCTCTTTAAAGTTCTTCAGAGATAGTTCTCTGAGTCTCTCTCTCCTAAATCTGAGTCTGTCTGTCTGCTTTAAATTTCTTCTAGCCTCTCTCTCTCCTCCTGCCCCCATCCCACGTGCCATCACCTCACCTCTCTCTAGCTGTGCCCTGTGTCAGCTTTTGTTGGCTCAAGCATTGTGGTTGTGGGCAGAGGCTCAAAACTCCAACTCTCTTGATTCAACCCCCAGCTCTGCCACTTACCACTGCAGAAACTGAACCAAATCCACCCATCTTCCCCGCTCCTCGTCCTCCTGACTCGCTGGCTGAGACTCCCTCCTAAGGTTGCTGTCAGGACCTAACAAGACAAGGCATGGAGCAAATGCGGCGAGGTGTCTGGTGCTCAATAAGTGGCTGCTGCTGTCATCATTACTGTTATTATTATTAATAATAAAATGAAATCCACATCGACCTCTCTGTAGCCACCCATTAGATGCTTATCTGGTGTGTGGAATGCATGGGGAGGACCCTCCCACCAGTAAAATTAGAGACACTCCCTGACCTTGGTTTCCAGACAGGATCAACATTCCGCAAGAGCCAGGGTGGAGGAGGCACCAGCTTTGCAAGCCACACCTTCTGACACTTTTCGCCCTTAGTTGCAGCCACTCCAAGATCTTGGGCCAATCCTGTCCACTTCAGAGTGTACATACCCGTTGCCGTCAAGTCGATTCCGACTCACAGCGACCCTAAAGGAAAGAGTAGAACTGCCCCCATAGAGTTTCCAAGGAGCCCCTGGTGGATTCGAACTGCCAAACTTTTGGTTAGCAGACTTAGCTCTTAACCACTATGCCACCAGAGTTTCCCAGAGGGTACATAGTCAGTAGAAAGGAGTCCACACTACACAACCACAGTTGGATTAGATTACGTGTCTGGTTTAACAAGTCAAGGATGTAAAAATATCAGAAACCAGCTGGCCAGAGTGAGCAGGAACACTCCAAGTACACACACAGCTTCCCTAGCCTCCTCTGTGGCCCCCGGCACCCCCATGGTGGGGAGGGTGGAGTTTGCTTAGCTGCAGGACACCTTCCACACAAGATATGATTCTGACAGAGTCCCTGGGTGGTACAAATGGTTAACGAGCTCGGCTGCTCACCTAAAGGTTGGAGCTTAAGTTCACCCAGAGGTGCTTCGGAAGAGAGGCCTCGTGATGTTTTTCTGAAAAATCAGCCACTGTAAACCCTATGGAGCACAGTTCTATTCTTGACATACATGGAGTCACCATGAGTCAGAATCAACTCCACAGCAACAGGTTTGTTTTTATGGCTTTCTTGTGCGTGTATCTTTTTGTTGTTGTGAAAATATATACAAGAAAACACGCCAATTCAACAATTTCTACATGTATAATTCAGTGACATTGATTACATTCTTCAAGGTGTACAACCATTTTCCACTATCCTTTTCCAAATTATTCCACCACCATTAACATAAACTCACTTCCCCCTAAGCAAAACCTCCCCTTTCCCTCCTCCCTCTGAACCCTAGTTACTGCTAAGAATCTTTGGCTTCTATAAATTTGCTTATTTCATATAAGTGAGATCATACAGTATTTGTCCATTTGCAACTAACTTATTTTGCTCAGCATGATGTTTTCAAGGTTCATCCATGTTGTGGCATGCTGTATTTTAATTTATGTAATTGGTATTGGGTTATGCATCTCATTCTATTTTAAAACACTTTCAAACAGCCTTTTTTTAATTTAATTTTATTTTTTGCAAAAATACCCAGCAAAGGCTATACCGTTTCAACAAATTCTGCATGTACAGTTCAGTGACGTTGTTTACATTCTTCAAGTTGTGCAACCATTCTCACTATCCTTTTCCAAATTATCCCACTATTAGTGTAAAGTCACTGCCCCCTAAGCTTCTCATCTAACCTTTCGAGATGCTGTAGTCTATTTCATCCCACATAGATAAATCTTTGAGACAGCACAAATGCCCGAGGCAGACATACTTTACTAACTAGGCTAAACTGTTGTTTGGTTCAAAGCAGACTTCTGGAGAAAGTTTTGGCTTGAGATTTAAGCCTTAAAGATTATCTCAGGGCAATATTTTTTGGGTATTTATCCAGCCTCAATGGCTCCAGAGATTCTGGATTCTACTGAGAATTTGAAATTCGGTTTCATTTGCCTCCTCCCCCCGCTTTTTTTAAAGACATTTTTTGAAGTTTATTTAATACACAGTTTGCAAATTGGCATAACATTTTGGTTGTCGTTATTGTTGTTGCTAGGTGCCATTGAATCGATTTTCCACTTATAGCGGCCCCATGTGACAGAGTAGACCCATCCACCATTTTCTGCCTTTTGATCAGGATTCTTCTACAGAATCTTAGATCAAAACATCCAGTAATGGCAGCTAAACACCATCCAGTTCTTCTGGTCTCATGGCACTGACTCTCCTTCCTCTGCTACTCCAGGTGATGGAGTCCTATTGCTTTATGACCTTTCCATATTGCTATGTGTTCATACATCTGTCCCAATGCGTCATAGTCCTGCATAGTAACTCCATGGTGGGCGTCAACCACATTTACCCAGCCCTTCCTCTAATGATGGATATGCGATAGCTTCCAACTCCTGGCCACCACGTAGAACACTGCAAAGCACATCCTTGTACGTGTCCTCTTATGGGTGTGTAAGAATTTCTTTGGGATGTATAGACAGGAGAGAAATTGCCGAGTCATAGAGTACATGTGTACTTAATTTGATGAAATAGTGTCAGATCTGTCTTTGGAATTGGAGGCACCACACTCAACCCAGAACTGCTTGAGCATTCTAATGTCCCCATATCCCTGCCAACACCTGACACTACGCAGCCTTCTAATTTTGCCCAGTTTAATTGGTGTAAAGTGATATCTCTTTGTTGCTCTCATATACACGTATCTGATAGCTAGTGAGTTTGAGCGTCTCATAGGCATGCTAGTTTTTGAAGTTTTGCTTCTGCAAATTGTCTGTTCTTGTCCTTTGCCCATTTTCCCTTAAGGAGCCCATCTTTTTCTTGTTAATTCACAGGTACTCTTCACATACTGTAAATATTAATCCTTTGTCAGTTTTTGCTATTACAAGTAATTTCTTCCATTCTGAAAAAATGTCTGTTAACTCTGTCCATTTTTACATTGTTTATAGAGTAGTATTAGGTGTACAGAGAATTTATAAAAACCCCCTCTCCACCTGCACACAGTTTCTCTTATTATTAACATCTGAAATTAGTGTGGTACATTTGTTACAATTTATGAACCAATATTGATACATTATTATTAACTAAAGCCCATAATTTACCTTAGGGCTTACTCTTTGTGTTGTCCAGTGCTATGGGTCTTGACGAGTACATAATGTCATGTGTCCATCATTACAGTATCATACAGAAGAGTTTCACTGCCTTAAAAATGCCCTGTCCTTCTCCATCTCCCCAAACCCTTGAAAACCACTGCAACTCTGTTTGTTTAAACCTTCTTTAAGTAGATATTCTTAATTTTGATATAATAATTTTGTCTCATGATCTGTGCTTTTGAAGTCTTAATAAGTCATTCCCTGTCACAGAGATTCAAAGATATTCTCCTTCATTGTCTTCTATTAGCTTTGTAAGTTTATCTTTCACATATTGCTCCATCATTGTGTGTGGTGTTAGAGGGCAATATAGGTTTATTTTTCTCCACAGGGTGAGCCAATTTTCTCAACACTATTTATTAAACACACCACATTTCCCCATTAATTTGGGTTGGTATTTTATCATATATTAACTCTCCACATATTGTGTGATATTAAATTAATTTCCATATGGCTCTCTTTCTGAAAGCTCCCTTGTCTCCTTGGTCCACTTATCTGTTCTTGCACTAATACCACACTTAAAAAAGAAATTAATTTTGTTTTGCAGGATGTCTTCATAGCTTGTAGGGCAAGAAGCTTATTTCTTGCACCATCACGGCCCTTTTCTACTTACTGCTTACATCACCATGCAAGAAATACACAGCTCATCTCCACCCTCAGCAGGAACTATTCATAGACATCTGTCCCTTCTTTGTTCTGGAATCAACCATGTTGGTGAAGAATATTCATCCTCATCCAAGAAAGGGAAGTTGAGCCTGCCCAGAGAAGTCTGCATGATGTCTTAGCTCAGCTTTCAGTTCCTAAAAACTTTCTTCCCCTCTGCCCTATACCCCACCATCCTTTCTGCATCAGCATACAGAAGACCACTGATATGGACTGAATTGTGCCCCCCAAAATATGTGCTGTAAATCCTAACCCCTATACCTGTGATGTAATCCCATTTTGGAACAGGTTTTTCTTTGTTATGTTAATGAGGCCATATCCGTGTAGGGTGTATCTTAAACCAATCACTTTTGAGAAATAAAAAGAGCAGATTAAGCACAGAGGCAGGAAGCACAGATGAGGGAAGATAGATGCCACATCACGTAAGATTGCCAAGGAACCAACGAAGAGAAGCTGAAGGAGACAAGGATTCCCCTTCCCCAGAGCAGACAGAGAGAGAGCCTTCCCCTAGAGCTGTTAAAACCCATTGCCACTGAGTCCATTCTGACTCAAAGCAAAGAGTAGAACTGCCCCATAGGGTTTCCAAGGCTGTCATTTTTATGGAAGCAGACTGCCGTGTTAGCAGCTGAGCACTTAACCACTGCACCATCAGGGCTCTCCCCTAGAGCCGGTGTCCTGAATTCAGACTTCTAGCCTCCTAAACTGTGAGAAAGGAGCCCTGGTGGCACAATGGTTAAGCACTCAGCCGCTAACTGAAAGGTTGGTGGGTTGAACTTACCCAGTGGCTCCACAGGAGAAAAGACCTGTTGATCTGCTTCAATAAAGATTTCAGCTTGGGAAGCCCTATGGGATAGTTTTACTCTGTCCTATGAGATCTCTGAGTCAGAATCAACTCAATGGCACCTAACAACAACATAACAAACTGTGAGAAAATGAATTTTTGTTCTTTAAAGCCACCCACTTGTGGTCTTTCTGTTATAGCAGCGCTAAGAAATTAAGACAACCACCTACAGTAGCCCAGACACAGGGTTTGATTCTCCCTGCACCACTCTCAGATGCTGGAAATTTAAGCCTGGAGTCAAAGGAAGATAGCGCCTATGGCAATTAGTTTAAATTGCTGAATGATCTCTCACAGCTGGCGATGGAAACTGCAAAGGCTAACAGAAAATGCTTATTGGCGCCCCCACCCCTCGCCGCCTCTTAAGTGGTGCCCAGGGCACATGCCATACCTGCCATGCCTCAGATACGCCTCTCCTGGAGCAGGTGCTTACACAAGGAACTCATCAAGAACATTGGTATCCAAGGCATATCATAATCACATTCGCTAAAACCAAAGACAAACAAAGAATCCTGAGAGCAGCTCAAGAAAAACAAAAAGTCACATACAGAGGAGA
>NW_004444023.1:6086770-6134678 GCF_000243295.1 Trichechus manatus latirostris
CAGCACAACTGGAAGAGTGTAATTGATGTCACCGAATTGTTCGTGTAGAAACTTTCAAAATGGTGTAAATTTGGCTATGTTTATTTTCACCAAAAAAAAGGTCCTCAAGGTCGAGAAGGGAGAGTGTTGATTTGTCGTCAGGTTGTTAACAAATGTCATAAAACAATATGTGTACTGACTGTTTAATGAGAAACTTTTTGTTCTGTAAACCTTCATCTAAAGTACGATAAAAACATTAAAAAAAAAAAAAAAAAGAACATGGGTTTCTTCTTGCTTCTTGCAGTCCCATCTTTATCCTGTGGCTTTAATCCTCATGGCGAAAGGTGGCTGGTCCACCTCCAGCCATTCACATTCCAGGTAAGAAGAGAGGAGGGTCAAACCTTCCTCTCTCCCTCTTCCCAGCAAAAGGAAAACTTCCCAGGAAAAGTCAGCCAGTGGGTTTCAGCTTACATCATTTTGCTTAGAACTGGATCACACGGCCACCCAGCTGGAGGATGAACACCTTTCTCCAGGTCACTTGCCACCCTAAGCAATAGTTGGACACAGGTGGAAATGAAGTGAGGAGAATGGATATTGGGTGGACAACCAAGATGGTGTGCCTCACCATGCATATGTGTCTAATAACTACATCTCAGCTACACCCAGCTCGCCCTGTGGCAATTTAGACAAGTTCACAAAACATCATCCTCTGCCTCTTGGTCCACACACCTCTTTCTGATCTCCTCCTCACCCCCGAGCCTAAACCTGACCAGGGATGCATCCAGGCTCTTCCATCAGGAGGAAAAAGCACGGGGATGGTGCTTGCATCTTGGGCGGGTAGAGAATCAAGCACACTGCTTCCCCTAAACTCTTCACCATAGTCTTTGTGGATGTTGAGTCACCATATACTTTAGTTTTCTAAGTGCTGTTGTAACAGAAATACCACAGGTGGTATCCCTTTCACTGACGGCCATGCCCGCAACTTTCTTTGGGGAACTTATAGGCGTATCTACAGAAAATAGTGCCTATGGCAAGCACTGAATTTGCGCCCATCCAAACGTCTGGCACCCATCTTTTAGATAACTTTACCATAATATCAGCTCACAAATACAAGTCAAGCTCGTTAATCTTTTAACACATTATGGCACTACATGAAAATTATAACTGCCTCTTCCTTGCTTTTACTGATGAGAATTGGTCTATAAGGTGCTCAAAGTCATTTTTTTTCAGTTTCTTCTCTTTCTACACTCAGCAGAGCAAGTTCATACAGTCTTCCCTGATCCATGGAGGCTCTCAGATATGAAAGTATAAGTTTTCACTTGCTGAATGATGTCTCAGAGCTGGTGATGGAAACTGCCATGGTTAATAGAAACTGCTCAGTGGGCCCGCCCCCCCCTTCAAGTGGCTCGCAGGGCACATGCCATACCTGTCATACCTTAGATATGCCTCTGTCAGGGAACCGCCCTGCCCCTAGTTACTGATGAAGGGATGACTGGGGAATCCTTGTTGTAGGATGTGGCCCTACTTTCCTTGGCCAGAGCTGACTGGGTCCAGATTCAACACCTGACCCAAGAGTAGTGAGCCAGATTCTCTTTCTGTCTCTCTCTCTCACACACACACAAACACGCTCATCTTGAACTAAGAAAAAGCCAATAATATCATGGGGAGGCAGAAGCTATGATAGGTCACATGGAGCTGATATGATGAGGAAGCAGAGGACATCCATTGGAGAAAATGAGACGAGAGAGACCACGGAGAAAGATCATTAGGGATGATAGAGAGTTCCCGCAGGCAGCAGCTTCTGTCCTGAGATTTTCCAATTTCAATTCATGGATATTCTTTTGCCTCCCTTTTCTACTCTGGGGCTACTAGAAGCAAGGAGAGGCAAGAAAGGATCTTCCTCTAAAGCCTTCAGAAAGAACATGGCTCCGCTGGCACCCCGAATTCAGCCTCCAGAACTATAAGACAATAAATGTGTGTTGTTTCACTTAGGGGACACAGAGCTTCTGTTAGGGGTGATGGAAAAATTCAGGAATGGTTAATGGAGATGGTTGAACAACGTGACGAACATATTTAATGTCACTGAATTGTACATGTGTTGTTTTCGTTGTTAGGTGCCATCAAGTTGGTTCCGACTCATAGCGACCCTATGTACAGAAGAACGAAACACTGCCCGGTCCTGCGCTGTCCTCATAATCACTGCTATGCTTGAGCCCATTGTTGAAGCCACCTTGTCAATCTATCTCGTTGAGCCTCTTCCTCTTTTTTGCTGACCCTCTACTTTACCAAGCATGATGTCTTTCTCCAGGGACTATTCCCTCCTGATAACATGTCCAAAGTTATGTGAGACAGAGTCTCACCATTCTTGCTTCTAAGAAGCATTCTGGCTGTACGTCTTCCAAGACAGACTTATTTGTTCTTTTAGCAGTACATGGTATATTCAGTATTCTTTGCCAACACCATAATTCAAAGGCATCAATTCTTCTGTCTTCCTTATTCATTGTCCACCTTTTGCATGCATATGAGACGACTGGAAACATGTACATGTGAAGCTGGTCGAAATGGCAAATGTTTTGTTACTCATGTATTTACCACACACACACATACACAAAGATTTCTGTTGTTTAAAGCCACCCACTTTGTGGCACATTCTCACAGCAGCCCTAGGAAACGAACACAATTGACAGATGCTAAGAAGATGAAAAGCAGCTTGAATGGGTGTCCGTTTCTTGCAATGGAAATAACCTAAAACAGCCAACACAATAACCCAGAGAGGAGAAGTGACTTGTTTGTGGTCACCCAGTGCTATAGATTGAATGTGTCCCCCCAAAATATGTGTTGGAATTCTAATCCCTGTACTTGTGGATGTAATCCCATTCGGGAATAGGGTTTTCTCTATTATGCCAATGAGACCATATCAGTACAGGGTGTGTCTTAAGCCAATCACTTCTGACACATACAAAGATAGGATTAGGCACAGAAGCTAGCAAGCATAGATGGGGGAAGACAGATGTCACATCACATGAAGATCACCAAGGAACTGAAGAACAGAAGCTGAAAAGAAACAAGGACTTTCCCCCAGAGCAGACACAGAAAGAAAGCCTTCCCCTAGAGCCAGTCCCTAAATTTGGACTTCTAGCCCCCTAAACTGTGAGAAAATAAATTTCTGTTTGTTAAAGCCACTCACTTGTGGTTTTTCTGCTATAGCAGCACTAGATAACTAAGACATCCGGCAATTCAATGAGTGACACGGGGAAAGAGGCCACACGCAGAGTCCACTTCTCCTCACTTTATTTCTGGAACCAGATTAGGGTCACAAGTGCAGAGAAGGGATAGACCCTGAGCCTGAGGGAGGAAGCACTGTGGAGACTAGTCATTCTGAGAACTGTCCTCAGGATCCAGCTAGACAGACAAGGTCAGTGCACGGTCAGAGAAGGGGTCTTCTGACTCCAAGAGACATTCAGGGGGAGGGGGGTGCTGGAGAGATCAACATCCTTCAGAAGTAATGGAGGTCTGGGAAGAGTGTTGGGGTTCCTGTAGGAGTGGGGACTTGCGGTGGTGGAGAGGGGAGCTGAATGCTGGGTCCTGGGATGACTCATGAGTTCTTTCGGATGGTGTCACGGATCCACTTGGTGAACTGGCAGAGGTTGGTGTAGACGCCGGGACTATCACAGGGGAAATGTCCCCAGGACACGAGGCCCTGCAGCATGCCATTGCAGACCACGGGACCCCCGGAGTCACCCTGTGGCAGAGGGAGAGGGGAGCAAAGAGAGAGGCAGAGATGTGGAGAGGTGGAAGGAAGGAGACAGGAGACTCCAGAGAAATGGAAATGGACAAGGAGAGCAAGAGACACGGACAACAAAGTGGAAATTACAGAAGAGACACAGAAAAAGAGATGGAGACAGAGGTAAAAAGAGAAAAAGACAGAGAGGAAGAACGATATGAATATGTTACCACAAATCCAACCTTTAGAAACCTCATTTGCCCTTCCCTACCCAACCCCTAAGGTCTCTAGGTGGCACAAACAGTTTTCACTGGACTGCTAACCTAAAAGGTTGGCAGTTCGAACCCACCTAGCAGAAGAAAAGGCCTGGAGATCTGCTTCCATTAAGATTAGAGACAAGAAAATCCTATGGAGCAGTCCCACTCTGTAACACTTGGGGTTGCCATGAGTCGGAATGGACTTGATGACAACCAGTTTTTCTCCAAACATCTCCATTTCTGACCTTGCCTCTCAGCATCTCCTTTCTTTGTCTCTATTCCCTGTCTCTGTCTGTCTCCCTCATCTTGTGTGTCTCTGTCTCTCTCCATAACCCTTTGTTCTCCTCTCCAGCCTTTGGATGCCTTGTTTCTCCTACTGCACACTCTCCTCCTTCCTCCCTTCCTCCCTTCCTCACAACTCACCCATCCTCAACTCAAATCCAACCTGTACTTAAATCTCACTTTCAAGAGATGCAGCTCCCTGCCCCTAGAGAAGAATCTCTCAGTCTCAGCACTGTTGGCACTTGGGGACAGATAGTCCTTTGTTGTAGGGGCTCTCCTGAGCATTGTATGATGTTTAGCAGCATCCCTGGCCTTTACCCACTAGATGCCAGGAGCATGTGGCAATCAAAAACTTCTCTAGACATTGCCAAATGTCCCCTGGGGGGTAAAATCAGCTCCAATTGAGAACCATTGTCTTGGACTAATTTGAATTGCTCATAAAATAAAAAACAAACAAACAAACAAACAAAAAGACCCTGTTGCTGTCTAGTCGATTCTGACTCATAGCGACCCTATAGGACACAGTAGAACTGCACCATAGGGATTCTAAGGAACGATTGGTGGATTCGAACTGCTGACCTTTTGGTTAGCAGCCGGGCTCTTAACCACTGTGCCACATAGCAACCCTTTAATTCCACATAGCTCTGTAACTATTGCGCGCCATCGAGTCGATTCCGACTCATAGTGAACCCATAGGACAGAGTGGAACTGCCCCATAGGGTTTCCTAGGCTGTAATCTTTACGTGAGCAGATCACCAGGTCTTTTCTTCCACGGAGCTGCTTTAACCATTGCACCACCAGGGCTCCTTTATCTCTGTAACTACCTTCCTATAATAGTAATACCATTCTTTACTATCATTTATTATTTATGTTAAGAAGCCCTGGTGGGACAGTAGTTAAGTGCTCAGCTGCTAACCGAAAAGTTGGTCATTTGAACCTACCAGCTGCTCTGTGGGAGAAAGATGTGGCAATCTGCTTCTGTAAAGATTACAGCCTAGGAAACACTATCGGGCAGTTCTACTCTGTCCTAGAGGGTCTTTAGGAGTCTGAACCAACTCGACAGCAACAGGTTTGGTTTTATGGTTTTTCTGTGAATGTGTTGTTTTTTTTTTTTAATTGTGGTGAAAACATATACAACAAAACATATGCCAGTTCTACAATTTCTACATGAGTCGGAATCACTTGATGGCCATAGGTTTACTATGTTTTATGCAAAATATGAATAACCACGTGTGGAGTCCCTGGGTAGTACAAACAGTTACTGTGCTCAACTGGTAACCAAAAGGCTGGAGGTTAGAGCCCACTCGGAGGTGCCTCAGAAGAAAGGCCTGGAGATCTACTTCTGAAAAACCAGCCATTGAAAACCCTATGGGGCACAGTAGCAGAAACTGGTTATAACCTGGTATCAATTAAAAGGAAGCTTAAGGACCTGGCTTCTTTCCCCACTAGCAGACACAGTTTCAAGGAGGAAGAGCTTGGCTGCCTGGACATCTACATTTTTACTTTCTTGTGGTTGAATTTTTCTGATTTTTTTTTTTGTTGTTGTTATTTAATATCCTTGCAGAGTTCCCCTGTCTTTCTTTTGGGAGGCAGTTAGTTAACTACTTGGAGCCTTGGTTCCTCGTCTGCAAAATGGGGCTAATAATAATGATTAAATGAGTTAATAAATTGACGCATGTAAACTACTTAAAACAGTATCTGGGAATTAATTAATTAGCTGCATTATTATAATATTAAGAAGCACTGGTGGCACAATAGTTGAGTGCTTGGCTGATGACCGAAAGGATGGTGGTTTGAACTTACCCAGCAGCTCCGTAGAAGAAGACCTGGTGATCTGCTCCTGTAAAGGTTACAGCCTAGGAAACCCTATGGGACAGTTCTACTCTGTTTCATGGGGTCGCTAAGAGTCAAAAATCTACTCGATGGCACCTAACAACATTACTGTATTATTAGTATTGTTATTATTTCTTGCCTGTAGTAGCTTTTAATGGCCACACTTAGAACATACCCAAGTACAAAAAGGCAACTTGAGGTCCACAAAAACAAACAAACAAAAAACCTAGTTGCCATCAAGTCAATTCTGAGTAGAACTGTGCTCCACAGGGTTTCCAGTAGCTGACTTTTTGGAAGTAGATCACCAAGCCTTTCTTCCAAGGTGCCTCTGGGTAGACTCAAACCTCCAACCTTCCGGTTAGCAGGTGAGCATGTTAACCATTTGCACCACCCAGGGACTCCCTACAATAACAAAGTATTAACTAACTTTGGATACCCAAAAAAACCAAATCCATTGCCTTTGAGTGGATTCTGACTCATAACGACCCTATAGGACAGAGTAGAACTGCCCCATAGAGTTTCCAAGGAGCGCCTGGTGGATTCGAATTGCTGACCTTTTGGTTAGCAGCTGTAGCACTTAACCACTATGCCATCAGGGTTTCCAAAGAAACACTAAATTATTTAAAATGTTGGAATTCTACTCAGATGTGCTTTCTTCTTCTGATAAAATTCCCTCCACCCTGACACTCCGTGTCCACTTATAGGTGTGTGTGCCTATGGTGTTAAGCGGGGGCAGAGATGAAATTTCCTGATAGAAAGACCCGGTAAGTTGTTGCAATTGTCACATCTGTAAAATCTTTGGAGTCTGAAGCTCTGCTTGAGCCCAGGGTTTGTTATTGTTAATTCCTGTCAGGTCGATTCCAACTCATAGCGACCCTATAGGACAGAGCAGAACTGTTCCATAGGGTTTTCTAGGCTGTAATCTTTATGGGAGCAGATCCCCAGGTCTTTCTCCCTCAGAACCACGGGGTGGATTCTAACCGCCGACGTTTAGGTTAATATTGTTGTTGTTGTGTGCCAACTCATAGTGACCCCATGTGACAGAGCAGAACTGCCCCATAAGGTTTCCTAGGCTGTAATCTACAGGGTTGCTATGAGTGGAATTGACTCAACAGCAACAGGTTTGGCGTTTTTTGGTTTAATCTTTATGGAAGCAGATCGCCAGGACTTTCTCCCAAGGAGCAGCTGGTGGGTTCAAACCACCAATCTTTCAGTGACTAACCGAGTGCTTAACCACTGTGCACCCAGGAATCCTTTGTCACATAGTCGGGGTTCAATTTATGTTTTTAAATGAATGTTCCTCCTGCAGGTGCCACCAGGGTTGCCAGGGCCTGGAGCGCTACCCTGGACAGCCTGGTTGGGAACTGCATCTCCCAGGCCCTGCAGGACAGTTTCCCGCTACAAGTGCCCCATGTTCTGGCCAAGTGTCCAGACTTCTTCGCCCTAGCCTGGTGCTGCTGCTCACTGGTAAGGAAGGGCCAGAGACTGGATGGGAAGAGGCAGGGAGCTGGGGTGGGAAAGGCTTGTTGGGTGCTGTCAAGTCATCTTCAGCTTATGGTGACCTTATGTCTTACAGAGTAGAACTGCCCCACAGGATTTCCTAGGCTGAAATCTTTATGGGAGCAGATCACCAGATCTTTTTCCCCTGGAGTTGCTGGTGAGTTTGAACTGCTGACGTTTTGGTTACTGAGCTACTGAGCACTTGAAACATGACTAGTCTGAGCTGAGATGTGCTGTCAGTGAGTGGTGCAAATGGTTAAACATGCTTGGTGCTAACCAAAACGTTGGTGGTTCGAGTCCACCTGGAAAGGAAGGCCTGGCAATCTACTTCCGAAAAATCAACCATTGGAAACCTTATGGAGCACAGTTCTACTCTGACACACACAGGGTTGTCATGAGTCAGAATTGACTCAGCAAGTGATTTGGTTGGCCAGTGTGAAATACACACTGCCTTCCAAAGACTCAGTACAAAAACAAAAAAAAGAATTCAAAATATCTCATTCATAATTGTTTGATATTAATTACGTTTTGAAATGATGGTATTTTAGATATGTGAGGTTAAATAAAACACCTTACTAAAATTAAGCTCGCTTGCTTCTTTTTACTTTTTCAATGTGGCTCCTAGACAATTCAAAATTACCTCTGTGGCTAACATTATATTTCTATCAGACAGAGATACCCCAGAACACTAACTCCATGAGAACAGGGGTCCAAACGGTTTTCATCATCACTGAATCCCCAACACTTGGCACAGTTGCAGATTACACAGTTCACACTTAGTGTGTATCTGCTGAGTAAATGAAGAAGTCTCAAATTCTCACCTGGCAGGAGTCTCTGCCCTTCTCGTCTCCGGCACAGAACATGGTGTGGTCTATCTGGCCTGGGTAGGCCTTCCTGCACCTCTTGTCACTTAGCACAGTGATGTTCAAGCACTGAAGGACCTTGGGGAAGTTAACTGTCCAACAGAGACACACAGATCAGAACTACAATGAGAGGTGGAGAAAGACAGGGCAAAAGGAAGGCAGACACGAGCAGGCATTAAGAGGGACCTGGGAACTCACTGTGGAGGCTGCTGGTTGTTCCCCATCCAGATACCGTGCAGGTGGTCCCGGCAGATGGACAATGGGAGGAGATTCTGATGGGCTGGATGTTCTGACTCTCATAGACTTTCCTGCTCATCTTAATAAGCATGAGGTCATTGGAGTGGCCAGGGTGAGAGTAGCCAGGGTGGGGAATGGATTTGACCCCTCGGAGCTTCCGCTGCCCAGATTCATAGACAGATGGCAGGGAATGTCGACCAAGAAGGATGCTGAAAACGCTGAAGAAGATGGTTCGGATCACCCCCCCACCCTGATCACTACTCCCAAATCCAGTGACAACCCCAGCCCGAAACCTAGTCCAGTCCCTCCACCCCATCCTCAACTCCAGTGCCAACACCATTCCCAACTCCATCTTTATTCCCAGCCCCATGCCTATCCCCACCCCAGTCACATCTTTATCCCCAACCCCATGCTCATCCCATCACCAGCTCTAACTCTAGCTCTAATTCTTTCCCCACCCTAAACCATCAACATACACGTTCAACCACCCCAAATCCAGCCATCCTCAACCTGAAATCCAACCATCTGCAACCCTATCCATAACTCTGACCCTAACCCCATCCTCAACTCTGTCTATCCCTAATTCCGTCTGTATCCCTACCCCCAATTCTAGAGCCAACCCTAATCCCATCTCCATCCCCTAAACCATCAACATATACATTCCCAACCCCAAACCATTCCATCCCATCCCCAACCCCAACTCCTATCCCAGCGTTAATCCTTCCCCCCACTCCCAAACTATCAACATATACATTCCCAGCTTCAAATTCATCCATCCCCAAACCGATCACTAACTCTCACCCCAACCCCATCATAAACTCCATATCTATTTCCAATCCGGATCCTATTCCTAACCCCATCTTTATCCCTCCCCCCTTCCAATCTCCAATCTTCCAATCTCTATACTAAACTATACCTAACTCCCATTCCCTACCACAACCCTCTCCCCAAGGGAACCCCAACCCCACCCCATTCTCCTCCCCAGCTCCATCCCCAACTCTACCTCTCCTGCTCCATCACTCCTGGTCCATCCCGGCCAGACCCTCCCCTCCACGCCCGCTATCCCCCATCCAGCCCTCCCCAACTCCTGTCCAGCCCTGGTCTTGGAAGTCCCCACTCACTGCTTCCTGCAGTGGGCAGCCGTGAGCAGCCACCGAGGAGCCACCAACACTGCGCCGCAGTACAACCGGTTGGGTTTCAACAACAGCGCCGCCTGCCATTTCTGGGAGTGTGCCTCGCAGTCGGACCCGTTTATGATGCGGATGCTGGAGTCGTCCGCTCGAGTGTCTTCCTTAGCTCCAGCTCGAAGGTACTGGATATTCCCCGAGGGCCCGGTGGGCGAGGGATCATCGCAGGAAGCATCATCATTTGCCAGAACAGGCCCTGGGGACGGAACATGGGTGGGGCGGGGCTCAGAGGCCAAAGGTGCAGCCCAGAGCTAATCTAGCCTTCGGGGCGGGGCTTGGGCTCAGGGGGTGGGCCTTAGCTCAAGACGCAGCACCAGCCACAACATGTGACTTCCCTAAGGGGGCGAGGCCAAGGTTTTAGGGGCAGGGCCAGGGTTCTGTGGCGGAGCCTGGAGAATAAGCGCCGAACCAACGAAGATTGAGGCTTAGACTTGAAGGACAGGGTCTGAGTTCAGGTGTTGACACTGAACTCTGGACTTCAACGATTCCTGAGAGTAGCTAAAGCTCAGAGGGTAGGACCTAGCTGCCATGGAGTTGATTCCAACTCATGGCGACCAATTGTGTGTCCGAGTAGAACTGTGCACCACAGGATTTTCAATGGCTGATTTTTCAGAAGCGGATTGCCAGACCTTTCTTCCAAGACATCTCTTGCGACTAGTGGACTCAAACCGCCAAACTTTTGATGAGCAGCCAAGCACATTAACCAGCTGCACCACCCAGGAACTCCTAGAGGTTTGGACAGGGGGAGAGTAAAATTGAGTTCAGGAGCCCTGAGCAATCTCAGGGGCAGAGCCTGGGAAGGACCTGAAACCAGGGCTTTAGGAGTGGGGCCTGGGCTTAGGAAATGGGGTCAGGCCTCAGTAAATGAGGTCAGGACTGGAACTGGCAGAGCCTGAGATAGGGGAGTGGCTTGGAGTGGACTTGGGCAGAGCCAAGGCCAGGGTCACCTGGGAGACTCGATCATATAATGAGCCCTAATTTTGAAAGAAGGAGCCCTGGTGGTGCAATGGTTGAGCGCTAAACTGCTAAGCTAAAGGTTAGTGGTTCAAACCCACCAGCCCCTCCGCAGAAGAAAAGACCTGGTGATCTGCTCCCATAAAGATTTCAGCCTAGGAAACCTTATGAGGTAGTTCTGTTCTGTCCTACAGGGTCGCTAGGAGTAGAAATCGACTCTACGGCACACAACAGCAACAAAAAAAAACAACTTGAGAAGAAACCCTGGTGGGGCAGTGGTTAAGAGCTCTGCTGTTAACCGATAAGTTGGCTGTTCTAACTCACCTAGCAGCTCCGTGGGAGAAAGACCTGGCAATCTGCTCCCTAAAGATTAGCCCACTGCTGTCAAGTCGATTCTGACTCATAGCGAGCCTATAGGACAGAGTAGAACTGCCTCATAGGGTTTCCAAGGCTGTGAATATTTACAGAAGAAGATTGCCATATCTTTCTTGGGTGGAGCAGCTGGTAGGTTCAAATCGCCAACCTTTCTGTTAGCAGCCCAGTGCTTAACCACTGCTCCACTAATGCTCTTCCATAAAGAATACAGCCTAGGAAATCCTGTGGGGCAGTTCTACTCTGTCACATGGGGTCAATATGAGTCAAAAATCCACTTGACGGCACACACAACAACAAAAACTTTGGAAAGGGAGTGGGGAGCTGGGCTCTAGAGGCTGACTGGCAAGACGGGTGGGGGGTGAAGCCTGGCCAAAAGGGGCAGGCCATAAAGAGGGGGTCTGACTGGGGAGGCACAACGCTAGAAGGGGGTCCCTGACTGTAGACTGTTTGACTTTGGGGCACGGTTGAGGGGTGGAGTCAGAGCTCATGGGGCCCTGTGAGGGTTAGGGGGACAAAACCAGGAAAACAGCTTAGCTTGGGGTTTCGCATGGAGTGGGAGAGCAGGGCTGCTTTTTCTGAATTCCCAGACACAAATGTGCCTCCCGCATGCCTCCGTCACTACCCTCCTCTTCCACACAGACCCACAGACAGATACTTTAGCCACCCTACTCAGCGACCAGTCACCCCCGCCCCTTCCCCTAGTCTGCTCGCTGGTTCATAGTCTTGCCAATGAACAAGAGCAGCAAAGCCCTGGCACCACCTTCATTCACACACACATTCCAAGAAATGCGCACACAGCCACCATCACAGATACGCACACATGCCATTACAAAGGGAGACACCCATGGTGTCCACAGGGACAGCTACATGCACAGCTCAGGTGTGGGGTACACACTTGGGGACCACGGTAGATACAGAAAGTCTCACGTGAGATCACACACATGCTCATGATGTGTGTGCATGCATGTAGAGACTGCCGCACACACATCTGCACACAGGCATGTTGCTGGTTACATGGCGACAAGATGACTCTCGGTGGACGTTTGCACCCCCGTACCCAGTATGTCACAATGCAAGTGACCAGTTGTTGTTCCTTGCCGTCAAGTCAATTCCAGCTCATGGCGATCTCACGTGTGCAGAGTACAACTGCTCCATAGCGTTTTCAAGGCTGTGACCTTTCAGAAACACATCACTAGGACTTTCTTCCAAGGCACCTCTGGGTGGGTTCAAACCACCAACCTTTTGGTTAGTAATCAAGCACTTAACCGATTTCACCACCCAGGGACTCCACATAGAGCCACGCATGATCTTAAATGTGCCTACACCCAATCACACAATCATACATATGGCCTCAAAGGGTCAGTCACAGACTTGATATGGGAAAAAGCACTCACACACACACACAGCTACCCACATACACAATCATAGGGTCATGTGTAGTCACACACACACAATTACCAACACAGCCACCTTCAGTCACTCTGGTGGGCGTGCGTGCACACACACACACACGCGCGCGCACACACACACACACACACGGTATTATACGCACATGGGGAAAGCCCCAAAGCTGCACACCAACACCCAGCCTCGCACTGACAGTTATAAATAACCAAAAAAAAAAAAACCCAAAACACAATTCTGACTCATGGCGACCCCATGTGTTGCAGAGTAAAACTGCTCCATAGGGTTTTCTTGGCTGTAATCTTTACAGAAGCAGATTGATGGGTATTTCTTCTGTGGCACCGATGAGTGGGCAATCTTTCTGTTAGTCTAGTGGAAATGCAAAATCAAAACAAAACAAAAGCGTTGCTGTCTGATCCTATAGGACAGAATAGAACTGCCCCACAGAGTTTCCAAGGCAGTAATCTTTACTGAAGCAGACTGCCACATCTTTCTCTTGAGGAGTGGCTGGTGGGTTCCAAGCGTAGATCTTTTGGTTAGCAGCCAAGCTGCTTAATTACTGCACCACCGGGGCTGCTTCACACACACAGACAGTCACCTAAAATCCCAAACACAGTTAGCCAGCATTCACACGCAGGGGTTCGACTACCTGTGACTCTCAGAATCAGGGCTGCGATGAGGGCGCACAGCATCCACGTCCAGCCGGGTCGTGCTGTAGCCATGGCCACCACACCTAGGGGGAGGAGAGGCCCAGGTGATACTGGGAGCCCTCAGCCCACTCCTGTTTCCTGTTCTTCCCATTTCCCCCAGACAGAGGGGCTGAGAACATTGCCCCATCCACCCAGGGACTACAGAGTTCTTGCACCTTCAGTGAGGGTGAGAAGTGGGGGGCTAAAGAGGGAGGTGGAGTGCATCGGAGACCAGCGGCAGCTGTGGGGATGCCTCTACACTCCCCTCACCAGCTGAGTCCCTCAAGCCTCACTTGCCACGTTGCCCAGGTAGGAGGTGGGGAGTCGGTTCCCAGGTCAGCCAGCAGACCTCTCAGGCTTGCCCTGTCCTGCTGCCGTCGCTGCCTCCTCCTCCTCGGCTCGGGCACTGGGCCTGGGTTATAACCACCCACTGGTCCCCGGGGCACATTCCCGGGTGGTGAGGCGCCCTACCCAATCTTAGCAATCACTCCTCCTGCATCCCCCCACCTCCGCCTCCAGAGCACCCCCATGCCTCGCCGAGCGCCACTCCCTACCGCCCGAGCTCTGAGGGATGGGGAGTGGTCTGCAGAGGTAGACTCTCTCCTCCCCGGCCTCCTCCAGCCTCGCGTCTCTGGCCCTTCATCACTTCTGGGTCCCCCTTCCTGGAGCGAGGAATTTTTTTAAAATTTAATTTCCTCTCTGTGCCTCACGCTCATTCCCCCTTTCTCTGCTCCTGTTCTTACTCATCTTTTCACATCTCTGTTCTTCCAAACCCTCCCTTCTCTTTGGTGTTTTTCCTCTGATCTGAGTCTCATTATCTGGCAGCTACCCAGTATCTCTTTTTGGCTTTTTCTCTGTCTCTCTGTCTCTCCCTCCTCCCCCTCTCTCTTTCTTTCATTCCCCCTCTCTCTGGGTCTCTGTCCCCCTCTCTCTGGGTCTCTGTCCTCCTCTCTCTAGGTCTCTGTCCCTCTCACCCTGAATTTCTGTCCCCCTCTCTCTGAGTTTGTCTCCCTCTCCCTGAGTCTCTGTCCCCCCCCCGTCTCTGTCCCCTTGTCTCTGTGGGTCTCTGTCCCCTTCTCTCCCTGAGTCTCTGTCCCCGCCCCCGTCCCTGTCCCTTCTCTCCCACTTTGTTTCCCTCTCTCTCACCCCCCTTTCCTTCCTGTGTCTCTTGTCTTCTGTTTTTCCGTGTCTCTACGTCTTACTCTTTATCTCTGTCTCTGTGATTCTCCTTCCTTTTAATGGTTCTGAGCGCCTTATTTATTAAATATACCTTAGAATTCTCAAGACTTTCATTTTCCCTTCTGCTTTATTATTATTATTTTTTCACATCTTCATTGAGTTATAACTGAGGTACAATAAACTGTGCATATTTAAAGGGTACAATCTGAGTTTTGACATATGTATATATACCCCCACCAAATCATCACCGCAATGAAGATAATGAACATACCCATCACCCCCAAAAGTTTCTTGGAGCGCTTTTAGAAGATTCTCTGATTCCCTTTTTTTTCTGCATCTCTGTCTCTTTTTGTATCTTTCCTCCTGTCTATCTTCTGTCTCTCTTCTCTGTGACACTGATCCTTCTCTGTTTCGCTCTGTGTTTGTATCATTCTCTGTGTGTCTCTCTTGCATTCTCTCCCGCTCTCTCTCCATTTTTCCGTCTTGTTTCTTTTTCTTTGTTCCACTCTCTCTCTTTTTCTTTCTCATTTTCTTCCTGCCTCTCTCTCGCTCTCTGTCTCTCGCTCCCTCTCTCTTTCCATGTCTTTCTGTCTCTCTTATTTCTCTTTCTCTGTCTCTTGCTTTCTCTCTCACGCTCTCTCTCTTTCGTTCTCTTCCCCTTCCTCCCTCCTTCCCTCTCCCTACATTTCTGGCTCTGAGGATCTGTATCTCTATGACTTTCAGTCTCTTTGTCTCTGTCTCCCGCTCCCTGCATTTTGGCCAGATGCTACTTTGCAGAGAGACCCCTCAGCCCCCTCTTGTGCTCCTCACCCTGGGTTAGGGATCCAGTCTGGGCTCGCCACTCCCTCATGGGAGCCTCAGCCTGGCTGTCCAAGCCAGGTGCCAGGTGTGTGAGAGAGTTGGGCAGGGCCACATGTTGATGGGGCAAGAGATCCAGAGGTCAAACTGGGGCGGGTGGCTCCTTGCCCTTTGGGAAATGGGGCGTTGGGTGGGGACAACAAAAGGTAGATTCTCCCCTCTGAGTCCTGGGCCATCAGGGCTGCCTCTCCTGATTTCTCCACTCTGGGTTGTCTTTCTCTCTGTCTGCTCCCAATGTTGTCTCTCAGTATCTGACTTTAACTTTGTCTCCAAGGCAGTTCCCAAGGGGATATAAGTGTCAAACTTTCATTCAATACATATTCACCGGGCACCTGCTGTGTGCCAGGCTCTCATCTAATCGTGAACAAAACTGGCAAAGATGCCCGAAGATGCTGCCCTTTATGAGCTCACTTTTCTTACGGGCAGGAACCTGGCCATCTTGCTCACCTCTATAATCCAGCACCTGTAAAAGGGCAGGTTTTAGAGCCCTTGAGGGTGGTTTTTTTCTTCCTTTTTTTTTATTGTACTTTAGAGGCAAGTTTACAGAACAAATAGTTTCTCATTGAACAGTTAGTACACATATTGTTTTATGACATTGGTTAACAACCCCACGACATGTCAACACTCTCCCTTCTCGACCTTGGGTTCCCTATTACCAGCTTTCTTGTCCCCTCCTGCCTTCTAGTCCTTGTCCCTGGGCTGTTGTGCCTTATTAGTCTCATTTTGTTTTATGGGGCTGTCTAATCTTTGGCTAAAGGGTGAACTTCGGGAGTGACTTCATTACTGAGCTAAAAGTGTGTCTGGTGGCCATATTCTCAGGGGTCTCCAGTCTCTGTCAAGTCAGTAAGTCTGGTCTTTTTTTGTGAGTTAGAATTTTGTTCTACATTTTTCTCCAGCTCTGTCCGGGACCCTCTGTTGTGATCCCTGTCAGAGCAGTCAGTGGTGGTAGCTGGGCACCATCTAGTTGTGCTGGGCTCAGTTGGTGGAGGCCATGGTAGCTGTGGTCCGTTAGTCCTTTGGACTAATCTTTCCCTTGCATCTTGTTTTCTTCATTCTCCCTTGCTTCTGAAGGGATGAAACCAGTGGAGTATCTCAGATGGCTGCTCACAGGCTTTTAAGACCCTAGACGCTACTCACCAAGGTAGAATGTAGAACATTTTCTTTATAAGAGGGTGGTTTTAATGCACAGGAAACACACACACACACACAATAAAACAAAATCTATTCCAAAGTTTTTTTATTTTAATTTTTTTATTTAAATGAATTAATTACATTTGTGATGTTGTGCAACCACTGTCTATTTCCAAAACCGAAACTCTACTCATTAAGCAATAGCTCCCCATTCCTCCCTTGATCTGTCCCCGCCAACACACACAAGCCCCTGCTAACCTCTAACTGACTTTCTGTCTCTATGAATTTCCTTATTCTAGATGGGTTAACACAGTGGCTGCAACAATGGGCTCGAACATAGCAACGATTTTGAGGATGTGCAGGACCCAGCAGTGTTTCGTTCTGTTGTACATAGGGTCGCTATGAGTTGGAAGCAACTTGATGGCACCTAACAATGACAGATATTTCTTATAAGTAGACTCATACATGATGCCTGGTAAAATAGGTGAGAAAATCTATACAGTGAAGGAAGCCACTAATCAGGGGTACACAGCTAGTAAGTGGAAGAGCTGGGATTCCAACTCAGGTTCTTCCAGGCTTGTAACTACTCCTCGGTAGGCAGACATCAAGGCCATGGAATAAGTAGAGATGGGGAGTTGCTTAGAAGGAATTTCCCCACGTTCTTTTATTGGTGGGGGTAGGACCTTACTCTATGCCTTTGCTCACCCCCAGTGATGCAAAGACGGGGCTGGCGTAGAATCAGGGAGAATTTGTGTTCTCCTGTCATTACTTTTATTAAGCATCAAGGATTAAATATGGGCAGGTGGGAAGGGAGGACAAGGTCCTGGTCGGAGATATTCTGGAGCCAGCCAGTGGAGTTGGAGGTCAACATTTGAATGCCTCATGGCAGCGTCTCCTGGCGTTAATGGTTTTTTGGATCCAATTGAAATATCTGCAGATGTTGGTGTAGACTCCTGGCTTATCCTTTGACCCACAGGGGATGTTGCCCCATGATACTAGCCCTCTGGGACGGCCTCCACACACTAGGGGACCCCCAGAATCACCCTGTGAAGAAAAGAGAGAGAGTCAGATACAGAAACCCAGAGACAGAGAGTGAGACAAAGAGACAGAAGGAGACACGAGAGAGAGAGAGAAATAGAGACACACAGA
Organism: Trichechus manatus latirostris; assembly: GCF_000243295.1. Taxonomy (NCBI): domain Eukaryota; kingdom Metazoa; phylum Chordata; class Mammalia; order Sirenia; family Trichechidae; genus Trichechus; species Trichechus manatus. Next base: position 6,104,372 of record NW_004444023.1, read on the forward strand.
GATGGAGGGAAAGACACAGGGATAGAGAGAGACAGACAGACAGGCAGTGAGACACACACAGTCACGGACAGAGAGAGATGGAGAGAGGCTGAAGGAGATACATGGAGAAACAGAGAGACATGAACACCAAGATCCAGAGAGGCATAGACAGAACAAGAGAAAGAGGCAGAGTAAAGGTTAAGGGTGGAGACCAAAAGGTGGGGAGAGAGGCAAAAGTGCAGAGATGGAGATGGAGAGACAGAGAGAGAAAAGGCAAGAGAGAGGGGTGAGAGACAGGAAGGGAGAAGGGGGGAGAGAGAGAGGAGGGAAGGGAAGGAGAGATGGAGAGAGAGAGAAAGAGCAAGAGAGAACAGATATATCTAAAGATACTGGCAAAATAGCCCAAGACCCTGAGGGAGACAGAGGCAGGAAGATACTGGAAGAGACATAATACAATAAGACACAGGAGAAGAGAGGCAGGTGAGACAGACCCAGGGAGAGAAGATGTGCATTCTCTCCAGGGGTACCTCTCTACCTCCTATCCTCAGGTCAGTCTCAGAAAAGGTGCTTGTGGGTCTGTCATTTCTCTGCATGTCCTTCAGTGCACTGGAATCAGTTTTGGCATAAAGAGGAGAGACACGATGGACAATGATGGAGGAAACTCAAGTTAAAGGTATTATAGAGTGCGGTGCAGCCTTTTCTCTCTCCATCTAAGGTCCCCCTCCTCCCGAGCTTGGCTGTTTCCAAGCAGGACTTGTGGGGATCTGTCTGGGGAAGAGAGTCCCTGGGTTAGCATTGGCTGCTAACAGAAAGTCCACCCAGAGATGTCTCTGAAGAAAGCCCTGGCAAGGTACTTCTGAAAAGTCAGCCATTGAAAACCCTATGGAGCGCAGCTCTACTCTGTCACACGTGGGATCACCATGAGTCAGAATCAACTTCACGGTAACTGGTTGGTTTAAGAAGGAAGTCCCTTTACACCATCCATCTGCCTCCTTATTGTGTCTCTCCTCCTCCATCCTTGTGTGTGCATTTCCTTGTCTCTGGTGACTATGTCTTTATATCTCTGCCCTTCCCTGTTGTGTCTCTCTGTATCGTGATTGAGTCTCTTTTCCTTTTTCTACCTCTGATTTTATCCCAGCCTGGCTATAAAGCTGTATTTTAGTCTGTGTCTCTCTCCCTCTTCATGTCTCTGGCTATATTTTTGTATCTCTGGCCTTGACGGAGTGCAATAAGTTGAATGGAGGTCTCACAAAATATACATCTACTCAGGACCTGTACATACAACCTAATTTGGAAAAAGGGTTTTTGTAGCTGTAATTAAGGATTTGACATGAGATCATTCTGAATTGGTTATTGATAGCTGCCACGGAGTTGGTTCTGACTCATGGTGACTCTATGTGTGTAGAGTAGAACTGCTCCATGGGGTTTTTAAGGCTGTGACCTTTTGGAAGCAGATTGCCAGTCTTTTCTTCTGAAGCACGTGTGGGTGGGTTTGAAAGACCAATCTTTCAGCTAGTAGTCAAGTGCTTAATTGTTTGAGTCACCCAGGGACTCCTTCCTGGATTAGAAACCACCAAACCAAACTCATTGCCATTGAGTCAATTCCAACTCATAGCGACCCTATAGGGTGGACTCTAAATCCAATGACATGTGCTTAGGAGAGAAGAGAAGGGGAGAAGATACCAATATATCCAGAGAAAAAGGCCATGTGAAGGTGGGGGCGGAGATTAGAGTGATGCTGCCACAAGCCAAGGACCACTGGGAGCCACCAGAAGGTGGAAGAGGCAAAAGATTCTCCCCTAGATCTTTTGGAAGGAGCATAGCCCTGCCTATAGTACCTGCACAACTGGGAGAGGGTAACTGCCTGTTTTCTTAAGTCACCAAAACAAAAAAAAACAAAAAAAAACAAACCTGTTGCCATCGAGTCAATTCCGGCTCATAAAGACCCTAAAGTCACCAAATTTGTGATAATTTGTTACAGAAGTTCTAGGAAACTAACACACGGTGTATCTGGCAGGTCCTGGTTGCCTCACCTGGCAGGAATCTCTCCCATACTTCTCATCCCCAGCGCACACCACGTTTTGGGTGATCTGGTTAGGATAGGCACGCTCACACTCTTCATGAGGCACTAGGTTTACATGTGCACACTGGACGGTGTCAGGGAAATTACCTGTAGAGAGAAATGGACCAGGCTCATCCTACACCCTGCTCTTCCCATATTTCCTCTGTGCCCTCTCTTGTGGTTTTTTTCTAGAAGTCCCCCCCAACAATCTTCCAACCTCTATATATCCTACCCTGACCCCATTGGTCCACATTTCCCATTGGTTCCCTCTTCCTATTAATCTCTCATTTTTAGACCCCATTTCCATCATCTCTGCCTCCAGACTGGTCCTTTTTTCCATCATTCTTCCCTCCCCTATTGGCCTGTCTTCCTCAATAATCTTTTTTTCTCCATAAGCCCTCATTTCCTGTTGTTTTCCCCTTTCTTTTAGGTCCTGCCTTCACTTTTTTCTCTTCCATTGGTCTTACCTTCTTCAATAGTTCCTGCTGATCTATAGGACTCTCTTTATCCATTAGTCCTTCCTCTGTTGGACCCCTCTTTCTCATTAGTCTTTCTTTCATTGGCTCCTTCTTACACATTAGTTCATCCTGATTGGTCAGCACTTGCCCACTGATCCTTTTCTAACTGGCCCCTCCCTTTCCCATTGGCTCTCCTTTCCTATTAGCCCTCATCCAGTGGTTCACCTCCCTTACTGGCCCTTCACTCACAAGTCCACCTCCTTCAGTGGTTCCTGCTGATCTATTGGACTTGTTTCTTCCACTAGTCCTTCCTCTAGTGACTCCTCTTAACCACTGACCCTTTTCCCAATTGATCCCTCACCCATCAGCATGCTCTACCCCATTAACTCTCTCTACATGCCTCATTCAGTTGGCTATCCCTGCTTTATTAGTGTCTTCTCCTCCATTAATCACTCTTCCATCACTTCTTGCTCATTAACACATCCTGACTGATCCCTTTTGACCATTGGCCTCCTTCCTGATTAGTTTCTATCCTCTGATTTTCCCTTCCCATTGACCCTTCATTATGTGCCCATCTCTGCCATACCATTCACCCACCAGTCTACATTCCACTCATTGGCCTTCCTTCCACATTGGTCCTCCCTCTCCATTGACCCTTCACCCATTGATACACTGCTTCATTGGTTCTTACCATTAGTCCACTTCTCCTATAGCCCTTCACCTTGCCCATGCCCTTTTAGCATTGGTCCCCCCCCCCCATGGCCCTTCACCATTAGGCCACCTCCATCATAGCTCCTCACTCACTGCTCCACTTTCCTCATGGTCCCTCAACCATTGGTCCACCTCCCCCAGGGCCCCTCACCCATTGGTCTACCTCCCGCATGGCACTTCACCATTGGTCCATTTCCCTACTGCCTTCACCATTGGTCTACCTTCCCCATGGCCCTTCATCATTGGTCCACCTCACCCATTGGTCCACCTTCTCATGGCCCATCACCCATTGGCTGGCTCCCCCTACTGACCATCAGCTGTCTTGCCCCAGCCCAGGATTTGGCAGCTGGTTTGGCTGGAGAAGCAGTCCCTCTCCAGGGTCAGTGGCCTGATGAGGTCAGAAAGATCTGCTGGTCGCGCCAAGTGCAACAGCATGATGTCTTGGTCATGGCTGTCGCTGGAGTAGCCAGGGTGGGTCACAGTCTGGACAACAGAGATCTGCTCTGAGAGCTCTCAGTTTGATGAAGGTTGTGCTTCCCCAGGAAGACCTGAAGATTCCTGGAAAGGAGGAGGGCTGGGTCTTACCTGGAGCCCTTGGGCTGCAACTGAGGCTCTAACAGTGGGTTAGCCTGCTGTACTATGAATCATGTGACCTGCTCCTCCCAAAGTCTTCCCCAGCTCAGTAAATGACAACTCCATCCTTCCAGAGTAATCTTGGTGGTTATTCTTTTTTTTATGATTAAAAAAATTATTGTGATGAAAATTTACTTAACAAAACATATACCATTTTGACAAATTCCACTTGTACAATTCAGTAACATTGATTACACTCTTAAAGTTGTGCAACCATTCTCACAATCCTTTCCCAAATCATTCTACCACCATTAACATAAACTCAATGTCCCCTAAGCAAAAACTCCCACTTTCCCCTTCCTCCCACCCCTGGCAACCACTAATACATCTTTGATTTCTATATATTTGCTTTTTTCATGTAAGTGAGATCATACAATATTTTTCCTAGGGGTTTCTGTTTATTTCATGCCCCACATTCAAGCTGTCCAGAAATCCTTTTGGCTCTTCTTTAACAGTATATCCATAACCTGATCATTTCTCATCTCCCCTACTGCTACCATCTTGGTCTGAGCCATCTTCATTTCTCACCTGGCCTACAGTAGTAATTTCTTCATTGGATTCTCTACTTCTGCCTTTGCCCCCTTGCGTGCCTATTCACCATGCAGTATCCAGAGATAATTTAAAAACATAAGTTGGTCCTGTTCCTTCTCTGCTCAGAACCCTCCCAAGGCTCCCATCTCACTCAGAGTAAAAGCCAAAGTCCTCACCAAGGCCCACAGGACTCTGAGTCATCTGTACCCATCGTCTCTCAGATATTATACCCCTCACTCTCCCTTTCTCCTTCTGCTCCAGCCACACTGGCCTTTCGAGATGTGAAAGAGAGAAGCCAGCAGAGAGACATGGGGGACCTCCTACCATCAAGAATGAAGAACCAGGATGGGAGCACCATCCCTGCCCTGTGCTGAGAAGCCCCTAGCCCAGAGGAAGATTGATGACAAGGACCTCCCCTAGAGCCGACAGAGAGAGAGAGAGCCTCCCCTGGAGCTGGTGTCCTGAATTCGGGCTTTTAGCCTCATAGACTGTGTCTTAGGCATCTAGAGCTGCTACAGCAGAAAAACTACAAGTGGATGGCTTTAACAAAGAGAAATTTATTCTCTCACAGTCTAGTAGGCTGTAAGTCCAAATTCAGGGCATCAGCTCCAGGGGAAGTCTTTCTTTGTTGGCTCTGGAGGACGGCCCATATCATCAATCTTCCCTTGGCCTAGGAGCTTCTCCATGCAAGAACCTCAGGTCCAAAGGACACACTCTGCTCCCACGAGGTCCCCATGTCTCTTTGCTTCCTTCTGTCTTTTATATCTCAAAAGAGATTGGTTTAAGACACTATCTAATCTTGTAGATCTCATCAATATAACTGCCACTCATCAATACCATTATATCATAGTGATAAAATTTACAACACATACGGAAATCACAATCACAAAATGGAGGACAACCACACAATACTGGGAATCATGGCCTAACCAAGTTGACACATATTTTGGGGGAGCACAATTCAATCCATGACAGACTGTGTTAAAGTCATCCACTTGTGGTATTTCTGTTATAGCAGCACTAGATAACTAAGACAGCGGCCAAGCTCTTAACCACTGCGCCATATGTATGGTTAAATATTTGTTTATTTTATAGTCTCTCTGTTGCCCATAGCAGCACTGTCCAATAGAACTTTCTGTGAAGATGGAAATGTTCTGAAGATGGAAATGTTCTATACCTGTGCTGTCAGATACAGTGGCCACTAACCACAGGTGACTACTGGACACTTGAAATGTAGTCCATGAATTTTTAATTTAATTTAATTTTAATCAGTTTAATTTCAATTAACCACATGTAGCTAATGGCTACCATATTAGATGGCACAGCTCTCGAATGTCAAGGTGAGATTTTTATTTTGCTCAGATACAGTATCCCCAGTGCCTAGAACAGTGTCTGGCACATGATAGGTGTTTGATAAATATTTGTAAAATAAATCAAAAAGACACTCCATTGCTCAAAATTCTCCTATGGCTCCCCATTGCCCTTCAGATAAAGCCCAAGTGCCTCAGCCTGGCATTTGTGGCCCCAAATGATCTGGTCCCACCCACTCTTGAACTTTATATCCCACTACCCTCTGCCCTCCAGTGAACTGGTAACTTTCTTTTCTTAGAAAGAGCAATTCAAGTCTTTGGAAACGAACATGAACAATAGTTCCCACTATTGTCTTTACATTTCCTCTGCCCTGCTCTTTCCCCCTTCTTTAGTTAGCTACCTTTTTCATTTTTCATGTCTTGGCTTGAATGTCATCTCATAAGAAAGACCTTCCTGATCCTCCTTCATCTAAAGTAGATTTTCTTTTCTCTCATGGAACCATCCCTGTTCTTTTCCTCCTTTGGGCTTAGGGTAATTTGTAAATACATGGTTTTCCAAGGGCTTGTTTGCTTAAGAGCTATCTTTCTGCACCTTCTTATCGGTCCACCTTCCTTACTGAAAGGAGGTGTGTGTGCGTCTCCCACTCATCACTGCATCTCTAGTACTCAATGCAATACCTGACACTTAGCGGGTACACTTAATCAGTGTTTGTAGAATGAATGAGTAAGAGTAGTGGGAACCATCCCACGTGTCCCTGAGCTTGGGAGAGACCACATTCGGGGTGTTTGAGTCCATGACTCTGTATGACCACCCCCCCCAGTAAGAAGTGGCACGTGTTCGTTTCCAAAGACTTGAATTGCCCTTTCCTATTTCTCTGAGCCTCAGTTTCCTCATCTGCAAAAATGGGGGTGCTTATTGTAGGGCTGCTGAATGCAACACATGGCCCATAGTTAGGACAGAACAAAATGGCAGCTGTCATTAATATATCTAGTTAATATATTACATTATATTGTATTATTTTATCTATACAATATATCAGGGGCAAGTTTGCCTCCTCTCTTTTCCTCCCATACTATATGCCAGTGGCCATCAAGTCGATTCAGACTCATGGTGACCTCATGTGTGTCAGAGTGGAACTGTGCTCCATAGCATTTTCAATGGCTGATTTTTCCAAAGTTAATCACCAGGCCTTTCTTTCAAGGCACCCCTGAGTGGACTTGAACTTCCAACCTTTTATTTAGCAGCCAAGCACGTTAACCATTTGCACCACCAAAGGACTTCCCAATACTATATAGTATGATATAATATAAAGCTAGTTAATAATATAACTAGTTAAAATTAATATAACTAGTTATTATTAGTCCCTCAGGGTTTATTCCTGGGCCTTTTTCTCTCCTCTATCTATGCCCCATACTTGAATGACCTCATCTTTGATGAGGTTCACGACTTTAATAGCAACTGCTTTCTGATAACATCTTAATTTTTACCCTGTGTCCATGACTCTGCATGATGAGACTCCTCCCTCCACAGTGAGAAGGGGCAACTGTTGGTTTCCAAAGACTTGAGTTGCACCTTGCTACTTCACTGAGCCTCAGTTTCCTCATCCAATTTTACCTTCACCTCTACCCCGCTAATTTCTAACCACCTACCTAGCATCACTGCTTGGACATCTCCAAGCCATCTCAAATTTACCTTGGCCGAAACAAAATATCTGATGCTTCCCTGCCCAAACCCAACCTGTTTCTCTTTCCGTCTCCCCCAGCTCAAAGCAAGACACAATAACACACCCACTTGTTAAGGCTAAATACCTGGAAGTCAGCTTTGCTCCCTCTCTTTCCCTCCCATCCTACATCACCAAGTGCTGCTTGCTTAGTCTCAAAATATGTCTCAAGGTTTTCAACTTCCCTCCATTCCTACTCCTAACCACCCTGGTCCAAGCCACCATCTTGTGTCCTTAGGTGACTACAACAGCCTCCACATAGATCCCCTTGCTTCTACTCTTGCCCAGTCTACTTTCCATGTGGCAACAGGGTGCGGTCAAAATGTAAATCAAACAGTGCTGCTCCCCATTGCACTTAGAATTAAATCCAAATGCCTCACCCCTCTTTACAAGGCTTTGCATAATCAGAGTCCCTCATTAGAAAGTAAGTTCATGAAAGTGGCAAATTTCCTTGTTTCATTCACTGATGTATCCCCAGGGTCCCAACCAGTGCCTGGCACATATTAAGTACTCGATTAAATATTGACCAAATGAATGAGGCTAGCAGATGGCCTCCTGATGGGACAAGGGGATGTATTTGTCACCTCATCCCTGAAATCTCCAAGACACCCTCAGGATCTAACTGCAACCACTCCCCACACACAGCGTAAAGACTCACGGTTTTTTGCAGTGGGCAGCAGTGAGAACCCACTCTCTGTGAATGAGGACCCCGCCACAGAGCAAGTGGCCTGAGTTGTAGAGGGCAGCTTGGTAGGGGTGAGAACTCTTCTCACAGGATGATCCCTGCACCAACTTATTCTCCTCTGCCCAGGCTGAAGGAGAGAGGGTCTGAGTCAGAGAGGAGGTCTAGACTCCCAAGGTGAATGAACCCCAATCTCATCTTAACCATCAAGATCATCTCCATCTTAGCTCCCAAATTTATTCCCGTCCCCATCCCCAAACCCAACCCCATCCACAACCACTTTCCTAGTTTTGAACCTGTTTTATCCCCTTCTTCATCCATATCCCCATTCCCAAAGACAATCTCATCCTTAAATTTTTCCCTGTATTCAAACCACCCCCATCCCCTTTCCCATCTTTATCCCCATCCTCAAAACCAACCACATCCACAAACTCTTCCCCATCTTCAACCCTCCTCTCCCTTCTCCATCTATGTCCCCATCCCCCAAACCAATCCTATCTACAAACTCTTCCCTATCTTCAAACATCCCTACCCATCTGTATCCCCATCCGTAAACCAACCCCATCCACAAACTCTACCCCATCTTCAACTTTCCTCCCCCCTTCTCCATCTATATCCCCATCCCCAAAACCAACCCCATCCTGAAACTCTTCCCCATCTTCAACCCTCCTCTCCCTTCTCCGTCTATATCCGCATCCACCAAACCAATCTTATCTACAAACTCTTCCTTATCTTCAAACCATCCCTCCCTGTTTGTATCCCATCCCCAAAACCAACCCTATCCACAAACATCTTCAACCTTCCTCCCCCTTCTCCATCTATATCTCCATCCCTAAAGCCAACCCCGTCCTCATATTCTTCTCCATCTTTAAACCGACTTGCCATCTATTTCCCTATCTGTATCTCTATCCTCAATCCGATCTCTTCCTATCAACAACCCCGACCCCAAACCTCCTCCATTCCCATCCCATTTCTTCCCACCTGCTGTGATGAGAACCAGTGTTACACTCAGCATCTTCATAACCATTCCTAAGAGAGGAAGCCAGAAACTCCACTAGTCAGTGCCTCAGATTCCACCCAAGAATCCTCCCTCTTCTTCTCCCTGGCCTGCTATGCTCCTCTGACTCTTGATTTATGTCCTTCTCATCTAGGCTCCTGATGTCTCCTTTCCTCAACCCATGTCTTCCCTCTGAGGGAAGGCAGTCTTCAGAGAAAATCTGGAGCCACATTGGTTAACTCACAGTGTGATTTTGATTAAATCTTTCTATTTCTCTGGGATCTCATTTGCCTTCCTAGTAACAGGGGGAGGTTATCCTAGACAGACCCCTAGCTTTCTTCCCGCTCCAAATTTTTCCTCTGCACCTTGAATCTGTGCTCACCTGGTCACCCACCCTTACACCTGTAGGTTCTGGAACACGGGTGTGAGCTGGGGACAGGAGGACCTTACCTGCTGGGAGCTGGCTGCCTACTGGGTGAAACATAGTATCACAGGCAGAGAGGGAACCAGAGAGAGTCAGAAACGCAGGGAGCTACAAGAGAAAAGGGACTCGGAAAGCAGAGAGGACACCTCAGAATCAGAGGCAGACAGAGCAGGTGAGAGCAGAGGATGGAAGAGCTGCAGGGCCCAGGGCTGTGAGGGACTTCTCCCTGGAAGAGTCCAGTCCTGTTCCCAGACGCTCCTACTGCTTTTAACCCCTGTCTCCCCAGGTCCCTGAGGCAGGCTGACTGGTCCCACCCTTTTCCTCTTTACCTAGACATACATTCCTACCACCCCAATGGCCCTGCCCCTGATGACCTCCTGAAAGGAGCCTCTAAGGAGGGAACACTGGTCCCTGAGTGCTGATCTCTGGTCCTTGGTCTGGGGGAGGAGAGGACTGGGGGCCTGGACTCCTATGTCTGGGGGAGGAGAGGGCTGAGGGCCCAGACTCCTGGGTCTGAGGGAGAAGGGGGCCAGGGGCTAGACTCCTGGGCCTTAGGGAGAAAGGGTCTGGGGGCCCAGACTCCTGAGTCTGGGGGAGGAGGGGACTGGGACCTGGACTCCTGGGTTTGAGGGAGGAGGCAGGAGGGAGTCCAGACTCCTGAGTCTGAGGGAGGAAGGGGCTGGAGGCCTGGACTCCTGGGTTTGAGGGAGAAGGGGGTTAGGGGCCCAGACTCCTGGGTCTGAGGGAGGAAGAGCTGGGGACCTGGATTTCTGGGTCTGAGGGAGGAGGAGGCTGGGAACCTGACTTGTGGGTCTGAGGGAGGAGGGGGCTGGGAGCATCAACTCCTAGACCCTCAAAGGCAGAAGAGTCTTAAAGTCTGAACTTCTGAGTCTGAGAGGGAAGGAGATGGGGCTTGTTCTCATGAGTCTCCATATTTCTAGATTCTTGAGAAAGGATCTGAAGACCCAAATGCTAGCATCCCAGGCAAGCAATTGGGCAGCCCCCTCCGCAGACTCCAAGAGCCCCACCTTCTCCATCTGTGAGCAGTCAGGGACTTGCGGGCCTCACACCTAGGTCTGGAACCATGGGGCATTGGGAAATAGGCCACGTGGGTTCAGTGGGGTCAGGGCTGACTCATGCACCTGCACCTGCCGGTAAGTCCCTCTGTGAGTGCCGACAACCTCTGTGTCCCCACCAGAGAGAGCCTGTGCTCACGAGAACGTGTGTGTCACCATGCTGTCACCCCCCCTGCCTGGGTGCTGGGGTGCAGACCAGGCACTATGGGGACAGGGTCTTGAACAATCGGTCTTTGTCCACCTCCAGCACCCCAGTGCTGTGCTCCTGGCAGCTCCATTTCTCAACCTGTCTTCTGGGAAGGCAGCTAAGTCAATAGCTTCCTTTTGTCCCTTCCTTTTGCCATCCTGCTGCTGCCTTCTGACTGTCTACCGGCCTCTGCCTGGAAATTTCAGGACTCTGATCACTCTCATCCAAGTCTGTCCACCTCTGGAGGTCTCTCCCTCCATCTCTCTCCCTGGACATGGGTGGAGTGTCTCCACTTCTGTCTTTCTCTTTCTCTTTGTGCTTTTCTGTGTTCATCTCAGTCTCTGTGTTTGCGTGTGTGTCTCTCTGTCTCTCCATCTTTTACTCTGTGTCTCTGTCTCTATATCTCTATCTCTGCCTCTCTTTCAATTTCCTCTCCTTAAAAAGAATCTTTCCATTAATTCATTCTCTCTGTTCATCTCTTTCCCTCCCTCCCTTCATTCCTTCCCTTCTCCTTCCTTTTTTTAAAAAAAAACCTCATTCCCTCCCTCTCCTTCCATTCATTCTCTTTGTATCTCTTTCTTTGTTTCTCTTTTTCTTTCTTTCTTTCTCCTTTCCTTTAAAAAATTTTTTTCCCTCGCTACATCCCTCCCTTTCTCCTTCCTTCCCTCAGTTAATTCCCTCATTATCTGTTCTTCTCTCTCTTTTTCTCTCTCTCTTTCTACCTCCCGCTTTGCCTCTCTCCTCTCCTCTCTCTGTCCCTCCCTCTCTCTTTTCTTCTCCCTTTGATTCTCTAAGTCTCTGTTAACATTCCCCGAGTCTCCCTCTGTTTACCTCCCCCTGGGTCTCCCTCTAGATTTCCAGGAGAAATACATGTGCATGCATGCAGAAGAGTAGGTTCTTGGGGAGCTAGAAGGTGATGTGAGGAGCACAAGGGATGCTAGTGGAACATAGGAGATTTGAGGACTTGTTCACGAGACTCAGGGAAGTGAAAATAAACAGGAATGCAAGGAAATTGGAGAGTGATGTGAGCATTATGAAAAATGAAGATGTGGGGAAGCTATGGCCCTAGGGATCCATGAAGATTTGGGATGTGCTTTGAAAGTTGGGCCTTGGAAGAAGAGTAAGATGTTGGCCAGGAAGAGAGGGTATGAGAATGTTGGCACATGCTGGAAGCAGCAGGGAGTCATTGGTGTGGCCTGGAAGAACGAGGGTGTGTATGTATGAGTGGAAGGAAATGAAAACGGGAGTGGCGGTCACCAGGGACAGGGGAGATGCAGGGTGTGTGAATGGAAATGAGGACTTACAGGGAAGTTGTTGGGTAACAAAGACAAAGACATAAATAATGTCCACCTCAGTGTCTGCTTGCACCTGATATTACGGGAAGCATTTTTTTGTGTGAATTAAATCTAGTTGTCGAACGTCATTAACCATTAATTAAGGAGATGTGAATCAAAACCACAATGACATATCATCTCATCCCCATTAGAATGGCAATGATCAAAACAAAACCAAAAACAATAGGTGTTGTTGAGGTTATGGAGAAACAAGAACCCTCATCCACTGCTGGTGGGAATGTAAAATGGTGTAGCCTCTGTGGAACAGTTTGGCGGTTCAAAAAGTTGAACACAGAGCTACCATGTTGTTGTTGTTATTAGTTGCTGTTGAGTTGATTTTGCCTCATGGCAGCCCTACATGTACAGAGTAGAACTGTGCTCCATAGGGTTTTCAAAGCTGTGATCTTTTGGAAGCAGATCAGCAGGCCTATCTTCTGAGGCACCTCTGGGTGGATTGAACAGACAACTTTTCTGTTAGTAGTAGAGCACTTAACCATTTGCACCATATGACCCAGCTTTCCACCCTTCCCCCGTGCATCTGTCAGTTTGTTGTACTGTGGGGCCTTGCGTGTTGCTGTGATGCTGGAAGCTATGCCACTGGTATTCAAATACCAGCAGGGTCACCTACAGCAGACAGGTTTCAGCTGAGCTTCCAGACTGAGACAGACTAGGAAGAAGGACCCGGTGGTCTACTTCTGAAAAGAATTATCGAGTGAAAACCTTATGAATAGCAGTGGAACACTGTCTGATATAGTGCCAGAAGATGAGGCCCTCAGGTTAGAAAGCATTCAAAATACAACACAGGAAGAGCTGCTTCCTCAAAGTAGAATTGACCTTAATGATGCGGATGGAGTCAAGCCTTTGGGACCTTCGTTTGCTGGTGTGGCATGACTCAAAATGAGAAGAAACAGCTACAAACATCCATTAATAATTGGAACGTGGAATGTACAAAGTATGAATCTAGGAAAATTGGAAATAGTAAAAAATGAAATGGAATGCATAAACATTGATATCCTAGGCATTAGTGAACTGAAATGGACTGGTATTGGCCGTTTTGAATAGGACAATCATATGGTCTACTATGATGGGAATGACAACTTGAAGAGGAATGGGGCTGCATTCATTGTCAAAAAGAACATTTCAAGGTCTGTCCTGAAGTACAACGCTGTCAGTGACAGGAAAATATCCATACACATACTAGGAAGACCAGTTGGTACAACTATTATCCAAATCTATGTACCAACCACTAAGGCCAAAGATGAAGAAATTGAAGATTTTTACCAACTTCTGCAGTATGAAATTGATCAAACATGCAATCAGAATGCATTGGTAATTACTGGTGATTGGAATGCGAAAGTTGGAAACAAAGAAGAAGAATCTGTAATTAGAAAATATGGCCTTGGTGATAGAAATGATGCCAGATATTGCATGATAGAATTTTGCAAGACCAAGGACTTCTTCCTTGCAAATACCTTTTTCCACCAACATAAATGGTGACTATACACTATACACGTGGACCTTGCCACATAGAATACACAGGAATCAAATCAACTACATCTGTGGAAAGAGATGAAGGAAAAGCTCAATATCATCAGTCAGAACAAGGCCAGGGTCAGACTGCAGAACAGACCATCAACTGCTCATATGCAAGTTCAAGTTGAAACTGAAGAAAACTAGAATAAGTCAACAAGAGCCAATGTAAGACCTTCAGTATATCCCACCTGAATCTAGAGACCATCTTGAGAACAGATTTGACTCATTAAACACTAATGACCAAAGACCAGATGAGTTGTGGAATGGTATCAAGGACATCATACAAGAAGAAAGCAAGAAGTCATTAAAAAGACATCAAAGAAAGAAAAGACCAAAATGGATGTCAAAGAAACTCTGAAACTTGCTCTTGAACATTGAGTAGCTAAAGAGAAAGGAAAAAATGATGAAGTAAAAGAGTTGAACAGAAGATTTCAAAGGGCAGCTTGAGAAGACAAAGTAAAGTATTATAATGACATGTGCAAAGACCTAGAGATAGAAAACCAAAAGAGAAGAACATGCTCAGCATTTCTTAAGCTGAAAGAACTGAAGAAAAAATTCAAGCCTCAAGTTGCAATATTGAGGGATTCTATGGGGAAAATATTAAACAACGCAGGAAGCATCAAAAGAAGATGGAAGGATTACACAGTCACTCTACCAAAAAAATTGGTCAACTTTCAACCATTTCAGGAGGTAGCACATGATCAGGAATTGATGGTACTGAAGGAAGAGGTCCAAGCTGCAACTGAAGGCATTGGTGAAAAACAAGGCTCCAGGAACTGATGGAATAGCAATTGAGATGTTTCAACAAATGGATACAGCAGTGGAAGGGCTCACCTGTCTATGCCAAGAAATTTGGAAGACAGCTACCCGGCCAACTGACTGGAAGAGATCTATATTCATACCTATTTCCAAGAAAGATGAATCAACTGAATTAGGAAATTATTGAACAATATCATTAATATCACACACAAGTAAGATTTTGCTGAAGATCATTCAAAAGCAGTAGCAGCAGTATATCCACAAGGAACTGCCAGAAATTCAAGCCAGGTTCAAAAGAGGATGTGGAACCAGGGATATCATAGCTGAAGTCAGATGCATCCTGGCTGAAAGCAGAGAATACCAGAAAGACGTTTGCCTGTGTTTTATTGACTATACAAAGGCGTTCGACTGTGCGGATCATAACAAATTATGGATAACATTGTGAAGAATCAGAATTCCAGAACACTTAATTGTGCTCATGAGGAACCTGTACATAGATCAAGTGGCAATCGTTTGAAAAGAACAAGGGGATAATGTGTGGTTTAAACTCAGAAAAGCTGTGCGTCAGGGTTGTATCCTTTCACCATATCTATTCAATCTGTATGCTGAGCAAATAATCCGAGAAGCTGGACTATGTGAAGAAGAACGGGGCATCAGGATTGGAGGAAGACTCATTAACAACCTGCGTTATGCAGATGATCCAACCTTTCTTGCTGAAAGTGAAGGGGACTTGAAGCACTTACTGATGAAGATCAAAGACCACAGCTTTCAGTATGGATTACACCTCAACGTAAAGAAAACAAAAATCCTCACAACTGGACCAATAAACAACATCATGACAAAAGGAGAAGAGATTGAAGTTGTCAAGGATTTCATTGTACTTGGATCCACAATTAACACCCATGAAAGCAGCAGTCAAGAAATCAAAAGATGCATTGCATTGGGCAAATCTGCTGCAAAAGACCTCTTTAAAGTGTTGAAAAGCAAAGATGTCACCTTGAAGACTAAGGTGTGCCTTACCCAAGCCATGGTATTTTCAATCCACTCATATGCATGTAAAAGCTGGACAATGAATAAGGAAGACCGACAAAGAATTGACGCCTTTGAATTGTGGTGTTGGCGAAGAATATTGAATATACCATGGACTGCCAAAACAACGAACAAATCTGTCTTGGAAGAAGTACAACCAGAATGCTCCTTAGAAGGAAGGATGGCAAGACTACGCCTCATGTACTTTGGACATGTTATCAGGAGGGATCAGTCCCTGGAGAAGGACATCATGCTTGGTGGAGGAGACAGTGAAAAAGAGGAAGAGCCTGAATGAGAAGGATTGACACAGTGGCTGCAACAATGGGCTCAAGCATAACAACAATTGTGAGGATGGTGTAGGACCGGGCAGTGTTGCGTTCTGTTGTACATAGGGTCGCTATGAGTCAGAACTGTCTTGACAGCACCTAACAGCAACAACATTCCACCCTTAAGTATATACCCAAAAGACTTGAAAGCAGTGACACGAACAAACACATGCACACCAAAGTTCATTGCAGCACTATTCACAATAGCCAAAAGGTGTAAACAACCAAACTGTCCATCAATAGATGAATATATACATTCATAAATGAGCTTTATACAAGCAATGGAATATTACTCAGCCATAAAGAGAAATGAGAAAAAAATCCATTGCCATCCAACTGAATTCTGACTCATAGAGACCCTACAGCATAGGGTAGAACTACCCCACAGGGTTTCCAAGACTGTAAATCTTTATGGAAGCATACCACCACATCTTTCTCCTGTGGAACGACTGGTGGTTTTGAACTGCCAACCTTTAAGCCAGCAACCGAGGGCTTAACCACTGCGTCACCAGGGCTCCTTAAGCAAATACATAAACCAAAAAACCAAACTTGTTGTTGTGATGTCGATTCCAACTCTTAGCGACTCTATAGGGCAGAGTAGAACTGCCCCGTATGGTTTCCAAGGAGCAGCTGGTGGATTTGAACTGCCGACCTTTTGGTTAACAGTTGTAGCTCTTAACCACTGCACCACCAGGGCCCCAAGCAAATGTAATAGAAACTAAAAATTATTAGCGGTTACCAGGGGAGGGGAAAAGGAGGAATTTTTGCTTAGGGGGCATTGAGTTTATGTGAATGGTGATAGAATAATTTGGGAAAGGATAGGGAGAATTACTGTACAACTTGAAGAATGTAATCAATGTCACTGAATTGTACATGTAGAAATTATTGAATTGGTGTATGTTTTGCTGTGTATATTTTTATCACAATATATATTTTTAAAATCTAGTTGTCACTACCTTTGCTCGACCCCCATCACTCCCAGAATGAAGACCAATTTGGCATTCAATATACTTTCTGGGTTGCTCCTCCAGCTCCCCCCAGGACCCTCATACTCATGTCTCCACTGAACTCAGCATCTCTCTTGAAACATGATCTTTCTCTCAAGACCTACCATCCTCCCAGATACCAAGCCAGACCCCTCACAACCCACTGATCCCCAAGCCCCTTTGCGTCTCTCTGCATCATCCTCTTCTCTCTATCACCCATGTCCCTGGCCCCAGCTTGCCCTTGGTCCTCTCCCACCTGGAGCATCACTCCAGATTCTTCCCCTCTTCTGTATCTCTCAGTTAACCCCAGAGGGGTCTTCCTGCATTCAGAGCTGACCCTGCCCCTTGCCCCCTCACAACCCTGTCCTGGCTCCCCATGGCCCTCTGCCCAAAGCCCCAGCCCCTCAGGCTGGGGTTTGAGGACCTTCAGTATTTATAGCAGCACTGACCAATAAACATATAACGCAGGCCACACATGTACTTTTTAAATTTTCTAGCAGCCACAGTAAGGAGCCCTGGTCGTGCAAATGGTTAAGCACTTGGCTGCTAACTGAAAGATTGGTGGTTTGAACCTGTAAAAACAGTGTAAGAGGGAGTGTCTGACCTCCTCTAACTTCACAAGGGGCAAGGAGAATCAAGAGCAACATCCCAAGGCTGATTCCTGTGAGGCGGAGGTCAGTCATGCCTCCTCCCTCTTCATCTTTACCAATTCTGACACCAACCGTCCCTCCCACAGCACTCTCTCTTCTTTGCTGGGTTGGGTAATTCATTGCAATGGCCACACAGAATTTACAGACAGTACTTAACGATTATGGGGTTTATTAGGGAAGTAACAGTTACAAGTCAGGTTCAGTAATGCTCAGGATACAGTTCTTCCATCAGGACAGCCTCTTCCAGCCATGCTTGAAGGCATGCCTCTCTCTGGCCTCAGGCCTCTGCCCTGCTCAGGCAAGTGTTACAAAGCTCTTTTAGCTCTGCCTGTAAGTGCCTAGAGGTACCCCACCCTGCCCGAAGGTGCTCAGCTCTAGCTCCCTGGGTCGGGAAGCCTAACACGCTGTCTCTTGCCAATCTCTCCTGCTGCCGTTTCTCCGTCACTGCTTCTTACCACTGCTTCTTGCTGTCTTCAGTGTTACATCTCTCTCTGTCTCGGATTTTCTCAGCGCAGGGATCCCAGGTCCGAAGGACACACTCTCTGCTTCTGGCTGTTCTTCCTTGGTGGTGGTGGGATTCTCTGTCTGCTCTGGAGTTGACTCTGTTTTAACGAAAAACTGACCAATGTCCTTGGTGGGCCACAATTGCCTTATTTGCACAGTCCCACTCAATCACCTGGGTGGAAGTTACGAGATTATGGCGGGAAAGGCCACACAAAAGCAATCTATCTCACCGCAGAATACAACCAGCAGCTCTGTAGGAGAAAGACCTGGTGAACTGCTTCTGTAACGATTACAGCCTAGAAAACCCAATGGGGTAGTTCTATTCCGTCACATGGGATTGCTATGAGTTGAAAATGACAGCACCTAACAACAGCAACCAAAATTATGGAAAGTAAAAAGGAAATCCCAAAAGTATGGCCCCCAGACACTCTTTTAATTCAGTACTGAAGTCACTCCTGAGGTTCACCCTTCAGCCAAAGATTAGATAGTTCCATAAAACAAAACCATACTAAATGGTCACACCAGCCCAGGGGTAAGTATGAGAAGGCAGCACCATAGTTCAAAGGCATCAATTCTTCTTCAGTCTTTCTTATTCATTGTCCAGCTTTCGCATGCATATGAGGCGATTGAAAACACCATGGCTTGGGTCAGGTGCATCTCAGTCCTTAAAGTGACATCTTTTTAATACATTGAAGAGGTCTTTTGCAGCACATTTGCCCAATACAATGCATCATTTGATTTCTTGACTGCTACATTAATTTATTTAATCTGCCTAACAGCCCAATGGAGTAGTTTTTTTTTTTGTTTTTTTTTTTTAATCTCAAGGATGAAGGAATAAGGACGGGAAAGTAATTTACTTGAAGACAAATAGCTTGTAGGTTCTGGAACTGAGAAACGAACCCAAGAAGCCTGGTTCCAGAGCTAGTGCTTGAAACTACTATACTATACTGTCTGCTCAAAGAAAGTTATTTTTAAAAAACTCAGCTGAGTGCCATCTCAAGTCATTGCAAACCTATCGACCTCCAGACCTTTGTACAGGAGGAGCAGATGGTCAGGGTCAGGGGCATAGAGGCCGATTTAATGCAACTGCAAGATGTTGCTGCTTTTAACATTTTTAGATTGAATATTTCTTTAAGGTAGCTTGCCAGGTAGAGGGAAGTTGATAGGGCCTTATGGGGGTTGATGGCTAAAAAGCCTAGCTATTCCTTAAACCTGCTACTGGTCCAGAGGAAGGAGAGGGCCAGGATTTGAGGGAGGAGCGGGCTGGAGGTCCAGACTCTTGTGTCTGAAGGTGGAAGGGGCTGGGACACGGACTCCTGGTTCTGAGTGAGGCGGGGGCTTAGCCTTCTACCAACAGAGGAGTAGTGGCTGCCTAAGTTTTGCAATATGATGGGTGGGGGTGAGGTGGATGTAGTTAGGAGAGACTCAGTGGTTGGAGAGGAGGGATCTGGAAGATGTTGGTGAGGAAGAAATTCTGACAGAAACAGGAAAGACAGGTAAGAGGGGTGAGTCCTGGGGCTGCATCTGATCCCTCTGTCAGCAGCTTCTGAGGTGTGACAGGCCAGAGAGCCTTTGATGGCAGGTGGCCTGGGGCGGGCCAGCCTCTGAGTCACAGGTGACTCCTTCTTCCTTCCTCCCTTCCATAGGCTCCTTCCCTGCCTCCTGGGGAGTGGGAGAGGGCAGGAGCCCACCTATGCAGTTTCCCAACACCTATCTTCCTCTGGCACCTGGAGGCTGCCAGAGGAAGCCTGGCAACGTAGGGAATCCAGGTATCCTGTCCACCTGTCATCCTTATCCCTTGCTGAAAGCCTCCTCCCTTCCTCTCTAATTATCACCTGTGAAATGCTTAGAAACACTTTCACATTCCTTTCCACCCTGATGAAGTAGGCATCACCTCTCTCTCTCTCTCTCACTCTTTGTGTCTCCCTCCCATTCTACAGATGAGAAAAACGGAGACCTGGGAAATGGAAATGTACCCCAGTGCAGGGTATGTTTCTAGTCTCCCTCCCTTAAGATCTCCTCACCTCAATCTTTGATCTTCAGAGCTTTTCCACTTTTATTTTTCAGGTTATAAAAGTGCACATCTGCAGAAATGCAGATGGAAGGAAAGAAGCATCCCATGACCACCACCAGGTACAGTTTGATCACGTCCTTTCAGATTTTATTCTGTGAATATTTAATTTGACATGGCTAGGCTCACATACACATTGGTTTTCGTATCTTTCTTTTTTCACTTAACATTATACAGCACACCCATTTTTGCATAACACTAAGAATTCTGCATAAGTATTATTTTTGATGGTTTCATAATATTCTCTCAAACGGGCCTGTTGTTTACTTCAACAATCTGCTCATTTGGAACCTATTCAGTATTTTTGTTATTTTCTTATGATAAATAATATTGTGGTGAATTTAAAGTTGCTCCACATTTTGGGCACTTTTTGTAGTGTCATTCCGAAACTAGGATTTGTGCTAAAGATGCGAAAGTGTTGAATAAAGGTCTTGATCACTTTGCCAAACAGCGTTCCATAATGATTGTATGAATTTACAGTTCCAGTGTTTGAGAGTGCTGGTCTCACCGCAATTTCACCAGCACTGAGGTTTTTGTGTTTCTGTAATTATTTTGGTTTTAAATCCTTGCTATTTGATTGGTTTCAACCATGGCATATTGTTGAAGCTTTACTACATCTTTGAGAAAAGGTAAGGTCAAATATGTTTTTATAGGTTATTGACGTCCTTATTTTCTGTTCATATCACATCGTCATTCAACTTTTATCTATTGCTTCTCATGGTGTTCTTTATCCAAGGAACGAACTTGCAGACTTGGGTGTAGACACCTGGGATGTTTGGCTGGCCGCAAGGGAACGCTCCCCAGGACACTAGGCCTTGCAGGGTTCCTTTGCACATCAGTGGTCCCCCTGAGTCACCCTAGAGAGAAAAGAGAATGAGAGCTTAACTCTGGCTTCAGAGCAAATCCCTATTTCCACTTCAGTTTCATTATACACCCCCAGTTATCGGTCTTTGTCAAGCTACACCTTGCATGGCAAGCCTGGCCAATGGGAAGAGACTCATTGTCTATGGTGGCCAATGGGAGGGCAGGAATCAGTGTTGTCATGGAGATGATAAACCAGGTTCTTTCAGACATTGCCTTGAGCCATGGCCAATGGAATCAATTGCAGGACAAGTGGTGGGGCTTTCAGAAATGACAGCACAATTTATTTTCCAATGTTAAGGACTCCACTCCACTCATGCACTTTGGGCATGAAAAGCAGACAGGGTGGTCCTGGAAACCAGGGACAGGGCGAGCTACACGATTTTCAAGGCCTGGTGCAAGAGGAAAATGTGTCGTCCTTATCCAAAAATTATTAAGAATTTTAAGATGGCAACAGCATAGCATTAAACCAAGCTCAACATTCTTCTCAGCACGGGGCCCTATGTGACTACACAGCTTGCACGTTCGTGAGGACAGCCCTGATTAAGGAAGATGGGGAATCCCCCCATTCTCTAGGACACACACTCCTATATCATCACCTCCATCCCCAACACACACCACCACAGCTCCCCTGAAAGCCGACGGTGCAAAAATGAGAAAAGAAAGTAGAGTTATGGACAGAGAGACATAGAGAGAGAAAGAGTCAAAGAGAAGGGAAAGAGGGAAGTAGAAGAAATGGGAAGGGGAAAGAGGTTTGTTGTTGTTTTTAGTTGCTGTCAGTCGATTCTTATTTATGGCGACCCCATGTGTGCAGAATAGAACTGCTCCATAGAGTTTTCAAGGCTGCAAACTTTTGGAAGGAGATCACCAGGCATTACTTCCAATGCACCTCTGGGTGGGTTTGAACCACCAACCTTTCAGTTAGTAGTCAAGCACCTAACCAATTGCACCACCCAGGGACTCCTTAGGAGGAGGATTGCTGTTGTTGTGTGCTGTTGAGTCAATTCTGACTCATAGCAACCTTATATGACAGAGGAGAAAAGCCCCACAGGGTTTCCTAGGCTATAGCAGTTCGAACCCACCAGAGCCTCTGTGGGAGAAAAGACTTGGTGATCTGCTCCTGTAAAGATTTACAGGAGGGGGGTAGAGAAGCAGAAATATAGAGGAAGGAAGAATCAGAGGTAAAGGAAAGTGGAGACATGGGGTGAAAAGATCATGACAGAGACACAGTGCAGACAGAAAGCAGAGAGGAAAAGAATGAAATCAAATTAGGCATAAAGAGAGATGTAGAAAAGCTTTCAGAGACAAAAAGGGGGATACAAAAGATAAGGAAGGGGGACACGGGGGAGGGGGGAGGCGAGGGGAGACAGTTTTTTCCCCAGAACCAGGATTAGGGGGAGGTGAGTGAAGCACTAGCCTCAGACATAAAATTTAAAGGGGGCGCCAAAAAGTTCCATAATCACAATAAATAATATTTTATTGCGATATTTTTTAAAAATCAAATATTAATGCAAAAAAAATCTATGATGAACAAAATACCCAAATTTTAAATAAAGACAGGATCGGTACAACACTGTGCTGAGCTGTATCGGAGCCTGAGGCAAAAAGAAAATTCAGAGGACTGACCCACTCTTTAAAACTGTGATATTTTGATCGTGGAGTTTTTTGCATTCATTTTTTTAAAAAGATTGCGTTAGAATATGATTTACTTCAATGACTGAGTTGCTTGCTGCCTGAGGTGAGTGCCTCACTCGTCTGACCCTAGGCTGAGGCAGAAGCCAGGGATTCAGAGAGAGAGGGACAGAGCCCCTTATCTTTTCTACTGCCACCTTCCACCCATTAAACTTTCTGCCCCACCCTCAGGGCCACATCAGCCCCTAAATGGGCTCCCACTCCTGATCAAGGCAGAAAATGAGGGAGAGAATGCTAAGAAAGCTGGGTCTGCAGGGGAAGGCTCAGTACCAGGGTGGGGTCCAGAGTCTAAGACAGGGGCTTGGATGGAGGGGGAAATGGGACTGTGCATTGAAAGAAAGAGACAGGGGACCAAGGACTGGGGAGGAAGGGAGTCTCACATTGCAGGCATTCTTCCTGGAATCCGGGATGCCAGCACACAGCATCGACTTGCCCAGCAGGTCTTTGTAAACCTTACTGCAGTTGGTTTTGGAGATGAGCATGATATCTGCACACATGAGCGTCGACAGAAATTTCACTGCAGGGGGACGGAGAGAGAGGTCAGTTAGAGGCCTGGGCGTGGGAACAGGGCTGGACTGGAGCTTGGACTCCTGGGTTTGAGGGAGGAAGGGGATGGGGCCCCAGATTTCTGGGTCTGAGGGAGGAGGGGGCTGGGGTCCTGGACTCCTGGCTCTGAGGGAGAAAGGGTCTGGGGCCTGGACTCCTGGGTCTGAGGCAGGAGGGTGCCGGGTCCCTGACTCTTGGGTCAGTGAGGCAGTCTTACCATTAGGGCTGCTGATGGTGCCCCAGCCAGAGACAGTACATTGGGTTCCAGGGGGCTCGCATTGGGAGGGCAGACTG
Source organism: Trichechus manatus latirostris (assembly GCF_000243295.1). Taxonomy (NCBI): domain Eukaryota; kingdom Metazoa; phylum Chordata; class Mammalia; order Sirenia; family Trichechidae; genus Trichechus; species Trichechus manatus. Next base: position 6,127,728 of record NW_004444023.1, read on the forward strand.
ACAGCCTTTATACTAGATGACAGCTTGACCGGGGAGCTTAGCTTCACCAGCATGATGTCATTGGCATGGGTCCGTGTGGAGTAGCCAGGGTGACGAATTGACTTTGTGGCCCTGATCTTCTTGGCCCTTCTGTCGTTCAGCACTTGACTGCCTATGTGCACATTATACTCACTGGGAGAGACATTTAAAACAACATTTAGAGAGAGATACTATGACTGAGAGAGAGGGACAGAGACCCAAAGAGGGGGACAGAGACCCAGAGAAGGACAGAGACCCAGAGAGAGGAGGACAGAGACCCAGAGAGGGACAGAGACCCAGAGGGAGGGGGACAGAGACCCAGAGAGAGGACAGAGACCCAGAGAGGGACAGAGACACAGAGGGAGGGGGACAGAGACCCAGAGAAGGACAGAGACCCAGAGAGAGGAGGACAGAGACCCAGAGAGGGACAGAGACCCAGAGGGAGGGGGACAGAGACACAGAGAAAGGGGGATAGAGGCCCGAAGGGGGGGGGACAGAGACCCAGAGAGAGGGGAACAGAAGCCCAGAGAGAGAGGGGAACAGAGAACCAGGGAGAGAGGGACAGAAACCCAGAGAAATAGGAGGAGTCCATGATAGCACTCCCCTTTCACCAACAAGCTGTCCAGGCAGCACGTACTTCATCCTGCAGTGGGCAGCGGTGAGCACCCACCGCTGGTTGAGCAGCACGCCTCCACAGTGTAGTTGATTGCCCCTGAGCAGGGCTACCTGAGACGGTTGGGAGTGGTTTGGACATGGGTAGCCCTCAATAATCTTCTCCCCGTCCCTGTTAGCCTGGGCTGGATAAGAGACATGAAGAAAAACATGGGTAGTAATTGTCAAGGGAAGGCTGAGGTGGGAGCCTGGGAATTCAGAGTGCCAGAGATGGAGAGAGACAGACAGACCGACACACAGAGAAATGCAGAGACAGACATGGAGACGGGCAAAAACATAGAACAGTGCAGAGAAAGAGGAATTCAAATGCCCTCTGAAGATGAGAAACCAAGGGCAGAGGAGGCAGGCAGAGAGCATGAGAGGTGGAGATGGGGAGAGACAGAGGGTGCACACCTCTCTGGAGACCACCACAAAAGCTGATAGGAGAGACACTGAGTGCTGGAGACAGAACCTGGAGGAGACAGAAACCTAGGAAGGCAGAAGGAAGCAGGAGGAAAGGGGTCATGAGGCAAGGGAGGCTTGTCTACTATGGGAGGAAGCTGTTGAAGGAGGGTGAGGTTCTGGCTCAGGGACTGCTTGGAGAGAGGGGGCCCTGGAAAGGGTCAGTGGGGACACAGGGGGACCCAGGGGTCTGGTCAGTCCTCCCAGTCCAGCCCTCACCTTCTTGTTCAACAGTTCCCAGGGCCGAGGACAGCAGTAGGATCAGCAGGGGTGGGAGCAGCGATCTTGCCATGGTGGTCTCTCTGAGCCTCTCAGGGGCTTCCAGAACACAGGGAGGGGCTCTTCTGCTGGGCCTAGGAAGGGCAAAGCGTTCAGGAAGTAGAAGCTGGATCTCTTCCTCCCTCAGACCTGGGAGTCCCTCCTCCCTCAGATCCAGGAGTGTGGGTCTCCAGCCCCCTCCCCCCTCAAACCTCAGAGTCTAGGCTCTAGCTCCTCCTCCCTCAGTTCTGAGAATCCAGGTCCCAGACCCCTCCTCCCTCAGATCCAGAAGTGCAGGCCCCCAGCCCCCTCTTCCTCTCTCAGATCCAGGAGTCCAGGTCCCCAGCCCCTCCCCTCTCAGGACCCAGGAGTCCAAATCTCCTCCCCTACCAGACCTAAGAGTCCAAACTTCCAGACTTCTCTCTAAGACTCAGGAGTCCAAACCCCCTCCTCTCCCAGGACACAGTTGTCCAGTTCCTCAGACCCCTTTTCCCCTAGGGACTCAGGGACAACTGTGACCTGGGCCCCTAAACACCTCCTCCCCCTGGACCCAAAAGTCCTTTTCCCCAAGGAACCCCAAATTCCAGACTCCCAGCCCCTCATCTCTCAGGACCAAGAGTTCAGACCCCTCAGCCCCCGGCCCCGCCTCCCCCCTTAGAACAGGAATTAAGTGTCCAGCAGTGCTCTTCCACGCAGCCCTGTCAGGAGCACTTCTCACCTCAGAAGGGTCAGAATGGGACTCCAGACTGGATCGGGAGCCAAGCGTCTCCAGCTCACTGCACCGCGGCACTCATATCACCTCCGCTCCTGTGCCCGCCCCCAGCGCCCTGGGGTGCAGGCGGAGCCAGCTCTGGGACTCCCCCTTTCCGCGTTTGTGGTTATCCGGAACCCCTAAGGCAGCCAAAGCAATGGGTCCTACTCTACTCTCTGGGCACCCTACCTCCTGAGACGCGGGCTGGGAGGAACCCTGCTGATCTATGCCCCCACATATTCTGGTCCCACTGTCCTTCGTGGCTGCTCTCGGGGGAGGGACCGGATGCGCTGGCTGTGAGGGCAGAATTTAAGGAGGGGCAATCTCAGGGAGTGGACTCTGCCTGGGTCCTTCTCCAAGGCCTTTTTCTTGCCTTCACCCCTATTTGGGGATGGCTCAGGCTCCCCACCCCCTTTCTAATTCTGACCAGCTGTGGAAACTTGTTCAGGCTGGATCCCTGTCTGCCTCTGAACCTGAACCCAATTCCCAGTCCTAACATGTTGTTGTTGTTAGATGCCCTCCAGTCGATTTAGACTCATAGCAACCCCATATGACAGATTAGGGCCGCCCCATAGGGTTTTCTTGGCTGTAATCTTTATGGGAGGAGATCACCAGGTCTTTCTCCTGTGGAGCCACTGGGTGGGCTTGAGCCACCAACCTTTTTGTTAGCAGCCGAGTGCTTAACCACTGCACCACCAGGGTTTGGAATCCTAACATAGAGGTATAAATTTAAAAGAGAAGGCTTTCCCTAACTCCACCCCCACTCAATGCTTAATGTTATCAGTTTAGTCTGTGTTCTCATATTTGTTTTTAATCACATTATACATAGGCTCTTATATATTAAAAAAGCCAGTTGCTGTCAAGTCGATATCCTTGTGGCAATCCCATGTGTGTCAGAGTAGAACTACGCTCCATAGGGTTTTCAATGGCTGATTTTTCAGAAGTAGATTACTAGGCCTTTCTTCAGACGAACGTTTGGGTGAATTCGAACCTCCAGCCTTTTGGTTATCAGCCAAGCATGTTAACCACATGCACCACCCAGAGACCTCATATGTATTACGTATTTATAATGAAAATGTTTGTCATAAATTAACAGTTGGTTAATTCACCAGCTCAGCAACCTGATCAAAGACCCAGGTTATCCGCATCTCTCAGTTTGACCATCTGCCATGCTTTGGCTTGATCTGCAGGCCATTTCCTTCCATGATCCCTAGGAACCAAAGACAAAGGCCAAATCTAGTTCTTTGTCTCACAATCCCTCACTCCTCATTGGCCTGAACTGCATCACATGTCAGTTTCTTTATTAATCACTGGGAAGGAGAATATGGCTTCCATGCTTGGTATAATGAGACTTATAGTCATGATGAAGATAAAAGATTATTCAAACAAAATCAGGGTTCTGATAGGAAGGCAGAAGGGGTGAATGTCTTGGTGGGCAAGAATAATGTCTACTATGGGTCAAACAGGAGCCCTAGTGGCACAAGAGTTAAGCACTCAAGTGCTCAGCTGCTAACTGAAAGTTTGGTGGTTCCAACCCACTCAGCAGCTCCCAGGGAGAAAGACCTAGTGATCTGCTCCTATAAAGATTACAGCCTAGAAAACTCTATGGGGCAGTACTACTCCATCATGTGGGGTCTTCATGAGTCGGAATTGACTAGATGGCACACAATACAACAATGGGTCAAACTATGGGTTAAAGTTAGAATTGGGTTATGGATCAGGATTGAGATAAGGTTTGGACTCAGGTCTGAGAAATCACATTTTGGGGTCTGATTTATAAGTTGAGGTCAATTCCACTTTTAGGGATTTGTCTTTAAGTAGTAATCAGACAATGGTTCCCATCTTACTCAAAGTAAAAGCCAAAGTCCTGCACTGGTCCTCAATGTTCTATGTCATCTGAAGCCTCTTCTATCTCTGACCTCATTGCCTGCCCTTCTCCCTATTGCTCACTCAGCTCCAGTTACAGTGGTTTCCTTGCTAGAACATTGTAGCCACACTACTTGTCTACCTCACTTGCCTGTTTGCTCTGCTTGGAGCACTCTATCCCCAGGTAGCCACATGGCTCTCTCCGTCACCTCCTTCAAAATTTTGCTCAAATGTCACCTTCTCATGGAGTCTGTCTTTTCTAATATTATAACTCCAGGAGTCCCTGAGGATGGGGGATATCAATAACTCCCTACTCCTCTTTACTGCTTTATTTTTCTCCATAGCACTTACCATCATCTAACAAACTATATTTTTAATGTACTTATTATTGTATGGGACTATCTCCACCCACTTGAACAAAAGCCTCTATGAAGGCAGGAAATTTTGTCTATTTTGTTCACAGATGTGTGGAAGAAAAACAAAGAATTCCCAAAGAAGCTTAAAATTACAACTATAATGTGCGCTCTAAAGGAAAGGTGCAGGGTATTATGAAAGCATTTCACAAAGGAATTTGACCCAGGAAGTGACTTTAAACTGAGAGTTGAAGGAAAAGTAAGCATTAACTAGAAGAAAATGGGAGAGCATAGTGAGTGTAACGTGTAGAGGAAAAAGCATGTTCAAAGGCCCAGAAGGACATATGGATGGAGTTCAGAAACCAGAGGTTGTCTGGGACCAGATAATGAAGAGCGTTGTGTGTCATAGTGAGCTTGACTTTATCCTGTGAACAATGGTGAGCCACTTGGACTTCAGTTAAGGGGGTGACATAATAAGATTTGTATTTTCAAAATATCAGTCTGGCTATTCTATGAACAATAGGTTTTAAGGAGCTATGGAGACATGGGGAGACCATGAGGAGGCCATTGCTATTGTCCAGGTGAGAGATGATGGTGACTTAGATAAGGGTAGTTGGGAGGTGGAGATGGTGATAAGTGGATGGATTCAAGACTCATTTAGGGAGCAGAATCAGCAGGTCTTGGTGATGGATTGAATGGAAAGCACAGTGAGGGAGAGCGAGATGTTAAGACATCAAGGTCTCTTTCTGGATGAATGGTTGTGCCATTCATTGAGAAAGCACGATCGGGTATGGTCAATTGCTTCTGAGAGGTGAGAAAGACCCCCAGGTCCTTGAGCATAACTTCTAACTCCAAACTTTACTTTGACATAACCAATTCTGACACAGTCTTGACCCCAAACCTCAACTCATACCCAGTCCTAAGCCCACACTCTGCTTCAAACTTGACCAACCCTAATTTATACCTTACCCTGGAACCTAAACCTTGCCTCCATTTCTCACCACAAACCTCAAGTCATCCTAAATCCTGCTTCAACCTTGACCAACTCCAATTTATACCTCAATCCTAAACCTAAAGTTTTACCCAGTCCCTAACTCCAAATATCAGCTCAGGCTAGTACCCTCACTTCAACCAACCTTAACCCTGACTCTTTATCCTAACCCTGAACCATAAGACAAATTCAGCCTTGGCCCAAACACTGAATGTCACCATAGCCTAAGTCCCAAGCACGACCCAATGCAGAACTCAGACTTTAGCCTTGAAACCCTGAATTCTTTTTTTTTTAATTAATAAAAATTTATTTTCCTGGATTTTTTTTATATTTGTCATATTTAATAGCTTTATTAATTTTATAGCTTGTAATTTGCTTTCATTTCTAATTTTGTACTCATAATTCTGTGTTCTTTATGTTAAAAAAAAAAACCCAAAACCAAACCGAATGCCATCGAGTCGATTCCAACTCATAGCGACCCTATAGGGCAGAATAGAACTGCCCCATAGGGTTTCCAAGACTATAAATCTTTATGGAAGCAGACTGCCACATCTTTCTCCCTCAGAGTGGCTAGTGGGTTCACATCACCAACCTTTTGGTTAACAGCAAAGTGCTTTGACCACTTCGCCACCAGGACTCCTTTTATCTTTTTTTCCCCCATACAAAAATTTATACATACATTGTTATGTGACTGTAATTGCTCTCCCCATACTGTGACAGCACACTCCTCCTTTCCACCCCTGATTCCCCATGTCCATTCAACCAGCTTCTAACCCTCTCTGCCTTCCCACCTCACCTCTGGACAGAAGCTGCCCATTTTGTCTCTTGACCCTACTGGAGCTAAGAGGCACACTCCTCATGAGTATCACTTTATGTCCCCCAGTCCAGCCCAATCCCTGTCTGAAAATTTGGCCTCGAAAATTGTTTTAGTTCTGGGCTGATAAAGAATCCAGGGGCCGTGCTTTCTGGGGTACCTCCAGTCTCAGTCAGACCATTAAGTCTGATCTTCTTACTAGAATTTGAGTTCTGCAGCTCACCTTTCTCCTGCTCCATGCAGGACTCTCTGTTGTGTTCCCTGTCAGGGCAGTCGTTGGCGGTAGCCGGGCACCGTCTAGTTCTTCTGGTCTCAGGGTGATGAAGTCTTTGGTTTATGTGGCCCTTTCTCTCTCTTGAGCTACTACTTTCTTTGTGTCTTTGGTGTTCTTCATTCTCCTTTATTTCAGGTGGTTGGGACCAATTGATGACTCTTAGATGGCCACTTGCAAGCTTTTAAGACCCCAGACGCCACTCACCAAAGTAGGATGCAGAACATTTTCTTAACAAGCTTTGTTATGCCAATTGACCTAGATGTCCCCTGAAAGCATGGTCCCCAGACCCCTAACCCTGCTACTCTGTCCCTCAAAGGGTTTGACTGTATTCAGGAAACTTCTTAGCTTTGGTTTAGTGCACTTGTGCTGAGTTCCCCTGTAGTGAGTGCTGTCTTTCCCTTCACCGAAGATAATTCTTATCTACTATCTAGTTAGTAAATAACCTTCCCCCTCCCTCCCCACCCTCGTAACCATCAAAGAATGTTTTCTTCTGTGTTTAAACCTTTTCTTGAG